>NC_140010.1:16109136-16489136 GCF_964263955.1 Coregonus lavaretus
TCCGAAACGCTCTCATTCTCTCTTGTTCTCTCTTTCTCTCCGAAACGCTCTCATTCTCTCTTGTTCTCTCTCTCTCTTAGAAACGCTCTCATTCTCTTTTTGTCACTCTCTCTCTCTGAAACGCTCTCATTCTCTCTTGTTCTCTCTCTCTCTCTCAGAAACGCTCTCATTCTCTTTTGTTCACTCTCTCTTCGAAACGCTCTTATTCTCTCGTGTTCTCTCTCTCTCAGAAATGCTCTCATTCTCTCTTGTTCTCTCTCTCTCTTGCTGAACGCTCTCATCTCTCTGTTCTCTCTCTCTCTCTCTCTCTCTCTCTCTCTCTCTCTCTCTCTCTCTCTCTCTCTCTCTCCAAAATGCTCTCATTCTCTCTTGTTCTCGCTCTCTCTCCGAAATGCTCTAATTCTCTCTTGTTCTCTTTCTCTCTCCGAAATGCTCTCATTCTCTCCTCCGAAACGCTCTCATTCTTTCTTATTCTCTCTCTCCGAAACACTCCCATTTTCTCTTGTTCTCTATCTCTCTCTCAGAAACGTTCTTGTTTTCTCCTCTCTCCTCACCGAAACGCTGTCAGTCTCTCTTGTTCTCTCTGTCTCCGAAACGCTCTCATTCTCTCTTGTTCTCTCTCTCTCTCAGAAACACTAATTCTCTCTTGTTCTCTCTCTCTCTTAGAAACGCTCTCATTCTCTCGTGTTCTCTCTCTCCGAAACGCTCTCATTCTCTCTTGTTCTCGCTCTGTCTCCGAAACGCTCTCATTCTCTCTTGTTCTCTCTCTCTTTCTGAATTGCTCTCATTCTCTCTTGTTCTCTCTCTCAGAAAAGCTCTCATTCTCTCTTGTTCTCTCTCTATCTCTCTCCAAAACGCTATCATTCTCTCTCATTCCCTCTTGTTCTCTCTCTCTCTCTCTTAGAAACGCTCTCATTCTCTCTTGTTCTCTCTGTCTCCGAAACGCTCTCATTCTCTCTTGTTCTCTCTCTCTCTCAGAAACACTAATTCTCTCTTGTTCTCTCTCTCTCTTAGAAACGCTCTCATTCTCTTCGTGTTCTCTCTCTCCGAAACGCTCTCATTCTCTCTTGTTCTCGTTCTGTCTCCGAAACGCTCTCATTCTCTCTTGTTCTCTCTTTCTCTCCGAAACGCTCTCATTCTCTCTTGTTCTCTCTCTCTCTTAGAAACGCTCTCATTCTATTTTTGTCACTCTCTCTCTGAAACGCTCTCATTCTCTCTTGTTCTCTCTCTCTCTCAGAAACGCTCTCATTCTCTTTTGTTCACTCTCTCTCTTCGAAACGCTCTTATTCTCTCGTGTTCTCTCTCTCTCAGAAATGCTCTCATTCTCTCTTGTTCTCTCTCTCTCTTGCTGAAACGCTCTCATTCTCTCTTGTTCTCTCTCTCTCTCTCTCCTCTCTCTCTCTCTCTCTCTCTCTCTCTCTCTCTCTCTCTCTCTCCAAAATGCTCTCATTCTCTCTTGTTCTCGCTCTCTCTCCGAAATGCTCTAATTCTCTCTTGTTCTCTTCTCTCTCCGAAATGCTCTCATTCTCTCTCCGAAACGCTCTCATTCTTTCTTATTCTCTCTCTCCGAAACACTCCCATTTTCTCTTGTTCTCTATCTCTCTCTCAGAAACGTTCTTGTTTTCTCTCTCTCTCCGAAACGCTGTCAGTCTCTCTTGTTCTCTCTGTCTCCGAAACGCTCTCATTCTCTCTTGTCTCTCTCTCTCTCAGAAACACTAATTCTCTCTTGTTCTCTCTCTCTCTTAGAAACGCTCTCATTCTCTTGTGTTCTCTCTCTCTTTCTGAATTGCTCTCATTGTCTCTTGTTCTCTCTCTCAGAAAAGCTCTCATTCTCTCTTGTTCTCTCTCTATCTCTCTCCAAAACGCTATCATTCTCTCTCATTCCCTCTTGTTCTCTCTCTCTCTCTCTTAGAAACGCTCTCATTCTCTCTTGTTCTCTCTGTCTCCGAAACGCTCTCATTCTCTCTTGTTCTCTCTCTCTCTCAGAAACACTAATTCTCTCTTGTTCTCTCTCTCTCTTAGAAACGCTCTCATTCTCTCGTGTTCTCTCTCTCCGAAACGCTCTCATTCTCTCTTGTTCTCTGTTCTGTCTCCGAAACGCTCTCATTCTCTCTTGTTCTCTCTTTCTCTCCGAAACGCTCTCATTCTCTCTTGTTCTCTCTCTCTCTTAGAAACGCTCTCATTCTCTTTTTGTCACTCTCTCTCTGAAACGCTCTCATTCTCTCTTGTTCTCTCTCTCTCTCAGAAACGCTCTCATTCTCTTTTGTTCACTCTCTCCTCGAAACGCTCTTATTCTCTCGTGTTCTCTCTCTCTCTCAGAAATGCTCTCATTCTCTCTTGTTCTCTCTCTCTCTTGCTGAAACGCTCTCATTCTCTCTTGTTCTCTCCCTCTCTCTCTCTCTCCTCTCTCTCTCTCTCTCTCTCTCTCTCTCTCTCTCTCTCTCTCTCTCTCTCTCTCCAAAATGCTCTCATTCTCTCTTGTTCTCGCTCTCTCTCCGAAATGCTCTAATTCTCTCTTGTTCTCTCTCTCTCTCCGAAATGCTCTCATTCTCTCTCCGAAACGCTCTCATTCTTTCTTATTCTCTCTCTCCGAAACACTCCCATTTTCTCTTGTTCTCTATCTCTCTCTCAGAAACGTTCTTGTTTTCTCTCTCTCTCCGAAACGCTGTCATTCTCTCTTGTTCTCTCTGTCTCCGAAACGCTCTCATTCTCTCTTGTTCTCTCTCTCTCTCAGAAACACTAATTCTCTCTTGTTCTCTCTCTCTCTTAGAAACGCTCTCATTCTCTCGTGTTCTCTCTCTCTCTCAGAAACGCTCTCATTCTCTTTTGTTCACTCTCTCCTCGAAACGCTCTTATTCTCTCGTGTTCTCTCTCTCTCTCAGAAATGCTCTCATTCTCTCTTGTTCTCTCTCTCTCTTGCTGAAACGCTCTCATTCTCTCTTGTTCTCTCCCTCTCTCTCTCTCTCTCTCTCTCTCTCTCTCTCTCTCTCTCTCTCTCTCTCTCTCTCTCTCTCTCTCTCTCCAAAATGCTCTCATTCTCTCTTGTTCTCGCTCTCTCTCCGAAATGCTCTAATTCTCTCTTGTTCTCTCTCTCTCTCCGAAATGCTCTCATTCTCTCTCCGAAACGCTCTCATTCTTTCTTATTCTCTCTCTCCGAAACACTCCCATTTTCTCTTGTTCTCTATCTCTCTCTCAGAAACGTTCTTGTTTTCTCTCTCTCTCCGAAACGCTGTCATTCTCTCTTGTTCTCTCTGTCTCCGAAACGCTCTCATTCTCTCTTGTTCTCTCTCTCTCTCAGAAACACTAATTCTCTCTTGTTCTCTCTCTCTCTTAGAAACGCTCTCATTCTCTCGTGTTCTCTCTCTCCGAAACGCTCTCATTCTCTCTTGTTCTCGTTCTGTCTCCGAAACGCTCTCATTCTCTCTTGTTCTCTCTTTCTCTCCGAAACGCTCTCATTCTCTCTTGTTCTCTCTCTCTCTTAGAAACGCTCTCATTCTCTTTTTGTCACTCTCTCTCTGAAACGCTCTCATTCTCTCTTGTTCTCTCTCTCTCTCAGAAACGCTCTCATTCTCTTTTGTTCACTCTCTCTTCGAAACGCTCTTATTCTCTCGTGTTCTCTCTCTCTCAGAAATGCTCTCATTCTCTCTTGTTCTCTCTCTCTCTTGCTGAAACGCTCTCATTCTCTCTTGTTCTCTCTCTCTCTCTCTCTCTCTCTCTCTCTCTCTCTCTCTCTCTCTCTCTCTCTCTCTCTCCAAAATGCTCTCATTCTCTCTTGTTCTCGCTCTCTCTCCGAAATGCTCTAATTCTCTCTTGTTCTCTTTCTCTCCGAAATGCTCTCATTCTCTCTCCGAAACGCTCTCATTCTTTCTTATTCTCTCTCTCCGAAACACTCCCATTTTCTCTTGTTCTCTATCTCTCTCTCAGAAACGTTCTTGTTTTCTCTCTCTCTCCGAAACGCTGTCAGTCTCTCTTGTTCTCTCTGTCTCCGAAACGCTCTCATTCTCTCTTGTTCTCTCTCTCTCTCAGAAACACTAATTCTCTCTTGTTCTCTCTCTCTCTTAGAAACGCTCTCATTCTCTCGTGTTCTCTCTCTCCGAAACGCTCTCATTCTCTCTTGTTCTCGCTCTGTCTCCGAAACGCTCTCATTCTCTCTTGTTCTCTCTCTCTTTCTGAATTGCTCTCATTGTCTCTTGTTCTCTCTCTCAGAAAAGCTCTCATTCTCTCTTGTTCTCTCTCTATCTCTCTCCAAAACGCTATCATTCTCTCTCATTCCCTCTTGTTCTCTCTCTCTCTCTCTTAGAAACGCTCTCATTCTCTCTTGTTCTCTCTGTCTCCGAAACGCTCTCATTCTCTCTTGTTCTCTCTCTCTCTCAGAAACACTAATTCTCTCTTGTTCTCTCTCTCTCTTAGAAACGCTCTCATTCTCTCGTGTTCTCTCTCTCCGAAACGCTCTCATTCTCTCTTGTTCTCGTTCTGTCTCCGAAACGCTCTCATTCTCTCTTGTTCTCTCTTTCTCTCCGAAACGCTCTCATTCTCTCTTGTTCTCTCTCTCTCTTAGAAACGCTCTCATTCTCTTTTTGTCACTCTCTCTCTGAAACGCTCTCATTCTCTCTTGTTCTCTCTCTCTCTCAGAAACGCTCTCATTCTCTTTTGTTCACTCTCTCTTCGAAACGCTCTTATTCTCTCGTGTTCTCTCTCTCTCAGAAATGCTCTCATTCTCTCTTGTTCTCTCTCTCTCTTGCTGAAACGCTCTCATTCTCTCTTGTTCTCTCTCTCTCTCTCTCTCTCTCTCTCTCTCTCTCTCTCTCTCTCTCTCTCTCTCTCCAAAATGCTCTCATTCTCTCTTGTTCTCGCTCTCTCTCCGAAATGCTCTAATTCTCTCTTGTTCTCTTTCTCTCTCCGAAATGCTCTCATTCTCTCTCCGAAACGCTCTCATTCTTTCTTATTCTCTCTCTCCGAAACACTCCCATTTTCTCTTGTTCTCTATCTCTCTCTCAGAAACGTTCTTGTTTTCTCTCTCTCTCCGAAACGCTGTCAGTCTCTCTTGTTCTCTCTGTCTCCGAAACGCTCTCATTCTCTCTTGTTCTCTCTCTCTCTCAGAAACACTAATTCTCTCTTGTTCTCTCTCTCTCTTAGAAACGCTCTCATTCTCTCGTGTTCTCTCTCTCCAAAACGCTCTCATTCTCTCTTGTTCTCGCTCTGTCTCCGAAACGCTCTCATTCTCTCTTGTTCTCTCTCTCTTTCTGAATTGCTCTCATTGTCTCTTGTTCTCTCTCTCAGAAAAGCTCTCATTCTCTCTTGTTCTCTCTCTATCTCTCTCCAAAACGCTATCATTCTCTCTCATTCCCTCTTGTTCTCTCTCTCTCTCTCTTAGAAACGCTCTCATTCTCTCTTGGTCACTCTCTCTCCGAAACGCTCTCATTCTCTCGTGTTCTCTCTCTCTCTCAGAAATGCTCTCATTCTCTCTTGTTCTCTCTCTCGCTTGCTGAAACGCTCTCATTCTCTCTCGTTCTCTCTCTCGGAAACGCTCTTATTCTATCGTGTTCTCTCTCTCCGAAACGCTCTCATTCTCTCTTGTTCTCTCTCTCTCTCCAAAATGCTCTCATTCTCTCTCATTCTCTCTCTCGGAAACGCTCTCATTCTCTCGTGTTCTCTCTCTCCGAAACGCTCTCGTTCTCTCTTGTTCTCTCTCTCTCTCCAAAACGCTTTTGTTCTCTCTCTCTCTCCGAAACGCTCTCATTCTCTCTTGTTCTCTCTCTCTCTTAGAAACGCTCTCATTCTCTTTTTGTCACTCTCTCTCTGAAATGCTCTCATTCTCTCGTGTTCTCTCTCTCTCTCAGAAATGCTCTCATTCTCTCTTGTTCTCTCTCTCTCTCCAAAATGCTCTCATTCTCTCTCATTATCTTTCTCGGAAACGCTCTCATTCTATCGTGTTCTCTCTCTCCAAAACGCTCTCGTTCTCTGTTGTTCTCTCTCTCTCTCCAAAACACTCTTGTTCTCTCTCTCTATCCGAAACGCTCTCATTCTCTCTTGTTCTCTCTCTCTCTCAGAAACGCTCTCATTCTCTTTTGTTCACTCTCTCTTCGAAACGCTCTCATTCTCTCTTGTTCTCTCTCTCTCTCCGAAACGCTTTCATTGTCTCTTGTTCTCTCTCTGTCTTCGAAATGCTTTGATTCTCTCTTGTTCTCTCTCTCTCTCCGAAATGCTCTCATTCAATTATATTCAATTCAAGCTGCTTTATTGGCATGAAAAACATTGCGTCAATATTGCCTAAGCAACAATGTATACAATATACATTGTAATAAAATAATTAAGAATAACAAATAATAATAAAAAATGGTAGTAAATAATAATAAATAAATAACAACAATAAAATGGTAACAGTCAATAGTATAAATATAATAAATATACAAATCTAAATATGGAAAATGAAACTATAACTAACTTATAACTAAATAACGGTCATCTTCACCATTATAGCAGTACTACAACTACCATCATCATTACTACCACTACTACCACCACCATCATTAAACTGCCATCATTACCATTACCACCCATACCACTACTATTTGGAATGATAAACAACAATAATAATGGTAATAACAATAATAGCAATAACAATAATAATAAGTACGTTACTATTTACTATGCAGATGTTATTATTCAGTGTCCCTCAGGCTATGGCAAGCAAATACATATTTGGCTGCAAGAGGAGCCATTGCTCCTTTGCCCATGAGTATTTTTAGTTTTTCCTCTGGGTTTAATAAGTTAAAATTTGGAATAAATGTAGTCATTTCTGTGAATAATGAATCTCTTTGTGAGGAATATTTATCACAGTAAAGGAGAAAGTGCATTTCTGTTTCTACCTCCGCTGTCGTGCAGTGACCACTCCTCTTTGGGTGGCCATGTCTTTTTATGTCTGCCGGTGTCTATTGCCAATTGATGGTCACTCAGCCTGTACTTGGTAAGGATCTGTCTCTGCTTCGTATCTCTGACAGAGTAGAGATAATCAGCAAATTCATATTCTCTGTTTAGGGTCAGATAGCAAGTTAGTCGGCTTTGGGATTTTGTTTCGTTTTTCCAATGTTGTAAATATGAGTCCTTTGATTGGTTCATGATTTTGTTCATTGGAATTCTTTCTTTTGAAGCAGTTCTGGTGTCAGCTTGGTTGGTTAGGTCCAACACCAGCTGACTGAGAGGGCTCATTTCTGGGCTCAGCTCTTGGGTTTGAAGTGCTTTAAATAATTGCAGACTTGAATTTGTAACGCCAAGATAGTGGGTTCGATCCCCGGGACCACCCATACACAAAAAAAATGTATGCACGCATGACTGTAAGTCGCTTTGGATAAAAGCGTCTGCTAAATGGCATATTATTATTATTATTTAATTTGGACTTGAATTTAGATGTAGCCCAAAAAATTTTTTCTTCTGTATTTTCATTACTACTGGAAAGCGGCCCAATTCTGCCCTACATGCATTAGTTGGTGTATTTCTCTGGACTTGTAGAATTTTCCGACAGAATTCTGCATGTAGGGCTTCAATTGGATGTTTGTCCCTTATTTTAAATTCCAGTTTATTGAGTGGCCCCCAAACCTCACTTCCGGAAAGAGCTATTGGTAGGATTACACTGTCAAATATTTTGGTCCAAATTCTAATTGGGATGTTGATTTTGAATAATTTCATTTTTATTGCATATAATGCTCTGCGGGCTTTTTCTTTGAGTGCATTCACTGCCATATTAAAGTTTCCCGATGCAGATATGGTCAGACCAAGCTATGTGTAATTTTTAGTGTGTTCAATTATGGTGTTGTTCAGGGTGAATTTATATTTGTGTTTCTGACATCTGTTTTTTTTTGTGGAAAATCTTGATTTTAGTTTTTTTGAAATTTACTGCCAGGGCCCAATGATTGCAATATTGCTCTGTGGTTGGTGATAGAAATACCAAGTCATCAGCATATAGCAGGTATTTTACCTCTGTGTCAAATAGTGTGAGTCCTGGGGCTGGAGAATGGTACAACATGTCTGCTAATTCATTTATATAAATGTTGAAAAGATTTGGACTCAAACTGCAGCCTTGTCTCACACCTCGACGTTGTGAAAATAATTATGTTCTTTGGTTTTTGATTTTCATTGCACACTTGTCTTCTGTGTACATAAATTTTATTAAGTCATACAACTTACCACCAAGCCCACTTTGGAGAATTTTGTAGAATAGCCCTTCATGCCAATAAGAATCAAATGCTTTATTAAAGTCAATAAAGCAAGCAAAGATTTTGCCCTCTTTTTTTGGGTGGACGTGTTTATTAATTAGTGTGTGTAAGGTGTATATATGGTCAGTAGTGCGATGGTTAGGGAGAAAGCCAATTTGACATTTACTTATTAAATTTTTCTCTTGAAGAAAGGTTTGAATTCTTGAATTCTAAATAATACAGAAAACCTTTCCCAAGTTGCTGTTTACGCAAATTCCCCTGTAATTATTGGGGTCTGATTTGTCTCCACTTTTGTGGATAGGGGAGATGGGCCCCTGGTTCCAGACATAAGGGAAGCAGCCAGAAGTTAAAACTATGTTGAACAACTTAAGCACAGCATTTTGCAACTCAGGTGTGCTGTTTTTCAGCATTTAATTTCTGATGTTATCTAGACCACAAGCCTTCTTTGATTTTATAGATTTGAGCTTTTCATTTAGTTCTTGTTTGGTTATTGGGTAATCTAATGGATTTTGGTTGTTTTTAATGACCTATTCAAGGATGTTCAATTTTTCTTGAATTTCTAATTGGTTCCGTTGTAAGTCTTTTTGTGGGATGTTTTTGTATAGATTATCAAAATAAGTTTTCCAAATTCCTTCATCTTGTATGGCTAATTCTTGTGGCTTTGTCATGCTTAAATTGTTCCACATGTCCCAGAACTGATTTTGGTCAATTGCACTTTCAATTTCATCAAGTGTCTTGTTGGTATAATTCAATTTCTTGCGTTTTAGTGTATGTTTATACTGTTTCAGAGTTTCAAAATATTCATGGCGTAGATCTGGGTTGTTTTGCTGCTTATGTCTTTCATTTGACATTTGTCTTAGGTGTTTTCTAATTGTTTTACATTCGTTATCAAACCATTTTTCAGAAACATTTTGTTTTTTGTTTCTGATGTTGCATTTCTTTGGTTTTCTCAAATTTGCTTGCTGCTTTTTGGAAAATGGAATTGATGTTTTGAGTAGCCGAATTGACACATTCTTTATTGTTTTGGTATTGTGAGTAATTGAAAAACTGTATAGAGTTCATCATTTCATTTGAGTTCAATGTTACAATGAATCTCTCTGCACTGTTTTGAGCCCATCTGTACGATTGGTTCATTTTGTAGAGTTTATTTGGCTGTTTTTTTGAATGAATATTGCCGGTTAATTTCTTCAGAAACACGTTGATCTGACTGTGATCTGACAATGGTGTCTGTGGTCTGACAGTGAATGCACTAATGGAGGAGGGGTCAATGTCAGTGATGGCATAATCGACTACACTTGTCCCAAGAGCTGAGCAGTAAGTAAACTGACCTAAAGAGTCCCCTCTGATTCTACCATTAAGCATGTACAGGCCTAAGGCTCGACAGAGATGCACTAACTCCTTCCCATTTTTGTTCAGTATTTGGTCAGGACTGTTTCTATTATTTATAATTGGGCTACTGTACAAGGAGGGGTGTCCCAATATGTGGTGGTTACCTCCCGCATCAGTGTAGTCAGGCTCAGAACCTGTTCTTGCATTGAAATCTCCACAAAGAAGCACTTTACCCTCTGCCTGAAATTGAATGATTTCTGTATGGAGATTGTCAAAAAACTGATCATCATAATATGATGAATCTGAAGGAGGAGCATAAGCTGCACATATGTAGACATCATTGTCACAATATATTGTACCTTTGTTAAGTTTTAACCAAATGTGATTAGTACCTTTTTTCATTTCATTCAGTGCTAAGTCCTGCTTATGCCAAATGATGATTCCACCTGAGTCTTTCTGTTTTTAATCAATTCTGGATTTGTTGTTTTATAACCAAAATGTGAAGAGTACAGGCCCTGGATATTCCAAGAGCTGATAGTTAATGATCATGATCATTTATAATAAGTGATATTCACTGGTTTGAGTAAAGTACATTGAAAAAAATAAAATAATAATAATAGTAATATATACAGAGGGGGAAAAAAGTATTTAGTCAGCCACCAATTGTGCAAGTTCTCCCACTTAAAAAGATGAGAGAGGCCTGTAATTTTCATCATATGTACACATCAACTATGACAGACAAAATGAGAAAAAAAAATCCAGAAAATCACATTGTAGGATTTTTAATGAATTTATTTGCAAATTATGGTGGAAAATAAGTATTTGGTCAATAACAAAAGTTTCTCAATACTTTGTTATATACCCTTTGTTGGCAATGACACAGGTCAAACGTTTTCTGTAAGTCTTCACAAGGTTTTCACACACTGTTGCTGGTATTTTGGCCCATTCCTCCATGCAGATCTCCTCTAGAGCAGTGATGTTTTTGGGCAGTCGCTGGGCAACACGGACTTTCAACTCCCTCCAAAGATGTTCTATGGGGTTGAGATCTGGAGACTGGCTAGGCCACTCCAGGACCTTGAAATGCTTCTTACGAAGCCACTCCTTCGTTGCCCGGGTGGTGTGTTTGGGATCATTGTCATGCTGAAAGACCCAGCCATGTTTCATCTTCAATGCCCTTGCTGATGGAAGGAGGTTTTCACTCAAAATCTCACGATACATGGCCCCATTCATTCTTTCCTTTACACGGATCAGTCGTCCTGGTCCCTTTGCAGAAAAACAGCCCCAAAGCATGATGTTTCCACCCCCATGCTTCACAGTAGGTATGGTGTTCTTTGGATGCAACTCAGCATTCTTTGTCCTCCAAACACGACGAGTTGAGTTTTTACCAAAAAGTTCTATTTTGGTTTCATCTGACCATATGACATTCTCCCAATCCTCTTCTGGATCATCCAAATGCACTCTAGCAAACTTCAGACGGGCCTGGACATGTACTGGCTTAAGCAGGGGGACACGTATGGCACTGCAGGATTTGAGTCCCTGGCGGCATAGTGTGTTACTGATGGTAGGCTTTGTTACTTTGGTCCCAGCTCTCTGCAGGTCATTCACTAGGTCCCCCCGTGTGGTTCTGGGATTTTGCTCACCGTTCTTGTGATCATTTTGACCCCACGGGGTGAGATCTTGCGTGGAGCCCCAGATCGAGGGAGATTATCAGTGGTCTTGTATGTCTTCCATTTCCTAATAATTGCTCCCACAGTTGATTTCTTCAAACCAAGCTGCTTACCTATTGCAGATTCAGTCTTCCCAGCCTGGTGCAGGTCTACACTTTTGTTTCTGGTGTGCTTTGACAGCTCTTTGGTCTTGGCCATAGTGGAGTTTGGAGTGTGACTGTTTGAGGTTGTGGATAGGTGTCTTTTATACTGATAACAAGTTCAAACAGGTGCCATTAATACAGGTAACGAGTGGAGGACAGAGGAGCCTCTTAAAGAAGAAGTTACAGGTCTGTGAGAGCCAGAAATCTTGCTTGTTTGTAGGTGACCAAATACTTATTTTCCACCATAATTTGCAAATAAATTCATAAAAAATCCTACAATGTGATTTTCTGGATTTTCTTTTCTCAATTTGTCTGTCATAGTTGACGTGTACCTATGATGAAAATTACAGGCCTCTCTCATCTTTTTAAGTGGGAGAACTTGCACAATTGGTGGCTGACTAAATACTTTTTTTCCCCACTGTATGTATATATATATACACACATACATATACATACATATATACATGTATACATACATACATACATACATACATACATACATACATACATACATACGTACATATACACATACACATATACATACACATACACACACACACACACACACACCATTACACATCACTATTATTATAATACCAGTGCCAATAAAATAAAGGATAGTTGTAAACAAATTAATAAGAATGGCCCAAAAAATAAGTACAATGCAATGCAATCTGCAACCCTGTGTGTGTGTGCGCGTGTGCGTGCGTGTGAATTAAAGGGTCTGTCTAGCCCAGTAGTCTGCATATTAGATGCAGTAGTTGGCGCACCTCTCCTATCTCTGATAGTTCTAGGTGTCTTTTGCCAGAGGTTACCTCAGCATATGTAGGCTGATGATCTGAATGATACATGGCGTGGACTGCATCATGTGGTGTACTTCTCTGAAGGACAGTGTTCTGACCGACCCTGGAGTAGTGGTCAGTGCTGTGTTGTGATGGGCCGGGTCCAGTAGAACTGTGTTGTGATAGGCCGGGTCTAGTAGAGCTGTGTTGTGATGGGCCGGGTCTAGTAGAGCTGTGTTGTGATGGGCCGGGTCTGGCAGAGCTGTGTTGTGATGGGACGGGCTTGGTCGTGCTGTCCTGAGGCGGGCCTGGTCTGGTCGTGCTGTCCTGAGGCGGGTCTGGTCTGGTAAATCTGTGCTGTGTTGGGCCCAGTCTTGTAGAGCTGTGTTGTGGTGGGCCTGGTCTGGTAAATCTGTGCTGTGTTGGGCCTGGTCTTGTAGAGCTGTGTTGTGATGGGCCTGGTCTAGTAGAGCTGTGTTGTGATGGGACGGGTCTGGTCGTGCTGTCCTGAGGCGGGCCGGGTCTGGTCGTGCTATCCTGAGGCGGGTCTGGTCTGGCAAATCTGTGCTGTGTTGGACCCGGTCTTGTAGAGCTGTGCTGTAATAAGCCGTGTCTGGCTCTTCTCTCCTGGGGATGGTGGGGGTACTGTTGTTTCAGAAGGTGGGGCAGGGGGGCTCTGCTGCTGGGGTGATGGGTGTGTGGGTCCCTGCCAAGTGTTGCATCCTTTAGGTCCTTAGCAAAAGTTCTGACACTGTCCTGATCAAGATGTACATTATCATATAAGTGTTCACATGTCAGAGTGGGATGGTGAGCCATTCTAACGTTGAGCAGTGAGGCACAGTCCACAGTGATCTGTTGATTTATTTTGTCGATCAACTGTCCTGGGAAGTCTTTTCTTGGTAGGAGGGTGGACACAACTATATTGGTTGTTGGGAACATAGCCTTTGCCCGTTCTGCTACTCTTCTCACTGCCCCAGATACATTTTCACCTTTGGCATGAAGGTCATTTGTGCCAGTGTGGATGATGATGTTGTCGGGGGTGTCAATCCTGGTCTGACTGAGTAGCTGCATTGCACTGTCAGTTGTAGGACACCAGAACTTATACACCTGGTGTCTAGGAAATAATCTTTCCTGGACTAAGAACTTCCCATTTGAATCTATAAGGATTGCAGTTGTGGGTGACTGTCTGGGTGGAGCAGACTAGGAGACTAGTATTCTGACCTGGGCTGGAGCAGACTGGGAGGCTGGTTGGCTGACCTGGGCTGGAGCAGACTTAGAGGCTGGTAGGTTGACCTGGGCTGGAGCACACTGTGCTGGAGCAGACTGGGACGCAGGTAGGCTGACCTGGTCTAGAGCAGACTGGGACGCTGGTTGGCTGATCTGGGCTGGAGCAGACTGGTAGGCGGGTGCAGTGTCATCAGGCTGTCTGGTGGAGGCCATGCTGGTCTCAGGTTCTGCTTGTGTTGTACCAGGCTGGTGGACATGTTCTCTAGATGCAGAGGACATATTGACTAGCTGCTGGTTGAGGGTGTCAATGTACCTCTCTCTTTGTTCTAGCTCCTTTCTTGTTGTGCTCAGATGGTTTCTGAGGTCATCATTTGTCTGACTCAGTTTGTCCATTCTGCTTTCTAATTTAGCAATAGATGCTCTGCTCTCCTCCCTGAACTGTTTCATCTCTTCTTTTAGTTTCTGGACAGTGTCCTCCTCTTGAAGCTTGTTCTCTCTGAGTTCTATGACCTCTGCTTCGACGAGAGAGAGGGTGTTGTGGAAACGTTGCATAGCAGGTGTTCTTGGTGTTGTAGGCATGTCCTTGGCTTTGTCTACTGCAGGTGAGGTAGGTAGAGGGATACTGAGGGCTTCTTGCTGGGTCACAGAGACCGTTGGGGCCTGCTTTTTTCCATCTCCCTCCTTGACTTGTTCCTCAGTTTCTGAGATGAGTTCAGCTTCTGCTTTTAGGGTAGCAAACATATTCTCAAAAGCCTGGAGGCTTGAATCATTGCCTTGTATCAATACAGTTCCATTATTATGTAAGTTTACTGTTTGATACGTGTTGCTCTGGTCAGCTTCTTCAAAAATGCTGATCTGACATCCTTGGCTGATGCCTCTCTTTTCTGAGAAAGGGAAATTGTTGTAAATAACTATTTTCCATATGTGCCCTCGTTTGGTATTAAATATTACATTTGTTCTTGTTTTGCAACTGGTAAGATCTGCAAACAGGCATTCATGTTCTCTCTCTCTCTCTCTCCGAAACGCTCTCATTCTCTCTTGTTCTCTCTCTCTCTCTACGAAATGCTCTTGTTCTCTTCTGTCTCTGTCCGAAACACTCCCATTCTCTCTTGTTCTCTCTCTCTCTCTCTCCGAAATGCTCTCATTCTCTCTTGTTCTCTCTCTCTCTCCGAAACGCTCTCATTCTCTCTTGTTCTCTCTCTCTCCGTAACGCTCTCATTCTGTCTTGTTCTCTCTCTCTCTTCGAAACGCTTTGATTCTCTCGTGTGCTCTGTCTCTCCTTAATGCTCTCATTCTCTCTTGTTCTCTCTCTCTCTCCGAAATGCTCTCATTCTCTCTTGTTTTCTCTCTCTCTCCAAAACGCTCTCATTCTCTCTTGTTCTCTCTCTCTCTCTCCGAAACGCTCTCATTCTCTCTTGTTCTCTCAATCTCCGAAACGCTCTCATTATGTCTGGTTCTCTCTCCGAAACGTTCTCATTATATCTTGTTCTCTCTATCTCTCCTTAATGCTCTCATTCTCTCTTGTTCTCTCTCTCTCTCTCCGAAACGCTCTCATTCTCTCTTGTTCTCTTCTCTCTTTCCGAAACGCTCTCATTCTCTCTTGTTCTCTCTCTTTCTCCGAAACGCTCTCATTCTCTCTTGTTCTCTCTCTTTCCGATATGCTCTGATTCTCTCTTGTTCTCTCTCTCGCTCTCTCTCCGAAACGCTTTCATTCTCTCTTGTTCTCTCTCTCTCTCTCTCTCCGAAACGCTCTGATTCTCTCTTGTTCTCTCTCTCACTCTCTCTCCAAAACGCTCTCATTCTCTCTTGTTCTCTCTCTCTCTCCGTAACACTCTCATTCTCTCTTGTTCTCTCTCTCTCCGTAACGCTCTCATTCTCTCTTGTTCTCTTCTGTCTCTCCGTAACGCTCTCATTCTCTCTTGTTCTCTCTCTCTCTCCGAAACGCTCTCATTCTCTCTTGTTCTCTCTCTCCGAAACGCTCTCATTCTCTATTGTTCTCTCTCTCTCTCTCTCTCTATCTCTCTCCGAAACGCTCTGATTTTCTCTTGTTCTCTCTCTCGCTCTCTCTCCGAAACGCTCTCATTCTCTCTTGTTCTCTCTTTCTCTCCGAAATGCTCTCATTCTCTCTTGTTCTCTCTCTCTCTCCAAAACGCTCTTGTTCTCTCTTGTTCTCTCTCTCTCTCCGACACGCTCTCATTCTCTGTTGTTCTCTCTCTCTCCGAAACGCTCTCATTCTCTCTTGTCTTCTCTCTCTCTCCGAAACGCTCTCATTCTCTCTTGTTCTCTCTCTCTCTCCGAAACGCTCTCATTCTCTCTTGTTCTCTCTCTCTCTCCGAAACGCTCTCATTGTCTCTTCTTCTCTCTCTTGTCTGTGTCTGTGTCTGTCTGTCTGTCTATGTGTCTTTGTCTCTCTCTCTCTCTCTCTCTCTCTCTCTCTCTCTCTCTCTCTCTCTCTCTCTCTCTCTCTCTCTCTCTCTCTCTCTCTCTCTCCTCTGCATTTCAAATATTTGTTTTTATACAGTCTTGCTGTACAACCTTTAAAAGGCTGGTGATTTTTACAAGGCAATAAAAAGCTAAACAGGTTCTACTCTATAGTCCCTGACCTGCGGCTTTACACAACTGATTTGAAATAGCTCAGACAGTGAACTATGTCACATGCACAGTATAATTGCATGCTTGATAATTTTGCGCATTCTATTTCAAGTGTAAGAATGTTGATATTTTAATTAACCAAAAATATGTATTGCATCAAAATACTTGAGACTAGTTGATCTCACTGGACGGGAGACCAGAGTACTATGTGTAACCTCATAAAGAGTAACATGAGGGTTTGACAGCAAGAGAAGGAAATGTAACAACGTAACAATAAGATTGTTCAGAGCTTCCATTAACATGAAAGCCACGGGGAGAGAAGCAGCACTATTCTGGGCCTTAAAAGGCTAATAATTTCCTTATTTAAAGCCTGTTTATTTATTAGGGGGATATTTGGAGTATTTATAGACCGAATGAAAGGGGTCTGGTAAGACACAAGGGTTGGAGCAGGCTCCCAGTGTCCGGTCTGAAGCGTGAAGCCACTAGCTCTGCTGGTCGGCTACTGCATAGCAACCTAGCGGTACCAAAAGCCTTAGAAAGCCTATGTAAATTACGATCGCCAGAAAGTCCCCCCCCAAAATATTGACAGACATTTTGGCCTCTAAAATGTGTTTATTATGATCAAGTTCGATCCCCACAGTGAATTGTTTTAAAGTTCACTACAAATCGAGATATTTTATTAGTGATCCATTATGACTAAGTCGTCACACATGACCACGTGCTGACACAGACCAATCATGGGCCGGCAGGCTACAAGGAGGCTCCCGGTTGACTCTCTCAGGCAGGATGAAAACGACTACATCGACCATTGCTTGTTACGGCCACTTTCACCATGATCCTTAGAGATTTGATGGTGCCATTCAGCCCCATTCAGCAATATGGCGCGCTTCAAATTCAAAAACCTTCATGCGCCATAGGGAGTTTTCCATAGGAATACGTGGATGACATCAACCCTATCACTATCTACTGGTTTTAATGTCTATGGGTTGGAGAGGGTGAATTCACACAGAGAGTGGATGAGTAAGCAGCTGTTGTGCCGTGCACATACTACACACTCACACTCACATATCATGGTCCAAACACACCAACACAGGTTTTCGACAGGCATAATGGGGCCCATGTTGTCCAAGAAGTTGACTCAAGTTTGCCAAAAAGCACCTGGAAGCACCTGGATGATTAACAAGACTCTTGGAAGAATGTTCTATGGACAGATGATTCAAAAGTATAACCTTTTGGACGACATGGGTCCCATTGTGCCTGGCAAAAACCAAACAATGCATTCCACAGTAAGAACCTCATACCAAAGGTCAAGCATGGTGGTGGTAGTGTGATGGTTTGGGGATGCTTTGCTGCCTCAGGACCTGGACGACTTGCCTTAATAGAAGGAACCATGAATTCTGCTCTGTATCAGAGAACTCTACAGGAGAATGTCAGGCCATCCGTCTGTGAGCTGACGCTGAAGCTCAGCTGGGTCATGCAGCAAGACAATGATCCAAAACACACAATCAAGTCTACATGAAAATGGCTAAAAAGCAACACATTTTACGTTTTTGAATGGCCTAGTCAAAATCCAGACCTAATCCCAATTGAGATATTGTGGCAGGACTTGTAACAAGCAGTTCATGCTTGAAAACCCACAAATGTCGCTGAGTTACAGCAATTCTGCATGGAAGAGTGGGCCAAAATTGCTCCACTGTCACGGTTTCGGCCGAGGCTGCTCCTCCTCTTGGTTCGGGCAGGCTTCGGCGTTCGCCGTCCCCGGAGTACTAGCTGCCACCGCTCTATATTTCTGTATTTGATTGCTTTTGTCTGTCTGTCACACCTGTGTCTGTTTGGGTGTTGATTACGTGTCTTATAAGTTCCTTGTTTTGCTCTAGGGTAATTGTGTGTTGTTATTTTGTTGCCACTTTGTCTATGCTACGTGCTTGTATTCCGTTTTGTTTCATGTTTAGTGTTTTACGCGTGTGCGTAATTTTCCCTCGCCACTTTGTGTTTTTTCGAGGTCGAGTTTTTCAACTCGTGTTATTTAGACTATTAAAGTCTTGTTGGACTAACCTCTGTTTCCTGCGCTTGTCTCCTCCACCACATCCACATCGGTTTAGTGACAGAACAACACACCCTCATGGAGTCAGCAGGAACAGCGGCGGCACCCGAATCCCTGCTGGACCGGATCAACTTCCAGGACGCCATGATCCGGCAACTCGGGACCGCCATGGACGAGGTGTCCAACACTCTGTGCCGATTGGTGAATCAAGAGGTGGCCAAGGACCCTTACAACAACTCATCACCAACGGCCAGTCCTCCTCTCTCAGCACCGGAATCCAGTGGCATTCGGCTCTCGCTCCCGAGGGCATATGACGGTTCTGCAGCCGGGTGTCAGGGATTCCTCCTGCAGGTGGAACTTTACCTTGCCACCATACACCCGGCGCCCTCGGGATACGAGAGCGTCTCCGCCCTCATCTCCTGTCTCTCCGGCAAGGCGTTGGAGTGGGCCAACGCCGAATGGAGGGGAATAGACGCCGCAACCATCACCTACGCGGAGTTCTATTCCACCTCCGACAGGGGAAGAGGAGCGCACAGGAGTTCGCACTGGAGTTCCGGACACTAGCGGCGGATGCTGGGTGGAATGAGAGGGCCCTCATCGACCAGTACCGGTGTAGTCTACGAGAGGACGTTCGTCGGGAGCTGGCCTGCAGGGACACCAACTTGTCGTTTGACCAGTTGGTGGACATTTCCATCCGTCTGGACACCCTGCTGGCTACCCGCGGACGTCCCGAGTGGGGGTCGTCCAGTCCACCCTCCAGCACCCCCGAGCCGATTCCCATGGAGCTCGGGGGTGCTGGCGCTAGAGAGAGGAGGAGAGGGAACCCGAGGGGGGCCATCTCCTGCACCACCTGCGGTCGTGGAGGACACACTGCGGCCAGGTGCTGGGGAGGGTCTCCTGGGAGAGGTGACAACAGGCCACGCACTGGGGAGTCATTTCAGGTGAGTAGGCGCCCCACTTACCCAGAGCTCTCTGTTGGTCACATGAGTATTCCTGTGAGGTTTCCACAGGTGGCACCTCATTCCCAGCATAAGGCGCTAGTAGATTCAGGCGCAGCTGGGAACTTTATTGATCGGGCATTTTGTAGTAGGTTAGGAATTCCCCTTCGGCCGGTAGAAGCTCCATTTCCTGTCCACGCCTTAGACAGCCGGCCGTTGGGGTCGGGCCTGATCAGGGAGGTCACAGCACCACTGACGATGACGACGCAGGGGGGTCATGAGGAGATCATTCAGTTTTATCTGATTGACTCTCCTGCGTACCCCGTGGTGTTGGGCCTTCCCTGGTTAAGCACCCATGATCCTACCATAGCGTGGCAACAGAGGGCTCTTATGGAGTGGTCTGCCCAGTGTGTAGGGAGATGTCTAGGTGTTTCCGTAGGGGCGACCTCGGTAGAGAGTCCGAACCAAGTGCCCGCACTGCGCATTCCCCCCGAGTATGAGGATTTAGCACTCGTGTTTAGCAAATCGAGGGCAACACGGCTACCTCCTCATAGACAGGGGGACTGTGCGATAAATCTCCAAACAGGAGCGGCTCTTCCACGGAGTCGTGTGTATCCCCTGTCTCAAGAGGAAACAGCGGCTATGGAGACATACATAACCGAGTCCTTGGCACAGGGATACATACGGTCCTCTACTTCCCCAGTCTCCTCGAGTTTCTTCTTTGTGAAGAAGAAGGACGGGGGATTGCGCCCGTGTATTGATTATCGTAGTCTCAATCAGATCACAGTTAAATACAGCTACCCACTTCCACTGATTGCGACGATGACGGAATCATTACGCGGAGCGCGGTCCTTCACAAAGTTGGATCTCAGGAGCGCGTACAATCTGGTGCGCATTAGGGAGGGGGATGAATGGAAGACAGCATTTAGCACCACCTCGGGTCATTACGAGTATCTCGTTATGCCATACGGGTTAATGAATGCTCCTTCAGTCTTCCAATTCTTTGTTGACGAGATTTTCCGGGACATGCATGGGCAGGGGGTAGTAGTTTACATCGACGACATCCTAGTGTACTCTGCTACTCGAGCCGAGCATGTAGCCCAGGTGCGCCGAGTGTTGAGAAGACTGTTGGAGCATGACTTGTATGTCAAGGCAGAGAAATGCCTGTTCTTCCAGGAGTCTGTCTCCTTTTTGGGTTATCGGTTGTCCGCGTCTGGTGTGGAGATAGAGGTAGACCGGGTATCGGCCGTGCGTAATTGGCAAACTCCAACCACTGTAAAAGAGGTGCAGCAGTTCTTGGGTTTTGCTAATTACTACCGGAGGTTTATTCAGGGTTTTGGACAGGTTGCAGCTCCCATTACGTCCCTGCTAAAGGGGGGTCCGGTTCGTTTGCAGTGGTCGGCTGAGGCGGACAGGGCATTTGTCAAACTGAAGAACCTGTTCACCTCGGCTCCGGTGCTGGCGCATCCGGATCCCTCTTTACCATTCCAGGTTGAGGTGGACGCGTCCGAGACCGGTATTGGGGCAGTCCTGTCACAACGGTCCGGCGCGCCACCTAAACTCCGCCCCTGTGCTTTCTACTCTAAGAAGCTCAGCTCGGCGGAACGCAACTATGATGTTGGGGACAGGGAGCTGTTAGCCGTAGTCCAAGCCCTAAAGGTGTGGAGGCATTGGCTTGAGGGGGCTCAACACCCTTTCCACATTCTGACTGATCACCGTAACCTGGAGTACATCCGGGCAGCTAGGAGATTGAACCCTCGTCAGGCTAGGTGGAATATGTTCCTAACCCGGTTTGTTTTTAAGATCACATACATCCCAGGGTCCCAGAATGGTAAGGCAGACACCCTGTCCCGGCGGTATGACACGGAGGAGAGGTCCAACGAGCCTACTTCCATATTGCCGGAGTCTTGTTTGGTGGCTCCGGTGGTATGGGAGGTCGATGCGGAAATCGAGCGGGCACTGCGTACCGACCCTACTCCCCCCGAGTGTCCTGTGGGGCGGACGTACGTTCCGCTCGAGGTCCGTGATCGTCTTATTTATTGGGCTCATACATCACCCTCCTCTGGACATCCAGGTATTGGCCGGACCGTGCACTGTCTTAGCACAAAATACTGGTGGCCAACGTTAGCTAGGGATGTGAGGGTTTATGTCTCCTCCTGCTCGGTGTGTGCCCAGTGTAAGGCGCCTAGACATTTGCCCAGGGGTAAGCTACATCCCCTGCCCGTTCCACAATGACCATGGTCCCACCTATCGGTGGATTTCGTAACAGACCTACCCCCCTCCCAGGGGAATACCACCATATTGGTCGTTGTGGATCGGTTTTCCAAGGCCTGTCGTCTCCTTCCCATGCCGGGTCTCCCTACTGCCCTACAAACCGCTGAGGCCCTATTTACCCATGTGTTCCGGCACTATGGGGTCCCCGAGGATTTTGTGTCTGACCGAGGTCCCCAGTTCACTTCCAGAGTTTGGGGAGCGTTCATGGAACGGTTGGGGGTCTCGGTAAGCCTTACCTCGAGGTACCACCCAGAGAGTAATGGGCAGGTGGAACGTGTCAACCAGGATGTGGGTAGGTTTTTGAGGTCCTATTGCCGGGACCGGCCGGAGGAGTGGTCGAGTTTCATCCCCTGGGCAGAGATGGCCCAGAACTCTCTCCGCCACTCCTCCACCAACTTAACACCTTTCCAGTGTGTTTTAGGTTATCAGCCGGTCCTGGCACCGTGGCACGAGAGCCAGATCGAGGCCCCTGCGGTGGACGAGTGGATTCGGCGCTCGGAGGAGACGTGGGACGCTGCCCATGTCCATCTGCAGCGTGCCATCCGTCAACAAAAGGCGAGCGCCGATCGCCACCGCAGTGAGGGACCGGTGTACGCACCGGGAGATCGAGTCTGGCTCTCGACTCGAAACCTGCCCCTCCGCCTGCCCTGCCGGAAGCTGGGTCGGCGGTTTGTGGGGCCCTTCAAAGTCCTGAGAAGATTGAACGAGGTGTGTTACAGGTTACAACTGCCAATTGAGTATAAAAATATTAACCCCTCGTTCCATGTGTCTCTTCACAGGCCGGTGGTAGCTGGCCCACTCCAAGAAGATGAGATAGGAGAGACCCCTCCGCCCCCTTTGGACATCGAGGGGGCCCCGGCGTACAGGGTCCGGACCATCTTGGACTCGAGGCGCCGGAGGAGTGGTCTCCAGTATCTCGTGGAGTGGGAGGGGTACGGTCCGGAGGAACGGTGCTGGGTGCCCAGGAGGGACATACTCGATCCATCCCTCCTGACTAAGTTTCACCGTGGGCATCCCACGCGCCCGGGTCCGCGTCCTCCTGGCCGTCCCCGAGGCCGGGGTCGGCGCGCGGCTCCAGCCGCGCGTCAAGGGGGGGGTACTGTCACGGTTTCGGCCGAGGCTGCTCCTCCTCCTGGTTCTGGCAGGCTTCGGCGTTCGCCGTCCCCGGAGTACTAGCTGCCACCGCTCTATGTTTCTGTATTTGATTGCTTTTGTCTGTCTGTCACACCTGTGTCTGTTTGGGTGTTGATTACGTGTCTTATAAGTTCCTTGTTTTGCTCTAGGGTAATTGTGTGTTGTTATTTTGTTGCCACTTTGTCTATGCTACGTGCTTGTATTCCGTTTTGTTTCATGTTTAGTGTTTTACGCGTGTGCGTAATTTTCCCTCGCCACTTTGTGTTTTTTCGAGGTCGAGTTTTTCCACTCGTGTTATTTAGACTATTAAAGTCTTGTTGGACTAACCTCTGTTTCCTGCGCTTGACTCCTCCACCACATCCACATCGGTTTAGTGACATCCACAGCGAAGTGAGAGACTGATCTACAGGAAGTGTTTTGTTGGAGTCATTGCAGCTAAAGGTGGTACAGCCAGTTATTGAGTGTAAGGGGGAAATTACTTTTTCACACAAGGGCATTGGGTGTTGCGTAACTTTGTTCATGAAATAAATGAAATATATATGTAATTGTTGTGTTATTTGTTCACTCAGATTCCCTTTATCTAATATTACATTTTGGTTGAAGATCTGATAACATTCAAAATCAAAAATATGCAAAAGTAGAGAAAATTAGAAAGAGGGCAAATACTTTTTCATGGCACTGTACACATTACCTCAATTACCTCAACTACCTCAACTACCTCTTGCACATTGACTTGGTACCGGTACTCCTTGTATATAGCCTCCTTCTTGTTATTTTATAATGCTACTATTTTCTTTTCTTATTTAGCAAATTGTTCTTACTTTTTAACTCTGCATTGTTGGGAAAGGACTTGTAAGTAAGCATTTCACGGTAAAGTCTACACCTATTGTATTCGGCACATATGATAAATAACGTTTGATTTGATTGATTTGATTTGACATACACACATTCAACAAAGGAGTGGCACAAAGGTTTTTCCTTTTCTGAATTAAAACTGGCTCTGTTACATTACAGAAACTGCATCATAACATCCGGGTCATGCACTTTGCAACCTAAAAGAGATATTATATAAAACACGTCCGGAGACTCATGAAACGATCCCACTTGTGATAATAGCTCCAGATGCTCTTCATGTTCTGTGAAGCAGAGTAAAGTCCTTTCTCTAAAGAGTGTGTATGGCCAGGTGAATATGTTTCCTCCCTCTCCCTCTTTCCTGTTCTCCTTAAGAGCACGACAGGTGAGCCAGGCGCGGCCCACTTAAGATTAGTGGATTACATAGCCAGTATCCCAGCCTTGCAGTGACCGTATCAATCCCCAATAGAACAGCTTTGATTACATGTCTGTGCACTTATATAGGAAGGCAGGGGTTAGGGGCAGAATCTTGGAAGCATGACCTAGCAGCAGTTTACTTATGCATGGACTGTTTAAATACCCCTTAAAAACCTTCATGGAAAGTGATATCAATATCTGTTTGAAACCTGGTTACTACAGTGATAATGATTTGGTTTTAGTAACTTTTTGCTCCTGAACTTAATCAACAATCTGAAAGATGGAGGTATGTAGACAGATATACAATACATGACCAAAAGTATGTGGACACCTGCTCGTCCAACATCTCATTCCAAAATCATGGGCATTAATATGGAGTTGGTCCCTCCTTTGCTACTATAACAGCCTCCAGTCTTCTGGGAAGGCTTTCCACTAGATGTTGGAACATTGCTGCGGGGCTTCCACTCAGCCACAAGAGCATTAGTGAGGTTGGACACTGATGTTGGGCTCTGCGCAGGCTAGTCAAGTTCTTCCACACCGATCAAAACAAACCATTTCTGTATGGACCTCGCTTTGTGTACGGGGGCATTGTCATGCTGAAACAGGAAAGGGCCTTCCCCAAACTGTTGAAAAAAGTTGGAAGCACAGAATAGTCTAGAATGTCATTGTATATTGTAGCGTTAAGATTGCCCTTCACTGGAACTAAGGGGCCTAGCCCGAACCATGAAAAACAGCCCCAGACCATTATTCCTCCACCACCAAACTTTACAGTTGGCACTATGCATTGGGGCAGATAGCGTTCTCCTGGCATCCACCAAACCAAAATGTGTCCGTTGGACTGCCAGATGGTGATGCGTGATTCATCACTCCAGAGAACGCGTTTCCACAGCTCCAGAGTCCAATTTCGGTGAGCTTTACACCATTCCAGCCGACGCTTGGTGTTGTGCATGGTGATCTTAGGCTTGTGTGCGGCTGCTCTGCCATGGAAACCTATTTCATGAAGCTGCCGACGAACAGTTATTTTGCTGACGTTGTTTCCAGAGGCAGTTTGGAACTCAGTAGTGAGTGTTGCAACCGAGGACAGACGATTTTTACGCGCTATGCGCTTCAGCACTCGGCGGTCCCATTCTGTAAACTTGTGTGGCCTACGTCTTCGCGGCTGAGCCGTTGTTGCTCCTAGACTTTTTCACTTCACAATAACAGCACTTACATTTGACCGGGGCAGCTCTAGCAGGGCAGAAATTTGACGAACTGAATTGTTGGGAAGGTGGCATCCTGTGACAGTGCCACATTGAAAGTCACTGAGCTCTTCAGTAAGGCCATTCTACTGCCAATGTTTGTCCATGGAGATTGCATGGCTGTGTGCTTGATTTTATACACCTGTCAGCAATGGATGTGGTTGAAATAGCCGAATCCACTAATTTGAAGGGGTGTCCACATACTTTTGTATATATAGAGTAACATAGAGACAAAGGGCAAAATATATATCATATCAGAGACTAATCTGGAAAATAGAATGTGATCTGTACAAAAGAACACACAAACACATTGAGCTTCTGTCTGAGAGAGAGGTTGCGAGGAGAGAGAGAGAGAGAAATTTGACCCCAATAACTACCGTGGGATATGCGTCAACAGCAACCTTGGGAAAATCCTCTGCATTATCATTAACAGCAGACTAGTTCATTTCCTCAGTGAAAACAATGTACTGAGCAAATGTCAAATTGGCTTTTTACCAAATAATTGTACGACAGACCACGTATTCACCCTGCACAACCTAATTGACAAACAAACAAACCAAAACAAAGGCAAAGTCTTCTTATGCTTTGTTGATTTCAAAAAAGCTTTGACTCAATTTGGCATGAGGGTCTGCTATACAAATTGATGGAAAGTGGGGTTGGGGGAAAAACGTACAACATTATAAAATTCATGTACACAAACAACAAGTGTGTGGTTAAAATTGGCAAAAAACACACACATTTCTTTCCACAGGGCCGTGGGGTGAGACAGGGATGCAGTTTAAGCCCCATCCTCTTCAACATATATATAAACGAATTGGCGAGGGCACTAGAACAGTCTGCAGCACACGGCCTCACCCTACTAGAATCTGAAGTCAAATGTCTACTGTTTGCTGATGATCTGCTGCTTCTGTCATCAACCAAGGAGGGCCTACAGCAGCACCTAGATCTTCTGCACAGATTCTGTCAGACCTGGGCCCTGACAGTAAATCTCAGTAAGACAAAAATAATGGTGTTCCAAAAAAGGTCCAGTTGCCAGGACCACAAATACAAATTCCATCTAGACACCGTTGCCCTAGAGCACACAAAAAACTATACATACCTCGGCCTAAA
The DNA here is from genome assembly GCF_964263955.1 of Coregonus lavaretus. Classification (NCBI taxonomy): domain Eukaryota; kingdom Metazoa; phylum Chordata; class Actinopteri; order Salmoniformes; family Salmonidae; genus Coregonus; species Coregonus lavaretus. The sequence goes on from NC_140010.1 coordinate 16,135,097, forward strand.
CATCAGCGCCACAGGTAACTTCCACAAAGCTGTGAACGATTTGAGAGACAAGGCAAGAAGGGCCTTCTATGCCATCAAAAGGAACATAACATCTGACATACCAATTAGGATCTGGCTAAAAATACTTGAATCAGTAATAGAACCTATTGCCCTTTATGGTTGTGAGGTCTGGGGTCCGCTCACCAACCAAGAATTCACAAAATGGGACAAACACCAAATTGAGACTCTGCATGCAGTATTCTGCAAAAACATCCTCCTTGTACAACGTAAAACACCAAATAATGCATGCAGAGCATAATTAGGCCAATACCCGCTAATTATCAAAATCCAGAAAAGAGCTGTTAAATTCTATAACCACTTAAAAGGAAGCGATTCCCAAACCTTCCATAACAAAGCCATCACCTACAGAGAGATGAACTTGGAGAAGAGTCCCCTAAGTAAGCTGGTCCTGGGGCTCTGTTCACAAACACAAACAGACCCCACAGAGCCCCAGGACAACAACAACAACAACAACAACAACAACACAATTAGACCCAACCATATAATGAAAGAACTAAAAGAGAATTATTTGACACACTGGAAAGAACAAAAAAAAACAGAGCAAACTAGAATGCTATTTGGCCCTAAACAGAGAGTACACAGTGGCAGAATACCTGACCACTGTGACTGACCCAAACTTAAGGAAAGCTTTGACTATGTACAGACTCAGTGAGCATAGCCTTGCTATTGAGAAAGGCCACCGTAGGCAGACCTGGCTCTCAAGAGAAGATAGGCTATGTGCACACTGCCCACAAAATGAGGTGGAAACTGAGCTGCACTTCCTAAGAAGAGAGAGGGCAGAAGAGAGAGAGAGAGGGCAGAGAGAGAGAGAGAGAGAGAGAGAGAGAGAGAGAGAGAGAGAGAGAGAGAGAGAGAGAGAGAGAGAGAGAGAGAGAGAGAGAGAGAGAGAGAGATGGTGGAAAAGAGAGAGAGAGAGAGAGATGGCAGAAAAGAGAGAGAGAGAGAGATGGCAGAAAAGAGAGAGAGAGAGAGAGAGATGGCAGAAAAGAGAGAGAGAGAGAGATGGCAGAAAAAAGAGAGAGAGAGAGATGGCAGAAAAGAGAGAGAGAGAGAGAGAGAGAGATGGAAGAAAAGAGCGAGAGAGAGAGATAGATGGCAGAAAAGAGAGAGAGAGAGAGATGGCAGAAAAGAGAGAGAGAGAGAGAGAGAGAGAGAGAGAGAGAGAGAGAGAGATGGCAGAAAAGAGAGAGAGAGAGAGATGGCAGAAAAGAGAGAGTGAATAGATGGAGTGTGATATGTGCCAGAACTTGACCTGGCTGCTCCAGCTTCAATCAAACCCTTGTAAAGTCTTCACTTATGTTTTTTGCACTGCCACAACAATGGTTACATACTTATGAAGAAAGCAGGAATCAGTGCAATTTATTTGGTTTAACTGCTTCAAGCAATGTGTTTATGCCCAAGGGGTTGTTGATTTTTGTATTTCTTCATGCCGTTTTAAATGCATATAATGTTGTTACAAATTTCAGTCAAACTTTACCCCAAAAAATAAACAGTTTTTTCAATTAATCCCTTTAATGGACAAAACATGAGTAATTATTTAAATTAAATACCAGTTATACAAACTTGAACGTTTTGTAATAAACGTTGAACATTTTGTTGTGTCAGCTATTTTTATTTTCTTGGGAATTGAGAAGGGCCAAGTCTTTGGAAACATTTGGAGAATATTGTCAAAGTTCCACCATGAATTAGAATGTACACACCAGGGACGGCCTGTTCAATAGGGCGATATGGGCGACGCACTGCCAAACGGGAAAAGGAAGGGATTTTTTTTCTAATCAATTATATCACGGCAACAGTAGTTATCAGTGTTCTAATCTGATCTGACTGCCACTAAATGTCAAATCAGGCTAAAGTCGTGCTTCAAATGGCCCCACCCGTTTTTGGGGCGATTTCAGTCAGGTTGAAAATCGCCCAGAAGTCTCTCATAGCCTGTCATGTAAAATCTATTTTTTTCAAATTTCAAAGCTTTCAATAGAATCTCTATGGGTGTCTGTGGGCTTGCACTTACGCGCTTTCGTCATACGTGACGTAACCATGAACGTAACTAAGAAAATAGCGGCTAGCAGCGTCTCTGTTGCGACCTGCAGTGTGGCGTTATCTTATGTTTTTAATTTGTACACTTAGTGGCGTTATTTTATGTTTTTAATTTGTAGACTTAGTTTACAAACATTCTGCCAACCATGGATTTCCAGTGGTGGGTTTTGGACTGATCTTGTTGATCGTGTACATACCCGCTACGAACGGACTAAATAATGAAAACGCTGCTGGCAGCGGAATCCAATACAGCTGGGAGACTTGGCTGGATGACAGAGTCCCAGACAGAGAAGTGGAGCCGGCCGGCTTCACCCTGGTCAGAGCGGACCGCGATCCTGGTAAGAGAGCGACTCTGTACCCCCGACATTGAACTGCTTTCTGTGTCACTGCGACCTTACTATCTGCCCCGTGAGTTCCCCCAATTGTTTGTTACCGTTGTGTACTGTTGATAATCACAAGTTTACTGGAGAACTGAGACCAAGTAGAGACTTTGGACAGGGTGGATATGGTATAATAAAGGCAGTTTATTCAGAGGTAAAGATATCTGGAATCGCGTGCACGGACTCGTTCGTCAAACTCTTAGGGAGCTATCTGAAGAGAGCCCCGAAAACATTGTGTGCAGACATTTTATACAATAAATGATGTAGGTTGAATCTAGTAGTTCTGATCTTCTGATTGGTCCTGATGAGTTGGGCAAGGTCCCCTCCACTGTTGCATTGGCTCTGAGTCGGGTTCTCTGTCTTCAAATGTTCAGCCTAAAGAGAGGGGATTTTTGTGTGTGTGTGTGTGTGTTTAACAGTGATGATGTGTGTGTGTGTGTGTGTTATCAGTGATGATGTGTGTGTGTGTGTGTGTGTGTGTGTGTCCTCAGAGCAAGAACTCGTGAGTTGGAAGAACTGAGAGACCTATGGCGTGGGTGTTGTCCTTGGCCACCTGCTGACAAGGCTGACAAGATAGGACTCTTTTGTCCATTGTTATAGGATAGGAACAGCATTGATTGAAAACAAACGCCCAACACAAAATGGGTCATGCACAAGATTTTAGTCAGACCAAGCTATAACATTATATATTTACTACGACAGTACATTCAACCAAAAGCTAATATAACAAAGGCATCAGAGATTATTTATAATCTGTCACAGAAACTGGAATCCATCTCCCCAGATCAGTCAATAAATGCTTCTGGTATTGACTTATATGCTGCCCCTGTCTTCATGTTGTTGCTGGACATATCTTTTTTAAAATGTGTGTAGGTCACCTAAATCATCAGAAAAATTGCCCCTCCTGAGAATTTTTTCAGGAGCCGCCACTGGTACACACTAGCGTGTGCACTGACAAATATCGGGGATGGAATTTAGGCTGTCAACCCGCAACCATTCTCTCTTTCTCTCTTTCTTTCTGTCTCCATAGCATCTCGTTCAGGCTACTACATGCTTTACAATGGCTAGTCAGTGATTACATGGGTAAGGAATTGTAATTGTTCAATTGAACATGAGACAAATTCAGAAGATTGACAGGGGAATTTGATATTTAGAAAATCATGAACTAAAACGTTTAATTACATCAATTAATGTGGTATTGTAATTATAATTACATTGTAATAACCATGTAATAACATTGCAATGTAATACATCTTGATTGTTTACTTTTTTACTTTTTCACTCCACTTCACATTTTGGTATTCAGGCTAAGTCATGTAACATATGCTGGAAGAAGAATCTAAAGAGGAATTTAAAATATATAAATCAAACTATTCAGTACCAAAATCAACATAGTCTAAAATAAATTAAACTATTATGTATCCAATCACTAAATGTCCCAAAAGTAATGTACTATTGTGACATCCAGAAACAATCCCTCTACTTCTAATAAGGAAAAGTATGACAGGCATTTATGTTGCCTCCCACACTTTATTTGTTGTCCTTTATTCCCAGGGCGTGTATAAACGGGAAAAATGAATGTGATATCTCTTTACATCTCTGGGCTAATGCTCTCCGGTGGCTCTGGAACCCCCCCCCCCCCCATCAACAAAGTTTAAAGCTTCTGGCTCAGCTGGGTTCTCCCTTTGTACGCTGAATGTTCAAAGTATTACACTGTCACTAGTCACCCATGTTACAACATCTGGAGCAGTGAGGGCTCTCTCTCGGACTCGGCCAAACCATTATGGTGCCATGGAGTTTAAGGAACAGTCCACTTTGATCTCCACAGTGGAGGGCTAGGGAGACATCTTTCAGCCCTCTCTTCTCCTCTGTTATCCCCCTCTATCCTTTGCTCTCTTTCCCCTCCTCCTCCTCCCCCTCACTCTCTCTGGTGAGAGACTTTAAACAGTAGGCTGGAGGCCTTTAGGAGGGAGGGAGGGAGGGAGGGAGGGAGGGAGGGAGGGAGGGAGGGAGGGAGAGAGAGAGAGAGAGATGAATAATGTCTTGTACCCCAGAGCCTGGACGGCTCCCCCAGCCAATCAAACGAGTAACAAAATTTGGTTACAGACCCATAAAGAATAAAGGGAGGGGAAGAGAAGAAGAATGAGGGGGAAACATTTTTCTGACACAGTTTTACGGCAGTGCTTATTTCAAGCAGCAGCTTTAGCCCTCTCCGCTCCTCTCCTCTCCGCTCCCTCCTCTCCGCTCCTCTCTTCTCTGCTCCTCTCCTCTCCGCTCCTCTCCGGTCCGCTCCTCTCCGCTCCGCTCCTCTCCGCTCCACTCCTCTCCGCTCCTCTCCTCTCCTTGCTCCTCTTTATCAGTCATATCTACACATTCCTTGTGGGTCAGAGGGGTGCAGGATGGAGGGATGAAGTGGGTGAAAGGGTTGAGGAAGGGAGGAGAGAGGGACGAAAATGGAAGGAAAGAGGGGAAAGGCCTTGGATTATGTATAGTTGAAGAGCAGTGGAGGCTCCTCAGAGGAGGAAGGGGAGGACCATCCTCCTCAGTGAATTCCATAAAAATTGAAATTGGAAAACATTTTAAAAGTTATCCATTCGAGATAAAACTATAGTAAATGTAATCACATGTCACCACATAACTGATTAAAACGCATTATTTTGCAAAGAAGGTCTACAGTAGCCTCAACAGCACTCTGTAGGGTAGCACCATGGTGTAGCCGGAGGACAGCTAGCTTCCGTCCTCCTCTGGGTACATTGACTTCAATACGAAACCTAGGAGGCTCATGGTTCTCACCCCCTTCCATAGACTTGCACAGTAATTATGACAACTTCCGGAGGACGTCCTCCAGCCTATCAGAGCTCTTGCAGCATGAACTGACATGTTGTCCACCCAATCAAAGGATCAGATAATTAATCTCGTACTGAAAGCATAAACTACAGTTAGCAAGCACTGCAGTGCATAACATGTGGTGAGTAGTTGTCTCAAAGAGAGAGAAAGACAATAGTTGAAGAGTTTTGAGCAAATTGATTTCTTCCAAAATGAAGGAGAAGCAAGAGAGAAATAGAGAGAGAGAGAGATTTCGTTATTTTTTCACTTTCAGTTTCACTACAGCAAATGCAGCTAGCTAGTTTAGCCTACTGAAACACCCTGCTCAAACAGAGGGATGCTATATTAGCTAGCTGGCTATGACTTTCCAACACAACACTGGACCCCTTCCAAGTCAAGGTAAGCTTTTGGTATTACTAATTTATTGCCACTGGGGCCCGCCAGTGTCACTGCTTACTGACTGTACACTAACGTTACTGCATGATTGTAGCGGGTTTACTAACGCATTAGTTCTATTAGCTATGCTGACTATAACGTTACTTTAGCTAATATGGTGACAACGATGTGGTCTATGTGTAGGGGTTTGGCTTGGAAAGGTTTTTTCGCCTGGTCACATACAGCTGATGTGTTATGCGTTGAAGTCCACAAGTGAAGGGAAGAGGTGAGAGGAGGAGAGCGCATAGATGCAAGAAGGAATACAATGTGTCTGCTATGAATGTGAACTGTGTTTACGCGTGATCAGGGGTTTATTCATTCCGCCGATTCTGTTGAAAATGTTTCTTAAATTACATTTACATTTACATTTTAGTCATTTAGCAGACGCTCTTATCCAGAGCGACTTACAGTTAGTGAATACATCTTTTTTTATACTGGCCCCCCGTGGGAATCGAACCCGCAACCCTGGCGTTGCAAACGCCATGCTCTATCAACTGAGCTACATCCCTGCCGGCCATTCCCTCCCCTACCCTGGACGACGCTGGGCCAATTGTGCGCCGCCCATGAGTCTCCCGGTCGCGGCCGGCTGCGACAGAGCCTGGATGGAAGCAAATGGAAGCAAACTGAAACAAACGGGGATAAACTTACCTGAATTTGTCCAATAGAAACTTTCGTTTGCAACTGTTTGAATAATGATTGCACCCTATATAAGCTAGATGCAGGCAAGAGTGTGTCTCGACCTGTGTGCACCTACGTTGTAAACTTTCATTCATAGGCTACGTTGTAGCAACCTCATGATGGGTGTAGTGAAAATTTGAGTATCATGTACTAGCCTAAGCCTATCGCTGTTACATTGAACTGGGTGAATGGAATAAGAATGAGAGTCATCCAATATGCTGTAATAGAAATAAGGCCATGCTCATGAAAATGTAATTGTCCTCCCTCATCTTAAATGCCACTGTTGAAGAGACAAGTAAGATGCAGAGATGATGAGGACGAGGCAAAGAGTGTTTCATATATTGCTACGATAGCCAAGATAATAAAGCGTATACAATAAATAATTTACCATTGGGAAAAAAATTTCCTTTCAATTTCATATAGGCCCATCATGGTAACATTTTGATGTGCAAAACATATGTATAAAGTATGTTCATTCATAGTCATACAACAGTCACTGTGATTAAAACATGAATTTTTTAAAGAAAACTGGTCGGGTCAAAGCAAGAGAATATGAATTAGGTGATATGTTCTATAGAGGCATATAGCTACTACAGCCAACTCAAATATCAGGTATGTAGACAACATTAGATACATGCCTAGAATGAGTAGGATTACTATGTATGGCATGTTGGGTAGTAACACAATATGGAGGTGTAATAGGATATTATTGAAACAATAATAAAGGGCAGAGCTTAAAACAGTAGTTCATGTGGGACAGCAGACCAGACTGTCTTTTACAGTTTTTTCTGATTGGTTAAGCACATTTTTTGTAACTATTGGATATTTTTGCAAAACTCTACACACAAATAAGAAAACCTTTCACCCAATTATCAAAACATTGTAGTTCTCTTGTAAAAGCGAACACAGCTAGATTAACTCTTCACACCTTCTTAAAAATTGTGTTTTCGTATCAAACAGTAAACACAAGCCATCATCTACTAAGCACACAATGTGCCAACTACACACTGATGGTATGAATACAAAACACATCTGGCTTTTGCTTTCTCTGTGTACAGATGTCAATTTGAGGTCATACTTTTGTCATAGTGTCATGTAAACATACAAGGATCCAAACTTCAAGTATTGGTGTTTATTCACACTCATCAAAACCAAGACAAAGTCAGAACACAAAATAGTAATTTCACAAAAAAAGAAAAACAATCAGCCTACATCATGTCGTCTTTCTGGGTCCGGCCACAAAATTTCGTCCACATCGCATGCGATATCCTCCAGTCCAAGGCACCGGGGAAAATATCTCCTTGAATGCCGTATCCAGGCATGACATGATGCCTGGTCAATATCTCCACATGCCTCCTCCATTGCCTGTAAAAGGGCTACCTGTTGATGAGGATGACGGTCGTACACTTTCCAGCGCCAGGCAGAGAAGATCTCCTCGAAGGGATTTAAGAATGGAGAGTATGGAGGGAGGTTGAGTGCCATGAAGAATGGGTGGTCTGTAAACCAGTTGCGGACCAAAGCAGCCCTATGGAAACTAACATTGTCCCATATGATGACATATCGGGTATGCTCTGGTCTCTGAACAGTGAGCATGTCATGTAAGGTGTCCAGGAATGCAATAATGTGTGCAGTGTTGTATGGGCCTAAGGTTGCATGATGGTGAACAACACCATTTTGGCTTATAGCTGCACACATGGTTATGTTACCACCACGTTGTCCTGGGACATTGATGATGGCACGGTGTCCAATAATGTTCCTGCCACGTCTCCTGGTTTTACTGAGGTTAAAACCGGCCTCATCTACAAAAAGTAGCTCATGTCCCATGGCATCTGCTTCTAGTTCCATCACTCTCTGGACAAGACAAAACAAATGCAACACATCAGGCCCATGCACAGCACTACAGTATGCACTTCCAAATTCAGAACCAATGACACTATAGCTTACCTGCACATAGTCATATCGCAGTTGCTCTACACGTTCTGTGTTTCTCTCGAAAGGAACTCTGTAAATTTGCTTCATTCTTATTCTGTGGCGCGCAAGTACACGACTTAGTGCAGAAATACTTACACTGTGTATATTTTGAAAGATGGTGTCATTATCAATTATGCGCTGCTGTATTTCGCGCAGTCTTATTGCATTATTGGCAATCACCATGTTCACTATATGGGTCTCTTGCTCTGGAGTGAACATTCTTCCTCTGCCCCCAACATCTGGACGTCTAGCAATTCTGTAAAGTAACAATTTCAGTATTTTTTGCATGTATGGTACTGTTGTGTTTCTCATTAGAGTATGGCAGTGCTACAAAGTAGTTACCGATTCTCATTTCGAAATGTCCTAATGATGCTTGCCACAGTGTAGCGGCTCAAATTAGGCTGAACCCGTTGGCCAGCTTCCCTCAGGGTCAACCCATGGTTGATGACATGGTCCACTATTGTAGCTCTGATGTCATCAGTTATTCTATTTCTTCCTCTTCTTACCCTTCCTCTTTCCCCTCCTCGTCCTCTTCTTGCTCCTCCTTGTCCTCTTCCTCTAACTTCCTCTAACCCTCTCGCTTCTTCAACTCCACATCCTCTTCCTCCAACTTCTTCAACTCCACGTCCTCTCCCTCGGCCTCCTCGGCCTCCTCTGATTCTCACTCTTCTCCCTCTTACTGCTCCTTCCATTGTACTCCACACAGACAGCTTACCTGTGGCTTATTTATAGTGCTTAGGCTGATTGCAAAGTGAACTAATTATCTACAACAGTTTTCACATGTGGCAAAGTGTGCCAGACAGTTGGCAAAATAGTGTTAATGATAGCCATACATGTGTATAATTTTGCTAGGAGTGTGTTGGAAATTTGGTAATTGAGTGTAAGCAGTGAGTTGTGTTTAAAGTTCTGCAAAAAGAGTGTTGTGCAGTGAATTGTGCCTACAGTTTTGCAAAGTGTGTGTTACAAAATTGTAAACTGAGTGCAAAGCAGTGTTTGTGCTTTTAGTTTTGCAAACTCAGTGAGTGGTTTTGCTATACGTATTAATAGTTTTAGAAATTGTGCTACAAGAATCACGATTAGCGCTTAACCATTCAGAAAAAACTGTAACATGAAATGAGCCGTGTTTAAAACTACAGCTTCTGACCTCAGGGGTGTGTGTGTGTGTGAGAGAGAGAGAGAGAGAGAGAGATAGGAGAGAGAGAGAGAGAGAGAGAGAGAGAGAGAGAGAGAGAGAGAGAGAGAGAGAGAGCTGCGTGGCTGTAATAGAACTGTGGTTTTAACAACCTCCATTGCATCTTTCTGAGTCTCGTTTTGAAACCATAAGTGTCCAACTGCACTTGGTCAATCATTCAAAAGCTGTTCATAAAAGCATCACAATCTTTATTGAGCGACACTTAAGCCTACTACCAGTATGTACTTAAATACTTAGATGACATCGAGCTACCACTACCATTTTTTTGCCAAGCCAATAAAGTATAAAGAATGTCGTCATCATCATTATTGCAGACCATAGAAGTCTGTTCAATCATTGCCTTGTAATCCTCAAAGTTATTTCCCTGAAATCCTCAGACTGTATTTTTCAGTAAATATCTGAGTCATCCTTTATAACATACTACACATGAAACAATAATAATGTATCGTCTCACCGTCTGCATCCCACGTATCTCCCGCATCCCAATCAAAATTCCAGCAGGGGCACGTTCTGCACCCACGGGCTACACCAGCTAATCCTGCTGACCAATAATCAGCAGACAATAACCCTTGACCCTGCCCAAATAAATCTGCCTGCTCTCCCACCTCTCTATCCCTCCCTCCCTCCCTCCCTCCCTCCCTCCCTCCCTCCCTCCCTCCCTCCCTCCCTCCCTCCCTCCCTCCCTCCCTCCCTCCCTCCCTCCCTCCCTCCCTCTCTATCCCTCCCTCCCCGCCTCTCTCGCACCTCTCCAGCCCCTCTCTATGGCATCCCTCTCTCCCCCACATTCTCCAGGAAGGAGGGAGGGAGGGAGGGAGGGAGGGAGGGAGGGAGGGAGGGAGGGAGGGAGGGAGGGAAGGAAGGAGGGGGATGGAGGGAGGGAGGGAGAGACAGAGGGAGGGAGGGAGGGAGGGAGGGAGGGAGGGAGGGAGGGAGGGAGGGAGGGAGGGAGGGAGGGAGGGAGGGAGGGAGGGAGGGAGGGAGGGAGGGAGGGAGGGATGAGGGAGGGAGGGAAGCAGAGAGCTAATAGACTGACTGGAGTTCAGTGTCTGAGTATGTCCACGGTGATGTGTGTGTGTACATGCGTGCATGAGGTTGATTAACACAGCTAGATAGCTGGTCCTCCTGTCCCTCTATTCATTTCTCACAGACAGAACAGGAGGGGAGTGATGCTCGGCTTGTCTCGTCTCACCCCGTTTAACATGGAACCTCACATCACATCATCGTCGTCTCCCTCCCGGACACAGACAGATGGACGGTGTTACTGTGCTGGTTACCGAAGCAATGAATCACCATACAAGGGAGGCCATGTAGGGCAGTCAACCCCAGGCCCCACACCACAGATAGAGAGTTATGCGTCTGCTACTTGGTTAAAACACTTAAAGGATCATAGAAATTAGAATTGCTTCAACTCTCTGTAAAATCATTCATTTCCATTTCTACTTCAGCATGCAGACGTAAGCCGCGACACAGAAGGCACTCGATTTCCCTGTCTGTACAGAGAACAGAAGTGGGAATGACTTAGATTGAGTGTGTGTATTTTCAGTGGCAGTTCGAAGATGAGCATGCTGGCGATGAAGGAGTTTAAATGCTCTTAAACCAGTTAAGCAGAACGAGAGACAGTGGGTGGAGCGTGGGGGCCAGGGGGCAGGGGGCAGGGGCTCGGGGATGCGTCATGTGGAAATTATGGGCACGGTCTGGGAAAACAAAAGGCAAACATATTTTTTTCAGGTCTCATGAATGGGAGATGACCCCGACGATATCAAATATTAAACCTCCTAATTCCATAGCCGTCTGGCTCTCTGATGCTGCGAGGAGATAAAAACAGAGGGCGGCGATAAGGTTTCATATTCTTTGTTGGCTAAATGCACCGCTAAGAGCTCCCATCTCGTCTCTGAATGTGGGACGACGGCGGCGGTGAGATTGGGTTTCCAACATCACATCATTCCACCATACACCATCCCCTAGTTGCTTCTATCCCATCGATAATCTATGACCACTCTGATAATTGAAGGTGGCCTGGTGTGTACAAAATGGCACCAGGTCATAGTGGATAGGATGGGTTCTGGCTCTATATGAACCAACCAGCCTGGGGAATAACAGCCTCCCAGCCTTCCACCCTCCCTTCTTGGCCTCTCTGTCTCTCTGCCTCTCTGTCTCCCTGTCTTTCTGTATCCCTGTCTTTCTTTCTCCCTGTCTTTCTGTCTCTCTGTCTTTCTGTCTCCCTGTCTTTCTGTCTCCCTGACTTTCTGTCTACCTGTCTTTCTGTCTCTCTGTCTTTCTGTCTCCCTGACTTTCTGTCTCCCTGTCTTTCTGCTTCTCTGCCTCTCTGTCTCTTCCTTCCCAACCTCCCTGCCTCTCTACCTCCCTCTCTCCCAGCCTCCCTGCCTCTCTACCTCCCTCTCTCCCAACTTCCCTGCCTCTCTACCTCCCTGCTTCCCTGCTCCTGTGGTATCTCCTCTCAGCCATGGGTGGGAGCGGACAGAGGGCCTGTGTCCTCTCACTCATCCCCCCACCTATCCTCCTACTATCGGGTGTTATCATGTGGACATCTCCTTACCTGTGAAATATTATCGCCTGGCTGTCCTGCCTCGCCTCCTCACCGCCGATCTGCTCTGCTCTGACAGCAAGGCCCTAATAGCCGCTCTTGTTTCACACATGGATGCCGCAGCTCTGATGTTATTTATGCCCCACGTCTGTCATTCTCCCCCCCCCTCTCTCTCTCTCTCTCTCTCTCTCTCTCTCTCTCTCTCTCTCTCTCTCGCTCTCTCTCTCTTGCTCGCTCGCTTTCGCTCGCTCTCTCGCTCTCTCTCTCTCTCTCTCTCTCTCTCTCTCTCTCTCTCTCTCTCTCTCTCTCTCTTTTTCTCTCTCCTTTTCCCTCCGTCTCTCTATCTCTCTCTCTCAGCCCTATCTCTTCGTCTCTGTTTCTGGCAGCTGCCCCACCCTCTCACCACCACCCCCCCACCCCAAGCCGTTGTTTTAGGGAGGGTCCTGCGACCCCATTCGCTGTCAGCAGACTGAGATTCTTTAGTTGCCCAGCCGACACACAGATGAGACGGGGGAAACCCTAAACCGTTTATTAGAAACACTTTGCACCCTTCAAGAACAGCGGAGCCACCGTAAATAATGACAGTAGCAGACCGGCCTGGGCCAGTAAGCCTCTGTGACTGATAGGTCTGCTGTGAGGAGGGGTGCCAGGGGTGTGTGTGTGTGTGTGTGTGTGTGTGTGTGTGTGTGTGTGTGTGTGTGTGTGTGTGTGTGTGTGTGTGTGTGTGTGTGTGTGTGTGTGCGTGCGTGTGTGTGTGGTTTGTGTGAAGAAACTGCTACAATTTTTTTGAGGTCGGGAAAGGGCTAATGTGTTGTCCACTCATTGGCTTCAGTGTGTAAAATGACCATAGGACATCCTAGTGGCATTGTTACACCCATATTTAATGATTCATTGCTTCTGATGGAGAATTTTAAGGCGCCTACTTTCTCTGTTTCCTTTCTGCTTAACGTGTTCCATAGAGGAACAGACGTGTTTTCTTAAGAGGTCCTTGACATGCCCCTATATGTCTTGGTGTCAGACCCCGTTAGAAGTGGCTACCATTGAGTCCCTTTGAACGCAACCTTGGTGGGGGGTCAACACTGGTGGTCAGGATCAGGAAATTAAAGCAGGACATGACAATCATTGTAAGAGTTCATATTTACTTAAATAAAGAATAAAAAAGTCTGTCTCATAACCAAAAGGAGACCCTTTGTCAGGGGCTTAGTATTAAATCCCATGTTCTCCATGTTAACCACGCTCTGTATATCATCTGTATCGATTCCTTTAGAAGACCTGCGCCATCTTCATAAAGTGTCTCAGAGAAGGAGTGTTGATCTAGGATCAGTTTTGCCTTTCAGATCATAACGGATAAGACCTATCCTAGATCAGCACTCCTACTCTGAGACGCTTTGCGAATAAAGGCCCTGTAGGCTCGCTATCCTGTCAGTGTCTGGGTCTAATGGACATCCACATGAGCCGGTGACATCTTAACAGCAATCATAGCCTCTGGGCAGTGCAAGGCAGAGAGAGCTTCTTAACAGAACACAATGTGTCATAATTTGAGGATAAAGAAAATCATTGGAGTGTGAGAGGAGCATGCTGGGCAGCAGTTGAAATGCTGCCTAAAGTACTGTATCCACTGGAAAATATCTCATCTCACCCATACAAGTCTGGGCGAGAAAATAAATACCTGCTGTCGTTTCTGAAAGAAAGGCTGATGTATGTGTATTACGACTCAGCTGGGGTCTTTAGCAAAGCTAGGAGTGGAGTCACCTTCCATAGGCCTCATGGGTACTTTACAGTACTTAGCCTGTTTGGGTGAGTTAAAATCTGCATGACATCACCGTCTCAAAAATATGGCAGGTAGGGAGGGAGGAACAGGGGAGGGAGGTACCACACAGTTGCCACACGTCATTGCCCTCATGAGAAGGAAATGATGTCATCTTCTCCACAGGTTTTGCAAGGACCTGTTACAAGCAGGACCCCTGAGACCCGGGGTAGCTGGGTTAACGAGAGGTGGGTATACAGTACTGTACATTCAATCACAGTCCTAGAGGTCTTGACGTATACCTGGAGAGAGACAGATAGAGAGCACAGAAACCTGTTGTGCTGCATCTGTAGGCAGTCTGAGGGTACACCCCACATACACACACAGACACACACACGCACATCACACCTGTATTTGTGTTACTGTATGTGGCTGCCATAGGAACTAAGAATCTTGGTGAAAGCAATGCTGCTTTAGTGATGTTATTAAGTGAAGTGACTTCAGGGTCTGTCTGGGCTGCATTACTTCTACTGCTCTGTTAGTGTGGGTGTCTACTTTACTTAGTTATGTTTTGATATTTTAGTGAAGTATTCAGTTTCTGGTTAAGGATTTACAAACAGCGTAATCATCTATCACCAAATTCAAACCAAGAAAAAAAAAGTTTTTTTACCAGTCTCAACAGTGGCAAGAGTCATTGGAGACTTTTTATGCTAGCTAGCTGGACCAAGGTTTGAATGCTTGGAGTTTGGTGTGGTTTTATTTTCCTTAACAAGGGCGTTTGGGTGGGGGTGGCCGGGGAATAAAGGGTCTGTAGCAGTGGCCAATAAAAGAGGCCAATTAACACCACAAGCTCAGTGCAAAGGTCTGAGTGCATTTCACTGGGTATGCCAAAGCTAACGCTGGTGAGACTACGTGTGAATACTACAGGACAGAGAGGGACAGTGGGGATTAGACAGACACTGCTGGTGGAGTTTGATGTTAATCGGAAGGCATGCTAGTTATTCATGTGCATGCTGGAATGCTTGATTGAGTTTAGACTTGGAAATGTCTGTATGTTTGTGCCCCACCCTGGTCCACCCAGGTCCACCCTGGTCCTAAAACAAGAGGTGCATTGAAGGTGACCTCGTAGTGGTGATGTACCTGTTCCCTCATTAATCTCTACCAGTACGACTGTGTTGTCAGAACTGCAGAAAATACCTTAGCCATGTTTTGCCTTGCTTTGAAGTGTACTGTACATGTATACATTTTTGTAGATTATTTTATGACAAGAGATCGGTCTATTTGTTGTCCTTATTTTGGCTAATATTACTGTGTGTCACTGTCACTAGTCTAATTTATTTTTGTCACTAACAGTCAAATTAAGATGTGTTGGTGTTTTGTTAAAAAGTGTAACAATTAACATCAGAATTGTCCAAGGAAATAGAGAAAGAGTGTATGTGAGACAAAGAAAGTTAGAGGGAAATAAAAAGCCTTTTGGTTTGTGAGTACCTGCAGTTGAAAGGTGTTGCTTTTGGCAGGGCAGGGCAAACTAATTTGCCATAATCTCTGTGATGAAGCCTGTCTGTCTCATCAACCATGACATTCTCTGTCCTTCCAGCCATGACATTCCCCCCCACCTGTCTGTGTAGAGTAGAAAGATGAAGGGTGGGTAGGAGGACACAAACGCATGCACCCACGCACAGATGCACACACACAGATGCACGCACACACACACATACAGTCATGCAGACATATACAGTTAGTTCCAATTCAGTGAGAAAACAGTGAAGCCATCAATTCTGGTCTCGACTAAATTGCTCCCGAAAATAAATGTTACAGGAACATTCCGGAGACTGCTTTTCCTCAGCTTCCACTGTTTTATTTTTCTCTTGTAATAATGTAGACTAGAATGTCGTCTACTCTCGCCTGATTGACTTCATGAGATTTTCCTTCCTAGCTAAATTCACTATACCTGCTTCTTGTCATCAAACAAGCCCACTAAAAGCATGCATCAACCTGATAATTAGCTTCAAATGAACCGCAAGCACACAGAGCTATAGATAGCTTCTACCTCTTAAAAATAAGTACAGTATGTTGTAAATACCTTGGGGGAACATGGGAACCTCAACAAAGGACAGAAAGGAAATACTGGATCTGTGTACTGTGGTAAACTGTTGTTATACCTTACTCTACCAAATCCAGATTGAAGCCATTGGTAAAAAAGAAAAGAAAACAAGATTAAATTAAACGATGATCAGACACCTGCTCAAGACCCTATAATTCTATTAATGTGCCTCAGCTGTGGCCGTGCTTTTATCTCTCCAGTGTCTGAGCGCTGGCACAAAGAACCCCTCGGGGGCCTTATCATAACTTTATAAGTGTAAGGTCCTAAACAACCCTTGAAAGAGAAAGATCATATCATCGCACAACAACAATGAAAACATATCATGTCCTTCCATACATTCTTAAATAAATCTTAACTTATTTTATTAACAATAAGGACCAGTAAGACATCTACTAGTGTAATGCTGGAAAAATATTGTTTTATGTAGAAAATAAATTAGGTTTCAATTAGGTTTATTAGTAATAATAAATAAAATCATAGGAGTGGTAAATTAAAGTTTCAGACATTACATTAGTTTGAGTTTAACTATTTGCTATAAAATGTAAATTATACATGTGAATGATTGCACTTCTGTTATCATAGACAATTACCTTTCAATGTATAAAATCAATGAAGAAATATAGATTGTATTTTCAATTGTATTAACTGTATTAACTATTCAATTTTTTCGAACTAACTTTGGTATTTTGAAATAATAATAAAAAAGGCTTTGCGCTCGAAATAAATAGAGACTTAAAAAAGGGCACTCTTCAGATAATGTACAGTAAACTTTACACTAAAATAATAAATGCTAGATTAGGTCTATGTAAATAATGCTAGTGGCCCACTAGGCACAGAAGTCAATTCAATGTCTATTCCACGTTGGTTCAATTAAATTTCATTGAAATGATGTAGAAACAACATTGATTCAACCAGTGTGTGCCCAGTGGGGGAAACCATTCTGCTGATATAATGCTGATATTGTCTGTTTAATGATCTTTGACATTGTTAAAATACTGCAACTAAAAGCAGTATCATACTGTTTGAATATATCTATAATTGTTTTCATAAATTTTTAAATATAGTAAATATCCATTTGGTTGTTCTTATGATTTCCAAATATTATATTAAAAAAGAGTGTACATATGACAATTTCAAGAGCGTCTTTTATACATTGCAAATGTTTAATTCAACCACTTTGTAATGATTTGTGAAGTGCAAATAAACTCAACCATATAATAGGAAATGGGGTTCAATTCAAACAATTATTATAATATAATTTAGTTGAATTAATTTAGCTTAATTAAGCTATTTTCAAATAACTGTTCTTACCTTCACATTCCTTGTTTTCCTGTCTCATCTCACAACAACATTACTCTCCTCTAAGGCAAAAAGTGTAATCTCAAACATTGATATACTGTATCGCTGATCAGGATTGGCTCGGGTTGGTGTAGTAGAATTAAACTCAGGCTGCAGACAGTCACCTCGTCACTGGCCAGCTTTGTCTCTTAAATAATTCATTGGTGGGGGAAAGGAGTTATTATTGGACTTAGTGGGGAGAGTATGGAGATCTGGCTGCTTGTTATCTTGGTTCAGGGCGGGCTTTTGGAGAGATCAGTGGACTTGCTATTAGATTTTTTATTCAGGGATAAGGAATGGGAGAGTTCAGTGGTGGAGCTGCTAGGTTGTTTTCTGGCCTCAGGGTAAGACTTGGGGAGACAGAGAGAGCCAGGGTGGTCGTGTACTATTCTGCACCCAACACCCACCCCACAGACCCATTTGTGTAACTTCTTACGTTTTCTGTTGATAAACTGACATTCCAATAGATTTTCTTTGGCCACGGGCCCGCAGTCCGATACTGAAGCTTGTAAATTAAAAGAGTTGTGTAATGTGGTTGGGATCATGGGTGAAAATGGATCGCTTTGACTTGTCATTGTACAAGGCTTCTGGGCTTTCTCCAACGGCCAGACTGAGGAAGCAGGGGTAAACTATGGGGGCTATTCAATCAAACTCTGCATCCAGGTTTCAAGAATAAGTCAGAAACATCTTCTCACTAAAATAATAATAATTGCTGAATTCGTGCAAACAAAAAAAAACTATGTTTGCAGAGTCAAACAAAAATAAACTCAACTGCATGCGTTCCAGCTGTGTCACGACTTCCTCCGAAGCTGCCTCATCTCCTTGTTCGGGCAGGCTTCGGCCTTCTAGCCACTGTCGCTTCTCATCTCATCATTCCATTAGTTTTGTCTTGTTTATTACACACACCTGGTTCATATCCGCTCATCAGTACCTGTTTAAGTGTTCCCTCTGCCCCCTTGTCTTTGTGTGTGATTGTTTATTGTGGAGGTTAGTGAAGCTCGGTGGAGCTCTGTGTATTTTGTATCGCCGGGATATTTCCCTGTGTGCCTTGTAATTTCCAGTGTGCCTGTTTTGCGCATTGGAGTGTTTTTGACGCATTACTGCGTAACTCTGTATTTGCTGAATAAAGCCTGTTATTCTGTGATTTACCCTCCTGCGCCTGACTCCTTCAACATCACCTCATCACAGAATCACACACCAGACATGGAGTCAGCAGGAGAGGAGCACATGCCTGGAGTCGTGGCACGGTCCGGGAACATTCAACGATGCTATCCAGCTTGGGAGAAGCGATGGATCGGGTTCTCCAGGTCATCCAACGCCTGGAGAGGAGAGGACCCGATCTTTCAGGACCAGCTGAGCGACCAGATCCAGCCACCCACACCCCAGCACCCAGAGGGATTCATATATCCCGACCACGGGATTTCGATGGAAAAGCTACCCTCTGCCAGGGATTCCTCGTACAACTGGAGTTATACTTCTCAACCATCAGCCCGGCTCCATCAGAGTCCACCTTCGTCTCCTGCCTCTTGGGGAAAGACCTGGAGTGGGCCAACGCGGTCTGGAGTGAAGGAGGAGACAACTTCGGGGAGTTCGCTCGCCTCTTCCGGGCCGTCTTCGATCACCTGCCCGAGGGTAGAGAGGCGGGTCCACCTAAGGCAGGTGACGAGGACCGCACAGGACTTTGCCCTGGAGCTACGGACTTTGCCCTGGAGCTACGGACTCTAGCGGCTGGGTCTGGGTGGAACGAGCGGGCCCTCATCGACCACTTCCGGTGCCATCTGCGAGAAGACGTCCGAAGGGAGCTAGCCTGCCGTGACACCACGTTGTCCTTTAATCAACTGGTGGACATGGCCATCCAGTTGGACAACCTGCTGGCTTCTAGAGGTTGTCCTGGACGGGGCCTGCCCGTTCCCCCCCCCCCCCCCCCCCCGGATCACAAGAGGATGGAGCTGGGTGGTGCGGCGATCCGGGAGAGTGCAGGACATTTCACTGCACGCTGTCGTCAGCATTCTTTTGGGTCTGGAGGCGGCAGGCAGGACGCTCTCGCGTCACCCCAGGTATCGAACACCCACTCGTTCAGAGCCCTCTAGTGTGCACTGTACCCTACACATACACTTCCCTGAATACACGGTAGTTCCCCAGTGTAAGGCGCTGGTCGATTCAGGCGCAGCTGGGAACTTTATGGACAGGTAATTTGCACATAGTCTAGGCATTACATTGACCAGAGCACTTGACAGTCGACCATTAGGGTCCGGGTTCGTTAGGGAAGTTACAGCACCAGTCAATATGGTTACGCATGAGGCCCATAGAGAGCAAGTCACTTTTTTTATTATTGAGTTTCCTGATTTCCCTGTTGTGTTAGGTCTTCCCTGGTTAGCACTACACAACCCCACCTTTTCATGGCCGCAGAGGGTTCTCACGGGGTGTACGCGAGAGTGTCAGGGTAGGTGTCAAGGTGTTTCCGTTGGTGCAACCATAGTCGTGGTCAAAAGTTTTGAAAATGACACAAATACTAATTTCACAAAGTCTGCTGCCTCAGTTTTGATAATGGCAATTTGCATATACTCCAGAATGTCATGAAGAGTGATCAGATGTCCCTCTTTGACATGAAAATGAACTTAATCCGCCCCAAAAGAATTTCCACTGCATTTCAGCCCTGCCACAAAGGGCCAGCTGCCATCATGTCAGTGATTCTCTCATTAACACAGGTGAGAGTGTTGACGAGGACAAGGCTGGAGATCACTCTGTCATGCTGATTGAGTTAGAATAACAGACTGGAAGCTTTAAAAGGAGGGTGGTGCTTGAAATCATTGTTCTTCCTCTGTTAACCATGGTTACCCGCAAGGAAACATGTGCCGTCATCATTGCTTTGCACAAAAAGGGCTTCACAGGCAAGGATATTGCTGCTAGTAAGATTGCACCTAAATCAACTATTTATTGGATAATCAAGAACTTCAAGGAGCGAGGTTCAATTGTTGTGAAGAAGGCGTCAGGGCGCCCAAGAATGTCCAGCAAGCGCCAGGACCGTCTCCTAAAGTTGATTCAGCTGCGGGATCGGGGCACCACCAGTACAGAGCTTGCTCAGGAATGGCAGCAGGCAGGTGTGAGTGCATCTGCACGCACAGTGAGGCGTAGACTTTTGGAGGATGGTCTGGTGTCAAGAAGGGCAGCAAAGAAGCCACTTCTCTCCAGGAAAACATCAGGGAGAGACTGATATTCTGCAAAAGGTACAGGGATTGGACTGCTGAGGACTGGGGTAAAGTCATTTTCGATTGTTTGGGGCATCCGGAAAACACCTTGTCCGGAGAAGACAAGGTGAGCGCTACCATCAGTCCTGTGTCATGCCAACAGTAAAGCATCCTTACACCATTCATGTGTGGGGTTGCTTCTCAGCCAAGGGAGTGGGCTCACTCACAATTTTGCCTAAGAACACAGCCATGAAGAAAGAATGGTACCAACACATCCTCCAAGAGCAACTTCTCCCAACCATCCAAGAACA
The DNA here is from genome assembly GCF_964263955.1 of Coregonus lavaretus. Classification (NCBI taxonomy): domain Eukaryota; kingdom Metazoa; phylum Chordata; class Actinopteri; order Salmoniformes; family Salmonidae; genus Coregonus; species Coregonus lavaretus. The sequence goes on from NC_140010.1 coordinate 16,155,906, forward strand.
GTTTGGTGACGACCAATGCCTTTTCCAGCATGATGGAGCACCTTGCCATAAGGCAAAAGTGATAACTAAGTGGATCGGGGAACAAAACATCGACATTTTGGGTCCATGGCCAGGAAACTCCCCAGACCTTAATCCCATTGAGAACTTGTGGTCGATCCTCAAGAGGCGGGTGGACAAACAAAAACCAACAAATTCTGACAAACTCCAAGCATTGATTATACGAGAATGGGCTGCCATCAGTCAGGATGTGGCCCAGAAGTTAATTGACAGCATGCCAAGGCGGATTGCCGAGGTCTTGAAAAAGAAGGGTCAACACTGCAAATATTGACTCTTTGCATAAACTTTATGTAATTGTCAATAAAAGCCTTTGACACTTATGGAATGCTTGTAATTATACTTCAGTATACCATAGTAACATCTCACAAAAATTTCTCATAACACTGAAGCAGCGAACTTTGTAAAGACCAATACTTGTGTCATTCTCAAAACTTTTGACCACGACTGTACGGTGGAAAGTCCAGACAATACCTCTACCGTGTGCATTCCCCCAGAATACCTCGATTTGGCGCACGCGTTTTCCAAAACGCAGGCGACCAAATTACCACCTCATCGGTCAGGAGATTGTGCGATAAACCTCAGAGTAGACGCTGTGCCTCCCAGGAATCATGTGTATCCCCTGTCGCAGGCTGAAACGTAGGTGATTAGACATTCGTCTCAGAGTCCCTGTGCCAGGGGACCATATGTCCCTCCACTTCGCCCACCTCCTCAAGTTTCTTTTTTGTGAAGAAGAAAGACGGAGTTCTGCGCCCGTGCATTGATTACAGAGCACTGAACAAGGGGACAAGACGTTACAGTTATCCTCTACCCCTCATTCCATCGGTAATCGAGTCAATGCATGGGGCGCGCTTCTTCACAAAATTAGATCTTCGGAGTGCATACAACCTGGTGTGTGTCCGAGAGGGGGACGAGTGGAAGACAGCATTAAGCACAACCACGGGATATTACGAATACCTGGTGATGCCGTACGGTTTGATGAATGCTCCATCCGTCTTCCAGTCCTTTGTGAACGAGGTGTTTCGGGACATGCTTGGTCGTGGTGTAGTGGTCTACCCCTGAGTGGCGCAGTGGTCTAAGGCACTGCATCGCAGTGCTAACTGTGCCACTAGATCCTGGTTCGAATCCAGGCTCTGTCGCAGCCGGCCGCGACCGGGAGACTCATGGGCGGTGCACAATTGGCCCAGGGTAGGGGAGGGAATGGCCGGCAGGGATGTAGCTCAGTTGATAGAGCATGGTGTTTGCAATGCCAGGGTTGTGGGTTCGATTCCCACGGGGGGCAGTATAAAAAAAATATATATGTATTCACTAACTGTAAGTCGCTCTGGATAAGAGCGTCTGCTAAATGACGTAAATGTAATGTAAATGTCTACATCGACGACATGATGGTGTATACCGCTACGCGCGCCGAGCATGTGTCCCTTGTTCGCAAATACTGGGCCGACTGTTGGAACATGACCTTCATGCCAAGGCAGAAAAGTGTCTGTTTTTCCAACAGTCCGTCTCCTTCCTCGGATACCGCATCACCACCTCAGGTGTGGAGATGAAGGGAGACAGCCGTGCGTAATTGGAGGTGCAGCGCTTTATAAGCTTTGCCAACTACTATCAGAGGTTTATCCGGGGCTTTGGCAAGGTCGCTGCTGCCATCACATCTCTGTTGAAGGGTGGACCATCCCGGATCCGCTGGTCTGCTGAGGCTGACAGGGCCCTCAGTAACCTGAGGGTTCTGTTCACCTCAGCCCCGGTACTGGCCCATCCCGATCCATCACTACCGTTCGTAGTGGAGGTGGATGTGTCCAAGGTAGGGATAGACGCTGTCCTATCTCAACGCTCAGGCATGCCACCCAAGCTCCGCCCCTGTGCCTTCTTCTCCAAGAAGCTCAGACCGGCAGAGCAGAACTACGACGTTGGTGATCGGGAGCTGTTGGCTGTTGTCAGAGCCCTGACGGTGTGGAGGCACTGGCTTGAGGGGGCGAAACACCCTTTCTTTGTCTGGACGGACCACCGTAACCTGGAGTACATCCGGGCAGTGAGGAGGTTGAACCCTCGCCAGGCCAGTTGGGCCCTATTCTTTAACCGGTTTGATTTTACACTGTCTTACATCCTGGGTACGAAGAACTTGAAGGCAGACGCACTGTCACAGCTGTACGACACAGAGGAGAGGCCAATAGACAACACCCCCATACTCCCGGCCTCCTGCATTGTGGCGCCGGTAGTATGGGTGATGGATGTGGACATAGAGCAGGCGTTACGCACAGAGCCATCTCTACCTCAGTGTCTAGCTGGGCTGCAGTACGTGCTGTCTCTTGTCCGTGACCGTCTAAAATATTGGGCACACACGTCCCCCTCTTCTGGTCACCCAGGTATTGGCCGTACAGTGCGCTGCCTGACCAGAAAGTACTGGTGGCCTACCTTGGCTTAGGACGTGAGGTTGTATGTCTCCTCCTGCTCGGTGTGCGCCCAGAGCAAGGCACCTAGGCAACTCCCAGCGGGTAAATTACAGCCTGTGTATTGACTTTCTCACTGATCTTCCCCTCTCTCTGGGTAACACCACCATCCTGGTCATTATGGATCGCTTTTCAAAAGCCTGCCGCCTCCTTCCTCTGCCCGGTCTCCCCACGGCCCTGCAGACTGCGGAGACCCTGTTTACTCACGTCTTCCGGCACTACGGGGTGCCAGAGGACATAGTGTCTGACCGGGGTCCACAGTTCACATCCAGGGTCTAGAACGTCTGGGGGTCTTGGTCAGCCTGACCTCTGGGTTTCACCCTGAGTCTAATGGGCAGGTGGAACGGGTGAATCAAGATGTGGGTAGATTCCTGCGGTCCTACTGCCAGCACCGGCCGGTGGAGTGATCAGTGTTCTTTTCGGTGACGTGGAACGCTGCTCACGTCCACCTCCAGCGCGCCGTGCATCACCAAAAGGCCAACGCTGACCACCACCGCAGTGAGGCCCAGGTCTTTGTACCAGGTGATCGGGTCTGGCTCTCGACCCGGAATCTGCCCCTCCGCCTGCCCTGCCGGAAGCGGAGCCCGCGGTTTGTGGGGCCGTTCAAAGTCCTGAGGAGAATAAATGAGGTTACCTATAGGTTACTACTCCCTCCAGATTACCGTATTAACCCCTCGTTTCATGTGTCTCTCCTCAGGCCGGTGGTGGCTGGTCCGCTCCATTCCATCCTGGATTCGAAGCGCCGGGTGGGGGGCCTTCAGTACCTCGTGGATTGGGCGGGGTACGGTCAAGGAGGAGCTGTGCTGGGTCCCGGTGTCACGACTTCCTCCGAAGCTGCCTCCTCTCCTTGTTCGGGCAGACTTCGGCGGTCTTCGTCACCGGCCTTCTAGCCACTGCCGCTCCTCATCTCATCATTCCATTGGTTTTGTCTTGTTTATTACACACACCTGGTTAATATCCCCTCATCAGTACCTGTATAAGTATTCCCTCTGCCCCCTTGTCTTTGTGTGTGATTGTTTATTGTGGAGGTTAGTGAATCTCGGTGGAGCTCTTTGTATTTTGTATTGCCGGGATATTTCCCTGTGTGCCTTGTATTTTCCAGTGCGCCTGTTTTTGACGCATTACTGCGTAACTCTGTATTTGCGGAATAAAGCCTGTTATTCTGTGATTTACCCTCCTGCGCCTGACTCCTTCAACATCACCTCATCACAAGCTGCATGTTTGAGTCTCTTGGAAGGGTAGTATGCGGAAGTAGGATCTGGGGCTGATGGAGACATTCAAGTCATGGACAAATAGAATATAACACCCACATCTCACACATACACAAACACATAGACACACACACACACACCACTCACACACACACATGAACACACACTCTCTCACAAACGCACATACACATCCACTTCTGTCCGCCCAGTGGGAATGTGTTTTCTTAGATCATTTGAAGCCAAAATATTTGAGCTGCATGAGTTCTCTTATGAAGTTCTGCCAAGAGCGAGTAAGGAACCGCTGAGACCCTACAGACAACAGCTCCAGATTCCCAGAATTCAGCAGGGCCCAAACACCCACTTATGTTCCAGATCACAATGAGACAGAGGAAACACAATGTTCAGACAAATAGACACGTCACAAAGTGTGACAGCAGGAAATGTATAGTTTTGATATTAGAAATCACAGAAGGATACAAATGGATTGCAGCCATAATTGGTTAGACCCAAATCAAAATAGCCAGAGGGTGAATTCTATGGTCATAAATCTTCAATAAACAATCTATTATACAACTTTATCAAATAGAAATGTAATCAGAATGTTTATTTGTTTAGTTCTTTTTTTATTCATATTTTAGATGTAAAATAACTTATGATAAGTAACATAATACAAGATAAATGTAAACATTTTTTACAAATAATGTAAATTATTTTTTCACCCCAGTGGTAACACATGACTCTTATTTATTTGACTAATCTTGCTGTGACTTCTGCCTCAGTCAGTTCAGTCATGATGGATGAAGGCAGAATGGGCCAGGGTGCTTCTTCATCCTGGGAACTCAGCAGTGACAGACATTTAAGACAACAGTACCTAACGCAACCACCTCCAATGGAGACTGAGACAGCGACAGTGACAGCATCAGATGTGTTATGCATACTGTAGTAGAAGGTTCCAATGGAATTGAACAGAAGAAGTTGCATTGTTATAATGTAAATGCATGCTAGTACCTAAATGGTGCGCTGTAAATACAATTGAAATTGAAATGTCATAATGAAATGTCATAAAATATAATGTGATACAAAATATTATATTATATTGTCATAATATAAATACTATTCCCTGAATTTCCATCTGTAGATAACTGTGATCCTCTGTTAGATGTATTGTTCTCTCTTTCTTTCTCACTCTGTCTCCATGTCTTGTGAATGAAGTCCGTTTTTTGGGAAAAAATGCTCCTGCTGATCACGTTGAAGGATGCTGGTCTGGTCAGGGGTTTTGTGTGGGTAAGCACCATTACACTTAATATTCGCTGTGTCTCTCATAGCAGAGCTGATGTCTGCTCTATGAGCTCTCAAAACACAACAAACAGTTTGGACAATATCTAGCTCCTCAAAACTTCAGTTATTTTGGTTTGAAACTATAAAAAGAGTAATAAGGTATACATTGTTATAGAATGTTGCTCTCCCCACTGATCATATATTGACCCCAGAGGCATATTTGTTATCATAGCCTAAAGGATGTATATTCAATTCTTCAAAATATTCATGACTTTGTCAATCAACTTGTTCCTAATAAATCAAAATCATTGTTTAGTGTTTCTGTATCAATATGGACTTTAAAAAAAGTAATATCCTTTGATATCATTTTGGCTCAAGCCAAAACATCTAATTACGCCTATAATAATTTGATAGATAGGACCTTCATTTGAATCTAGGTTTCTCTAGAGACATACTAACATGTTATCCATAACACCAGAGGGTGGAGGGGGACATGTATCAGTGATTTTGACCAGATAGAGAGATCATCTAAAGCGATATAGCTCCCCATCTACTCGCCTAAGATTATTTTCTATACCATGTATTTTATGACTGTATACAAGGTCTGCCAATTATATAAATACTTGATAAAACTGCAATACAGAACTCAGATACACTCTGAATCTACACAGAGAGCTGTACTGGTGTGTATTCTCTGGAAAGTAGTTATTCTAGGGCAAAAAGTATTTCTTTGAATTCAGGTTTCTCTGGAGTATAATATTAGCTTATACATAGAGGGGAACCTGTATCAGTGATTTTGACCTGATAGACAGACCATCTGCAGAAATGAAGCACCTAATGTACTCGTCTATGGTTATAACTGGTTATAACTAGGTTTGACCTTGTACAAAATAGCTCATAAAAGTCTGTCAGTGGTATGAATACTTGGCAGAACTGTAATACAGAAACCAGCTACCCTCTAAATCAGGGATCATCAACTAGATTCAGCCGCGGGCCGATTTTTTTCTTGAGCGGATGGTCATGGGCTAGAACATAATTATAAACAATTTGTAGACTGCAAATTGACCGCAAGAATCTGAAAAATATGTAATATTTGACTAAAACATTATAATTTCAAACCTTGCTTACAGTTGTATACGATCACATATATCTCTCTATTATGCATAGAGAAACATTGGAACATATTTCCAAAATGAACATCAGTTGGAGCTGACTTGCTAGTGTTTTTACAGTCTTTTATGTCCAATAATAATAATAATAATAATAATAATAATAATAATAATAATTAAAAAAATATACTACTGGTCAAAAGTTTTAGAACACCTACTCATTCAAGGGTTTTTCTTTATTTTTACTATTTTCTACATTGTAGGATAATTCTGAAGACATCAAAACTATGAAATAATACATATGGAATTATGTATTAACCAAAAAAGTGTTACAAAAATCAAAATATATTATATATTTGAGATTCTTCAAATAGCCACCCTTTGCCTTGATGACAGCTTTGCACACTCTTGGCATTCTCTCAACCAGCTTCACCTGGAATGCTTTTCCAACAGTCTTGAAGGTGTTTCCACATATGCTGAGCACTTGTTGGCTGCTTTTCCTTCACTCTGCGGTCAGACTCATCCCAAACCATCTCAATTTGGTTGAGGTCGGGGGATTTTGGAGGCCAGGTCATCTGATGCAGCCCTCCATCACTCTCCTTCTTCGTAAAATAGCCCTTACATAGCCTGTAGGTGTGTTGGGTCATTGTCATGTTGAAAAACAAATGATAGTCCCACTAAGCCCAAACCAGATGGGATGGCATATCGCTGCAGAATGCTGTGGTAGCCATGCTGGTTAAGTGTGCCTTGAATTCTAAATAAGTCACAGACAATGTCACCAGAAAAGTCTCACAGAGACACAGCGGTTGGAACCAAAAATCTCAAACTCCAGACAAAAGGACACATTTCCACCGGTCTAATGTCCATTGCTCGTGTTTCTTGTCCCAAGCAAGTATCTTCTTCTTATTGGTGTCCTTTAGTAGTGGTTTCTTTGCAGCAATTCGACCATGAAGACCTGATTCACGCAGTCTCCTCTGAACAGTTGATGTTGAGATGTGTCTGTTACTAGAACTCTGTGAAGCATTTATTTGGGCTTCAATTTCTGAGGCTGGTAACTCTAATGAACTTATCCTCTGCAGCAGAGGTAACTCCTTTCCTGTGGCGGTCCTCATGAGAGCCAGTTTCATCATAGCGCTTGATGGTTTTTGCGACTGCACTTGAAGAAACTTTCAAAGTTCTTGAAATGTTCCGTATTGACTGACCTTCATGTCTTAAAGTAATGATGGACTGTTGTTTCTCTTAGCTAATTTGAGCTGTTCTTGCCATAATATGGACTTGGTCTTTTACCAAATAGGGCTATCTTCTGTATACCCCCCCCCCCCCCCCCCCTACCTTGTCACAACACAACTGATTGGCTCAAAAGCATTAAGAAGGAAAGAAATTCCACAAATGAACTTTTAAGAAGGCACACCTGTTAATTGAAATGCATTCCATGTAACTACCTCATGAAGCTGGTTGATAGAATGCCAAGCGTGTGCAAAGCTGTCATCAAGGCAAAGGGTGGCTATTTGAAGAATCTCATATATAAAATATATTTTGATTTGTTTAACACTTTTTTGGTTACTACATGATTCCATATGTGTTATTTTATAGTTTTGATGTCTTCACTATTATTTTACAATGTAGAAAATATTTCAAAAATAAAGAAAAACCCTTGAATGAGTAGGTGCTGTAAAACTTTTGACCGGTAGTGTATATGTACAGGATATTATTTTATATTTTTGTTATTTTTTACTCATATAACTTGGGAGAACAAATCAAATCAGTTGGGGAACCATGCTCTAAATGTACACGTGGTGCTGTATTGGTGTGTGTTCTTTACAAAAAAACATTTTCTATGGGAAATGTTATAAAAATACCAGAATTCCTATAATACCCTCCAAGATTCTATATTTGCAATTTGTTATGGTATTTTTATTGCTATAACATTTGGTTTGAAGTGACTTTGAGGATTTGGGCATGCTTTTTGAAGCATCCTGCCATAGGCCCTACCACTCCCCTTGTGTCACTAGCAGCGATGCTAATGCTGATTTGAGTAAATAAAGAAAACTAAGCAATATTTGTGTCACTTTTTGTCAGTAAAATTAAGTATATTTCAAATGTTGGTGTACCCTTTAAATGGCAGTCTTTTTTTCCACATAACAATGACAAAATTCATATTTACTTCAAATTCTAAAAACTAAATGATACTACAATCAAATGATGGTAAATCATATTTAGTACTAATGTGGATTGTACTTTGGAAAAAAGCTGCATATCATTTAAGGGGAAAATGTATATTTTTGTTTTACAGAATATGCAAATTACTGTAATTTTGTTAAAATAACAGTCTGTTTTCGTTATTTTTAATTTCAGATAACTTTATTTACGTCTAAAGATATTTTGCCATGATTGTTGCTTTTTCCAATACTTTCCAATAAATACCCCCAGTTGGTAATCCATGTATGTAAAATATGTTGGTAGTATGAGGGTTAAAAAAGTGTGGCATATTTTGTGGCATATTATGACCTATGGTCATTTGAAACTAATGAATGCACCTTTGTAGTGCATAAAGGTTTGGACATTCTTTAACTGTGATTTCACAGGTGGGTTTGAATTACATTCACTCAAGATGATTGAAAAACATTGGTTTAATGTCTCCCATTTCATGTCTCTCTATGCTCAACTGTAAATCTGTCTCAGCCATTGGGCCATTTAACCAGCTAAGGGGTTACTTGAGGCGGAGGGGCCCTTACTAGAGTCCAACCTCAATTAGCCCATAAATGAATAATATTTATAGGTTGCTAGACAGAGTTTATAGTAGAAAATAGTTTTGCTCTTCTTGCCTTGACCCATTTGACCCTTGACCTTTGGGGTAACACTCCCCCAATCCTCCGCCATCCTCCCATACCATAGGTCCAGCTGGGGACTACTAGGCCAGAGCTCAGGAACATCGATTATCTCCCTGAGGAATTGCGGGGGTAGAGGGCATGCTCTCCTGGCATTATGCCCCAGCATAGTTTATAAACACAGCTGTAAAGATCTGGCCTAGAAAACCTATAGCTAACAGACCTTGGAGTTACCTAGTACACCTTCCTGCTACAGAGCCTTTTTCTGGTTTAGCTTTCAATCACCCAATGCTTGGGCCTAGGCTAAGAACAACTAATCTTGGAGTTCTAGATTAGTTTAGCCTTCAATACCAGGGCTCCTCTTCTCACTTGATCCCTCTAACAGTTTACTCTTGCCATTGACTCTCTCCTGTTTCACCTCTCAATCCACTCTAAGACAGTTTTTTTGCTAATAGCCTAGCACTCTGGTCTCTGGTCAGAAAGAATGGAGTGGAGAAGGTGCAGTGAAGCAATTGTGGGGCGAAACCTAAGTCACGTTTAAGCTGTGGTATAATAAACTCTGGGCAGTAAAGTAAAAGCCTCCCATGTTGATGTGCAGTTAAAACGTGTGTGGTCTCAAATCTCCACCGTCAAATGGGGCCTCAGAGCATTACATAGGGGCTATTGCTAGCAGAAGAGAGAGATAACGTTATTTTGGTATAGTGCTGTACTCTACTGCACTATACTGTGCTATTATTGTATTAGTAGTAGCAGTAGTAGTAATACTACTTGCATTTGTATTATTTAGTAGTATTTTCATAATAACAATATTCAGCATAATTTTAGTACAGAAAACATGGCATTACTTGTTTTGTTAGTGTTATTAATATCCTAACGCTGTTCATTTAGTTAAATCCCTGATGTGTAAAACGTAATTTTATAGTATTGAGTTGGGCATGTCATCTGGAAGTTAGCCATGGGAGTTTTTCAATTCAGAGCCTAAATAGGAGCTGTCATTGTTTTTTACAGGGAGGGCCTCTCTTACCGTACCTCACTGACTGACTGAGTGAAAAGTGCTTTTCTCAGCACCGGCCTGTCTGGCCCTGCTTCCTGTGCCCCAGCTCTCACATCCCCGTTGTTATTAAGCCCACCAAATGGCCCTGGTTCACAGGTGGTCTCCCTAATAACTGCAGTGATGGACGGGATGGCTCTCGCTGCTTGCCTGCCTGCCTGTGGCCTTGGGCTCCCACCTCCCCACCAGATGCCCATGCAGCACACACAAATACACAAACACACATGCAAACAAGTCCATGCATATGTGCATGCACACACAAATAAGCACACACACACACACACACAAACACAAACACATACACTCTCCCTCCACTTTAACACACATATAGAAAAATGCTTCACTGCTGTAATTTGAGCATGAATGCATTAGAAGGTAATGAATTTAAACAGTCTAATTAAGAGAAAATATAGCATGGCCACCAGTTACTTTGGGGTGCTGGAATGGCTTTTCATAATGGCAGTGTACTGTTGCGGGGCATTAGGAGAAAAGGGGGTAACCTGAGACGTGGAGTTAATCTGGATAAGTAAAGACATGTTTACACCACAAATGATGTCTGAATATTCTCAAGTGGCTGAATTAGTGTTTCAGGGGTATAATGAGGTGTATATGCCTTTTAAATGTGATTTATACGATTCCTAAAGCATTTAAAATTACTTAAACAGAAATATGATCTGCGCAATAATTGCGAGAGGAGAGGGGGAGAACACATAACCATTTATACTGACTGTTCCCATATGAAAAGAAAACGTAATACTCTAAATATGAAAGTGCTGACGATGGATATGATGATGATGATGATGATCTTAATGATGATGACGATGATGATGATGGTCAAGCAATGTGTGGGCGCTGGTCTGAGTTTAAGGCAGTTTGAGGTAATGTAACAACCTTGCACAGTTGTAGAGGCCTTCTGATAACACATTCCTCACACATTTGACTCCCAACACTATTAGTGGGTCCAGATAAAACCCTTAATGTGGATCACCTAAAGTCCCTAAAGGAGCTAGTAAGTCTCCGCTTGCTGAGGGCATTCTGGGTACCCCGGTCCCAAAGAAAAGCGCAATAAAACCCTTGCTACAATATAAACAAGACTAGCTATCTGGAACCCAAGAGTACGATTAAAGAAAAACAGAGAAAAACAAATATTTCCTCACTCCTTTTGGGCTCTCTATTTATAAAACGGCACATTCCTGACGATATTAGTAATGATCATTCTATGAAAAGAGCTCTTACTTAAAATATGTTATTTGGGAGGTGGTGGTTGGCTGAATTCTCCTTTTCCCATGGGGGTGTTGAAAGTATCCGTCTCAGGACTGTGAGAGGGAAGGAAAAAGGAGGGTGTAGCTATGGAGTCTACCATGTTCTAACTGAGGCCCAGCCCTGACTGACCTCACAAACAGAGTAGGCTCATGATTCTAGCCTCCAGCCTTGGACTGGCTGCTAAATTTCTCCACTCTGTTTCCCCTTTGGCAGCCACTGCTGGCGGGGATCTCTCAGGACCCAGAACTTGAACCTCGGCCACTACCAGAAATGAATTTATGAAGCAGCACTTTAGAATTGTGTCCACTGTGTTTGCATTTTCTTCTTCTCTCTCTTCCTCCTGCTCTTTTGCTCTCTCACTTCCTTCCTGATTCACTCTCTATTCTGTAAAGTCACAGCAATCATACAGATCTTCTGGTCTTAGAAAGAGAGTGTCAGCCTCAGTCTCTGAAAACACAAGCCATGTCCTTTAGTCAGATCTGGTCTGTTGGGCTTGACAAAGCAGTGTTCCAGACACAGAATAGGCCATACTTGCAAACATTAGAAAAAGTTTGTTTTAGTTCAACATTAAGCATCAGCCATTTTAAATAAATTAAGTCGTTTTTAGCTGTTAGCTGTTCCCAATACATAACCTGGCACATTTAGCCCTATGCTAACCTGATCATTTCCTATAATAAATTCTGCATCAGCCTGTCAAAGATCTTAAACTTTTTGTCCACAAACAAATGGCATTTCTTAAAATAGGTCAACATGGCCACCAGAGGGACATACAGTGGGGGAAAAAAGTATTTAGTCAGCCACCAATTGTGCAAGTTCTCCCACTTAAAACGATGAGAGAGGCCTGTAATTTTCATCATAGGTACATGTCAACTATGACAGACAAAATGAGGAAAAAAAATCGAGAAAATTACATTGTAGGATTTTTAATGAATTTATTTGCAAATTATGGTGGAAAATAAGTATTTGGTCAATAACAAAAGTTTCTCAATACTTTGTTATATACCCTTTGTTGGCAATGACACAGGTCAAACGTTTTCTGTAAGTCTTCACAAGGTTTTCACACACTGTTGCTGGTATTTTGGCCCATTCCTCCATGCAGATCTCCTCTAGAGCAGTGATGTTTTGGGACTGTCGCTGAGCAACACAGACTTTCAACTCCCTCCAAAGATTTTCTATGGGGTTTAGATCTGGAGACTGGCTAGGCCACTCCAGGACCTTGAAATGCTTCTTACGAAGCCACTCCTTCGTTGCCCGGACGGTGCGTTTGGGATCATTGTCATGCTGAAAGACCCAGCCACGTTTCATCTTCAATGCCCTTGCTGATGGAAGGAGGTTTTCACTCAAAATCTCTCGATACATGGCCCCATTCATTCTTTCCTTTACACGGATCAGTCGTCCTGGTCCCTTTGCAGAAAAACAGCCCCAAAGCACGATGTTTCCACCCCCATGCTTCACAGTAGGTATGGTGTTCTTTGGATGCAACTCAGCATTCTTTGTCCTCCAAACACGACGTGTTGAGTTTTTACCAAAAAGTTATATTTTGGTTTCATCTGACCATATGACATTCTCCCAATCCTCTTCTGGATCATCCAAATGCACTCTAGCAAACTTCAGACGGGCCTGGACATGTACTGGCTTAAGCAGGGGGACACGTCTGGCACTGCAGGATTTGAGTCCCTGGCGGCGTAGTGTGTGCGGGGAGCAGGAACAGGCCGGACCGGGCTGACGACGCGCACCACAGGCTTGGTGCGGGGAGCAGGGACGGGCCGAACCGGGCTGACGAAGCGCACCACAGGCTTGGTGCAAGGGGCAGGAACATGCCGGACCGGGCTGGCGACGTGCACCACAGGCTCGGTGCGAGGGACAGGAACAAGCCGGACCGTACTGGGGACACACACCACTGGCCCTACGCGGGGATCAGGAATGGGCCGGACCGGACTGGCAACACACCCCAGTACCTCTCGCCGTGCCTCTACATTCTCCTTCCCCCTGGTGACCAGTGACTCCCGTAACCTGGCGGCCTCCTTTGCCAACCCGCTGAACCACTCTATCCCGGCCTCCTGCTGCCCCGTCGTCCACGGCGTGAGCCCCCCCCTAAAAATGTTCTGGGCGTCTCTCCTCCCCGTGGGCCAGGCCTCCATGGCTCTCGCCAGACTCTCGCTCCTCTGCTCCAAAGTCCAGCCTCTCTCCTCCTCACGCTGCTTGACCCAGTCGAGGTTGATATTCATCAGAGTCACCTCTGGCGTTGGCTCCTGGACACGCTGCTTGGTCCAGTTTTGTTGGGATCTTCTGTCACGATCGTCTTGTAAAGAAGTGGACCAGTGCGCAGCGTGATAGGTGAACATACTTCTTTTATTCCAGAACAAAACAACAAACGATACGAAACGTGCAGTCCTACGGTTACACAAACCAAACGGAACAAGATCCCACAACACACTGTGGAAAACAGGCTGCCTAAGTATGGTTCCCAATCAGAGACAACAAGCAACAGCTGATTCACGTTGCCTCTGATTGAGAACCACACCGGCCAACATAGAAACAAATGAACTAGAATATCACCCTAGCACACAAAACACAGAAACAACACACCATGGCTCAACATAACAGAGTCCCAGAGCCAGGGCGTGACAAAATCCCACGTCTTTGCCAATCCCTTTCACGCACATCCATGTGCTTTCACAGCAATAAAGATGTAGGATTATACAACTTTTATATTTGTATTTCGTACATTGTAAAAAAAAGTAGAAGACGCTCGTGGTCTTGTTAAATAGCTGTAATTTACCCCTTAAGGACAAAATATCCACGTCGTGGGCAAATTCTTAGGTCGTAAACGATTGTCGGCTCATTCAGTATGACATGGTCTAGGTCTGCCAAGTAATTACCACTACGTGTGATCGTAGGCTCCAACAAAGTTCTGGCAGTGTCAGATTTTTTTGGGCCTTTATCGTGTAGTGTGGCTGGTTTTACGAGCCCATCCCTCTGACAGACCAATTGGAACACGGCCGGCACTAAGTATGCACACAATAATACCATTATTGTGAATAGTCTGATTAATATAATAGTTCGATTTAAACGTTTACATGCTGTGCAAGAAGAACGATTTCCCTAATGATCTTGTTTACATGACACATCAGGCTACCTGATGGGATTTTGATGAATGCACAACATCGCCAATCAAAGTAAACCTTCTACCACTAGCGACAATGTTATTTTGGGGAAGCCTATTTGATTCTGAATTTTGTATGTGAAAACTATTTATAAGATGCATACTTTCAGTTTTTCCAAACTCACTTCACTCGCACATAAGCACAGAGAGAAAGGCTTGCACTGCTGGTGCTGGCACATGCGCAGATCAAATACACTACTGCAGTTGACGTAGCCTACATCAGCTGAAATAACCTTGCAAGCCAATCGCAGAATGTGACGACAGAACTGAAGCAAATCGTACAATCTGGCCAGGTTGATATCAAGATTTTAATTTGGTAACATTGCACAGTGTGACATGTGATAATCGTAAAAGACTGAATCCGATGTAGAATCTACAAAGTCCTTTACTGCTATTGATAATTGGTGGTGTGGTGCACTAAGGTGGTTAGCCTGTGGATAACCGTGCGGCGGGCAGGTCGGGTCATGAAATATTGTGTGGATGAAGGGCGGGTGGGTCAGTGGCAGGCAGATTGAATAGAGATAAAACAATTACCAATAAACTACTTCACAGGAGAGGCATTTGAACGTAAACATTGATATTTTATCAAAATGCGTTTTTTGGCAGAAATGCCTTTTGGAACATGTGAACTTTCATGTGCCTTAATAACAAACGTGTATGCCATCTGTAAACACGAATAACATTGTAAATAAAATTCTGCCGTTTGATTGCAAATATGCGGAGGGAGTCGAAAAGAGAACACAGAAGGCTGTTGTATAAAACACCTGTCTCAGGATTACATCTTCAAACTAAGGGCAACCATGGCATCCATGACAGAGAGGGAGAAACGTTCATCCATATATATGTGTAAAAGTCTAGCTAGCAACATTTACCGATATTATGCGTTTCTAATTTTGCATTGCAAGTGAAATACCTATGTAAGAATGCTGTTAATTGACTATAGCTCAGCATTCAACACCATAGTACCCTCCAAGCTCATCATTAAGCTCAAGGCCCTGGGTCTGAACCCCGCCCTGTGTAACTGGGTCCTGGACTTCCTAACGGGCCGCCCCCAGGTGGTGAAGGTAGGAAAGAACATCTCCACTTCGCTGATCCTCAACACTGGGGCCCCACAAGGGTGCGTGCTCAGCCCCCTCCTGTACTCCCTGTTCACCCATGACTGCGTGGCCAAGCACGCCTCCAACTCAATCATCAAGTTTGCAACAGTAGTAGGCTTGATTACCAACAATGACGAGACAGCCTACAGGGAGGAGGTGAGGGCTCTGGGAGTGTGGTGCCAGGAAAATAACCTCTCACTTAACGTCAACAAAACAAAGGAGATGATCGTGGACTTCATGAAACAGCAGAGGGTGCACCCCCCTATCCACATCGACGGGACCGCAGTGGAGAAGGTGGAAAGCTTCAAGTTCCTTGGCGTACACATCACTGACAAACTGAAATGGTCCACCCAAGCAGACAGTGTGGTGAAGAAGGAGCAACAGAGCCTGAAGAAATTTGGCTTGGCACCTAAAACCCTCACAAACTTTTACAGATGCACAATTGAGAGCATCCTGTCGGGCCGTATCACCGCCTGGTACGGCAACTGGACTGGCCGCAACCGCAGGGCTCTCCAGAGGGTGGTGCGGTCTGGCTAGCCAGCTACAGTTGAAGTCATAAGTTTACATACACCTCAGCCAAATACATTTAAACTCAGTTTTTCACAATTCCTGACATTTAATCCTAGTAAAACATCCCTGTCTTAGGTCAGTTAGGATCACCACTTTATTTTAAGAATGTGAAATGTCCGAATAATAGTAGAGGGAATTATTTATTTCAGCTTTTATTTATTTTATCACATTCCCAGTGGGTCAGAAGTTTACATACACTCAATAAGTATTTGGTAGCATTGCCTTTAAATTGTTTAACTTGGGTCAAACGTTTCGGGTAGCCTTCCAAAAGCTTCCCACAATAGGTTGGGTGAATTCTGGCCCGTTCTTTCTGACAGAGCTGGTGTAACTGAGTCCGGTTTGTAGGCCTCCTTGCTCGCACATGCTTTTTCAGTTCTGCCCACAAATGTTCTATAGGATTGAGGTCAGGGCTTTGTGATGGCCACTCCAATACCTTGACTTTGTTGTCCTTAAGCCATTTTGCCACAACTTTGGAAGTATGCTGGGGGTCATTGTCCATTTGGAAGACTCATTTGCGACCAAGCTTTAACTTCCTGACTGATATCTTGAGATGTTGCTTCAATATATCCACATAATTTTCCTTCCTCATGATGCCATCTATTTTGTGAAGTGCACCAGTCCCTCCTGCAGCAAAGCTCCCCACAGCATGATGCTGCCACCCCCGTGCTTCATGGTTGGGATGGTGTTCTTCGGCTTGTAAGCCGCCCCGTGTTTTTCCTCCAAACATAACGATGGTCATTATGGCCAAACAGTTCTATTTTTGTTTCATCAGACCAGAGGACATTTCTCCAAAAAGTACAATCTTTGTCCCCATATGCAGTTGCAAACCGTAGTCTGGCTTTTATATGGCGGTTTTGGAGATGTGGCTTCTTCCTTGCTGAGTGGCCTTTCAGGTTATGTCAATATAGGACTTGTTTTACTGTGGATATAGATACTTATGTACCTGATTCCTCCAGCATCTTCACAAGGTCCTTTGCTGTTGTTCTGGGATTGATTTGCACTTTTTTCACCAAAGTACATTAATCTCTAAGAGACAGAACGCATCTCCTTCCTGAGCGTTATGACGGCTGCGTGGTCCCATGTTGTTAAACTTGCGTACTATTGTTTTTACAGATTAACGTGGTACTTTCAGGCGTTTGCAAATTGCTCTCAAGGATGATCCAGACTTGTGAAAGTCTCCAATTTTTTTTCTGAGGTCTTGGCTGATTTGTTTTGATTTTCCCCATGATGTCAAGCAAAGAGGCACTGAGTTTGAAGGTAGGCCTTGAAATACATCCACAGGTACACCTCCAATTGACTCAAATGATGTCAATTAGCCTATCAGAAGCTTCTAAAGCCATGACATCATTTTCTGGAATTTCTAAGCTGTTTAAAGGCACAGTCAACTTAGTGTATGTAAACTTCTGACCCACTGGAATTGTGATACAGTGAATTATAAGTGAAATAATCTGTCTATAAACAATTGTTGGAAAAAATTACTTGTGTCATGCACAAAGTAGATGTCCTAACCGACTTGCCAAAGCTGTAGTTTGTTAACAAGAAATTTGTGTGGTTGAAAAACGAATTTTAATGACTCCACCCTAAGTGTATGTAAACTTCCGACTTCAACATGTCTAAACAAAAGACTCCACTTCGCCAGATGATTATATGACTAATCAAGTTAGCCAGGTGTGTCTGGGGGTGATTACAGTCATCTATTGTATTTCATGAACATTTGTACATGTCTAGATGTGGCTGGGGGTGGTTATAGCATTTATTTTACATGACCCATCAATTTAGACAAGTGTGTCTGGGTAAGAATCATCTAATAATTAAAAAATATTTATCTGGACACTTCCTATTTTTGATATTGCTACTATTCAAATATGCAAGTAACCATTTCACTGCACCGTTTACACCTTCTGCATTATGTGCATGTCACAAATAAACATTGATTTTATTTGATATAGTGTGTATATTGTTTGTTTGTTCTTTTCTTAAAAAACAAACAAATGTATGGGGTAGATCAGCTTTAATATTGCATCATTTCCAATCCCATATATATTTTTTGTAGATATATAATATGTATATATACAGTGGGGGAAAAAAGTATTTAGTCAGCCACCAATTGTGCAAGTTCTCCCACTTAAAAAGATGAGAGAGGCCTGTAATTTTCATCATAGGTACACGTCAACTATGACAGACAAAATGAGGAAAAAAAATCCAGAAAACCACATTGTAGGATTTTTAATGAATTTCTTTGCCAATTATGGTGGAAAATAAGTATTTGGTCAATAACGAAAGTTTCTCAATACTTTGTTATATACCCTTTGTTGGCAATGACACAGGTCAAACATTTTCTGTAAGTCTTCACAAGGTTTTCACACACTGTTGCTGGTATTTTGGCCCATTCCTCCATGCAGATCTCCTCTAGAGCAGTGATGTTTTGGGGCTGTCACTGGGCAACACGGACTTTCAACTCCCTCCAAAGATTTCCTATGGGGTTGAGATCTGGAGACTGGCTAGGCCACTCCACGACCTTGAAATGCTTCTTACGAAGCCACTCCTTCGTTGCCCGGGCGGTGTGTTTGGGATCATTGTCATGCTGAAAGACCCAGCCACGTTTCATCTTCAATGCCCTTGCTGATGGAAGGAGGTTTTCACTCAGAATCTCACGATACATGGCCCTATTCATTCTTTCCTTTACACGGATCAGTCGTCCTGGTCCCTTTGCAGAAAAACAGCCCCAAAGCATGATGTTTCCACCCCCATGCTTCACAGTAGGTATGGTGTTCTTTGGATGCAACTCAGCATTCTTTGTCCTCCAAACACGACAAGTTATATTTTGGTTTCATCTGACCATATCACATTCTCCCAATCCTCTTCTGGATCATCCAAATGCACTCTAGCAAACTTCAGACGGGCCTGGACATGTACTGGCTTAAGCAGAGAGACACGTCTGGTACTGCAGGATTTGAGTCCCTGGCGGCATAGTGTGTTACTGATGGTAGGCTTTGTTACTTTAGTCCCAGCTCTCTGCAGGTCATTCACTAGGTCCCCCCGTGTGGTTCTGGGATTTTTGCTCACCGTTCTTGTGATCATTTTGACCCCACGGGGTGAGATCTTGCGTGGAGCCCCAGATCGAGGGAGATTATCAGTGGTTTTGTATGTCTTCCATTTCCTAATAATTGCTCCCACAGTTGATTTCTTCAAACCAAGCTGCTTACCTATTGCAGATTGTCACGATCGTCTAATGAGGGAGACCAAGGCGCAGCGTTGCGAGTGAACATATTCTATTTATTTAAATGATCACACGAACCAAAACAAATAAACAACGAATGCGTGACGTCTATGGTACAACACGAACACACACGAACAAAATCCCACAACCCGAAAGAAAAACAGACAGATTAAATATGGCTCCCAATCAGAGACAACCAGCCGACAGCTGACACTCGTTGCCTCTGATTGGGAGTCACCGGCAAACATAGAAAATAGACAACCTAGAACACCCACCAAAGAAACGGAAAACATAGAATGAACACACCCTGGCTCAACATAATGAGTCCCCGAGCCAGGGTGTGACAGTACCCCCCCCTAAAGGCGCGGACTGCGACCGCGCCTAAATAAGAGCAAAAACAGGGGAGGGCTGGGTGGGCATTCCTCCTCGGCGGCGGCTCCAGCTCCGGGCTTGATCCCCACTCCTTCTCGAACCCCCCAAAGTACCCCTGGTCCGGTCTGGCCCTGCTGGCCGGAGCTGGACTGAACACTGGTGGAGCGGATTGCTCTAGCTCCGACGTGAAGCCTCTGACCGGTGCCGGACCAGCCACCGGTGGAACAGGCACGGGCCGTGCCGGACTGACGACGCACACCACTGGCTTGGTGTGGGGAGCAAGAGCGGGCCGAGCCGGGCCGTCGAAGTGCACTCCCGACCTGGTGCGGGGAACAGGCACGGGCCGTGCCGGACTGACGACGCACACCACTGGCTTGGTGTGGGGAGCAAGAGCGGGCCGAGCCGGGCCGTCGAAGTGCACTCCCGACCTGGTGCGGGGAACAGGCACGGGCCGTGCCGGACTGACGACGCACACCACTGGCTTGGTGTGGGAAGCAGGAGCGGGCCGAGCCGGGCCGTCGAAGCGCACTCCCGACCTGGTGCGGGGAACAGGCACGGGCCGTGCCGGACTGACGACGCACACCACTGGCTTGGTGTGGGAAGCAGGAGCGGGCCGAGCCGGGCCGTCGAAGCGCACCCCTGACCTGGTGCGGGGAACAGGCACGGGCCGTGCCGGACTGACGACGCACACCACAGACTTGGTGCGGAGAGCAGGAACGGGCCGGGCCGGGCTGGCGACGCGCACCACAGGTTTGGTGCGGGGAGCAGGAACGAGCCGGACAGGGCTGACGAGACGCACCACAGACTTGGTGCGGGGAGAAGGAACAGGCCGGGCCGGCCTGGCGACGCGCACCACAGACTCGATGCGGGAAGCAGGAACAGGCCGGGCCGGGCTGACGACACGCACCACAGGCTCGATGCGAGGAACAGGAACAGGCCGGACCGTACTGGGGACACACACCACTGGCCCTACGCAGGGATCAGGAACGGGCCGGACTGGACTGGTAACACACCCCAGTACCTGTGACCAGTGGCCCCCTTAACCTGGCGGCCTCCTCTTCACACCCGCTGGACCGCTCCATCGCGGCCTCCTGCTGCCCCGTCGTCCACGTCGTGAGCCCCCCCCTAAAAATTTTCTGGGGTTCTCTCCTCCCCGTGGACCAGGCCTCCCTAGCTCTCGCCAGACTCTCGATCCATTGCTTCATAGACCAGCCTCTCTCCTCTTCACTTAGCGTGGCCCAGCCGAAACTCCTACTCTCCTGATCCAAGGTCCTTCCTCTCTCCTCTTCACGCTGCTTGGTCTGGTTTAGGTGGGATTTTCTGTCACGATCGTCTAATGAGGGAGACCAAGGCGCAGCGTTGCGAGTGAACATATTCTATTTATTTAAATGATCACACGAACCAAAACAAATAAACAACGAATGCGTGACGTCTATGGTACAACACGAACACACACGAACAAAATCCCACAACCCGAAAGAAAAACAGACAGATTAAATATGGCTCCCAATCAGAGACAACCAGCCGACAGCTGACACTCGTTGCCTCTGATTGGGAGTCACCGGCAAACATAGAAAATAGACAACCTAGAACACCCACCAAAGAAACGGAAAACATAGAATGAACACACCCTGGCTCAACATAATGTGTCCCCGAGCCAGGGTGTGACACAGATTCAGTCTTCCCAGCCTGGTGCAGGTCTACAATTTTGTTTCTGGTGTCCTTTGACAGCTCTTTGGTCTTGGCCATAGTGGAGTTTGGAGTGTGACTGTTTGATGTTGTGGACAGGTGTCTTTTATACTGATAACAAGTTCAAACAGGTGCCATTAATACAGGTAACGAGTGGAGGACAGAGGAGCCTCTTAAAGAAGAAGTTACAGGTCTGTGAGAGCCAGAAATCTTGCTTGTTTGTAGGTGACCAAATACTTATTTTCCACCATAATTTGCAAATAAATTCATTAAAAATCCTACAATGTGATTTTCTGGATTTTTTTTCATCAATTTGTCTGTCATAGTTGACGTGTACCTATGATGAAAATTACAGGCCCCTCTCATATTTTTAAGTGGGAGAACTTGCACAATTGGTGGCTGACTAAATATTTTTTTCCCCCCTGTATATACATAATGTTTTTTTTGTATTTTTTTAACCTACCATCCCTCCCCTAATTGGAGTTAACTAATGGACAACAACTTTTAGGCTTCTACTTCCAGCTTCTACTGTACATACATACTATATACATTTTACGGACACAGTATATTTTACAATAGTTATCTTTTGTTTGTTTACAGTCCCATCCTTCAGCTCCACTCAACCCCTCCCATCTTTCTCTGAACACCATCCATCTATTTGCCATCTTTTTTTCAACTGTGCTGTGATGTTTCACAAAAGCTCTGAACCTTTCTATTTTCATAGATTCTACATACTGTAAACTAAAGATCAACATTTTTGCTAAGAGTATTAATATGATATTGATCGATTGACTATTACTTTTTAAATCACCCTGCAGTGCTATTTGCAGAGTTAGCTCCAGGTAAATGTTGCAATTCATCAGCCATTCCTGAACCTGCAACCAAAAACAAGCTACATATACTGTGTGTTTACCAGAGACGGTAATGTGAAGAACAACATGACCTGCACCAAAGTCAGATTAGGATATACAGTAGGCCAAGGACTAGATAAAGTGTATTTTTGCTACTACTTTCACCACTTTTAGTCTTGAAATCTTTGGCTGTTTACTACACTACCATACTACTCTGTTTAGCACATGGCCTCACGTGAATCCTTAAAGAGAAGGGTGGGGCTAAGGCTTAAGAGGGTGTAAACGATGCTGAATGGATGTAGAAAAAGAAGATCTCTTTAGTAGGTGTACCAAAACATTCAAGGGTCATTTTCTCAAAAGTGGGGTTACAAGTTTATAAACTTTCAAAGCAGAATTACTTTCCCATTGTTCCTCAACTGCAGTGTATGATATTCCATTTTCTAGCTCTGAGTCTCTACTTTTATCAATGTAAAAAACACCATTTAATATTTTGCTACATAGGACCGAATCGAGCTGGTCGGTCATAAATGTATAATTCTTGTGCAATTTATATCTATAGGCTACATTTAGTTTTTTTTTTTCATTCTTTTTAGGCTATCTGGCATTAGTGCATAAGCCTATAAGCTTCAGGGCCTAACTGTACTCGCGCCAAATAGGCTACACACCAATCACCAAATGCTTTTGGGAACGGAAGAAAAAGTTAATGTCGATCCATTGAGGCAAAAAGGACAATGTAGACGTTGAAGAGAAGGGAGGGCCAGAAAAGTAATGTTTGGGAAAGATTCGGTGAAGTGGTAAAAGAGAATGATAGCTATGTTACAGTATGTGTGATGATTGTGAGGCACTATACAATTTAGACAGTCACAAGACGGGGACTTCAAATAGGAGTATAGCACGTCAAGAGAACTATAGCCTACTGTTCAGATGGGTTAAATGGAAACTAAAATGTAGACACTGACTGTAGGTCTATAACCTCTCACATAGCTTTAATATTAACTCCTGCAGAATTAAGCATTTATTGCAGTAAAATGATACACCAGATGTACATTTTTACTAGAGCAATATGATTTAATTATTTCAGCATCTTGAGAGAACGTCTATGCACAGTTAGGGACCGTCTGTAGAGGTGCTATCTTTTTCAGCATCATAAAAGCTGATAGTATTTCAACCACATAACATATGGATCCAAGCCAAACTGAAATATTATAAGAGACATGTTGGGTAAATTTCACAGATTTCTATTTCCTTACAACCGGTCAAACTGATGTCATTTGGACATTTTGCACAGAAAATTGTTCCCTTTTTTTTGTAATAGCATTTTCTTCCCGGTGCCTAAACGTCTTTGCTCCTCGAAAAAAGCAGAGATGACAGAGAAAACATTACAGTTGTCAACTAGATTAAAGCATTCATTCTAGTGATTTATGACATTATTCTGGTGAGCAAGGATTTGTTTAGTCTTCTAGGACAACATATAGCAACCTAGTCTCAGAGCATTTCGTATTATTCTGTATGTAAATCCGAGACAGTAGCTAAAAAGTAGTAAGTAGTTGAAAAGTTGCTAATTAGCTAAAATTGTCCGGGTTGAGATTTAAACTGACAACCTTTGGATTGCTAGACTTTCGCGTTATACTCCCACCCATCCACCCTACTTTTGTTTTTGCCTTAAGTAACCATCTGTCTTATGTAACCATACCAAACGTTAGCTAGCTGGCTAATGTTAGCTAGGCTAGGGGTTAGGGTTAGGGTTTAGGGTTAAGGTTAGGGTTAAGTTTAAGAGTTAGGTTAAAGGGTTAAGTTTAGAGTTAGGGTTAAGGAAAGGGTTAGCTAAAAGGGTTAAGGTTAGGGTTTTGAAGGGTTAGCTAACATGCTAAGTAGTTACAAAGTAGCTAAAAAGTAGTAAGTAGTTGAAAAGTTGCTAATTAGCTAAGATTTTCCGTGATGAGATTTAAACTCACAACATTTGGATTGCTTGACTTTCGCGTTATACTCCCACCCATCTACCCTACTTTTGTTTTTGCCTTAAGTAACAATCTGTCTTATGTAAGCATACCAAACGTAACATATTAATCATACAAATTCGAGTGTCACAGATTTAATTTTACTGTGTTACGTCTAGTCTATGAGACCAGGCTGCATACAGAGAAGCCGCATGCATCTAATTATAGACAGTTGACTAAGAAATCGAGAGCTTGGGACTATGGTTCTATCTGCAAAAGATGATTCTGAAATAATTGGATTCGAACCCTCATTGGTTTGAATGTGTCAGCAATTAGTATCTTGTATTCTTTTCAACTTATCGACATGAATTGGGGTATTTAGAGTACTATACAGGTAGAGACCATTGAACAAAACAAGGTTATGTTAATAACTCAATTTTGACAAAAATGCAGATAGTTCCAAGCTCTCTAAATATCTTACCAAATGTCGGAAATTATAAGGGGAAACCTCTCTAAATTAGACCCCCCAAAAATCCTCTACCCCCTGTCAAAAAATCGTTCCTATGTCTCTGACTGTAACCTATAGAGCATTTTCTATATTTGCGGGATAGTGTCAGGTGCAGGCCTCAGATTTTTACTTTATCACATATAGTCGGGCGGTTGCCGATGGGTTATTAGCAATTGCGGGCGGGTGCGGATGAACAAACAGCTGACCCACTCACCACTAGTCTGTGAGTCAAATAACTCATATGTGACACAGTAGGTTATTATAAAATGCATATAAAACATTGTACAGTGTATTCGGAAAGTATTCAGACCCCTTGACTTTTTCCACATTTTGTTACGTTACAGCCTTATTCTAAAATTGATTAAATTGTTTTTTTTTTCTCATCAATCTATACACAATACTCCATAATGACAAAGCATTATTTTACTGAAATATCATATTTACATAAGTATTCAGACCCTTTACTCAGTACTTTGTTGAAGCACCTTCGGCAGCGATTACAGCCTCGAGTCTTCTTGGATATGACGCTACAAGCTTGGCACACCTGTATTAAAAAACTAATGGAAATATCACATTTACATAAGTATTCAGACCCTTTACTCAGTACTTTGTTGAAGCACCTTTGGCAGCGATTACAGCCCGAGTCTTCTTGGATATACAGGCACACCAGTATTTGGGGAGTTTCTTCCATTCTTCTCTGTAGATCCTCTCAAGTTCTGTCAGGTTGGATGGGGAGCGTCGCTGCACAGAAAAAAAAAACAGTTTAATCCATTTTAGAATAAGGCTGTAACGTAACAAAATGTGGAAAAAGTCAAGTGGTCTGAATACAGTAGTTTCCGAATGCATTGTACATGTAGGCCTACACGTTCTATGCAATATATCCTATAATAGAGATTATTATTTATGTAGCAGTGCAGGTAGCCTATGTACCGGTCTGCAAGAGAGACTCCAACAAGAAGCTCCTCATGAAATATATTCGTAATCTTCATTTACAAGGTTTTGGCTGCACTTCTCTTCACAACAAGCTAACACAATAAATGAAATTATACATTTCAAAGGAAAAATCGTAATCTCAACTGGGATTCTAACTTGCCGCAAATGGTGAAAGTCACCAGAATCCAGGCTCACAACACTGTGAGCTAATCATCCAGTGAAGAAATGTTGAGTGTTTTAGTAACTTCGATTAACAGATTGTGCCATTTGACTGCTTTTAAGGATGCTCTCATGGAAACGTGTTCTATCACGTCCAACTACGGGAATGATTTGAATTGACTGATACAGAATTAGAACTGGATATAATCACGGCCACATGGTGAGGTTAGCATTTGGCTAAATGTGCCAAGTTATGTAATTGGAACAGCTAACATGTAACATTTGATCACATGCAACTACACTAACGATTTTAATTGGGTGATGCTTAAACTTTAACTAAAACTTCAACTTTTACTAATGTTCGCAAGTATGGCCCCAATGTGTCTGGTAGCCGCTGCCATATGCGAGGGTATTTCCTGTTTCCCATGACTCCCTGGGACACTGTTGGTGACTGGCCTCCGGTCCCCCCGGCCCCTGGTCAGCTGATTTAGACCCCTCAATGACCACCAGCACGTCATTCACCCGCAATATATGGTATATAACATATGGTTATGGTTACATTATAAGTTAGTATTCATAATATATTGTGTTTATATAAAAATGTACATGCTCTAACAGTCATTTAGAAAACGAACAACATAGATACAAATATTGTCAAGAATTATACATTTAGTTTCAGGAATGTTTTTAAAAAAAGAAGAAGAAAAAAGAGAAACAGACTACAAATATGTCTCTTGGCACCTTGAGTTATTCTGGGAATTGAAGTCTAGACGATAAAGTGCTAAAAGGCACATTAATCACAGAGGAAAGACTGCTGGGTTTAGAGCTGCCTGCATGGCCACCCTGCAGGGGAATGATGAGAGAACAGCACAGCCGCTCTCTTAACATCGGACTAATAGCCTCATCATTCAAACTTTAAATGGCTGTAAAATTAGTATTAGATACTGTAACTTTAAAATGAGATGTTATGAGAAAAATATATTAGTGGATTCTGAGTTTCAGTGTGTAACAACTAAGTCAAAAGTAAATGGCCAAATGTTTCTCCAATTCTCTCCTTTTCATTTTTCATCAGATGCTGGACTGTTCTCTGGCTCTGATGGTGTGAGAGCTGTAAACAGACTGTTAAACAGTCGTCATCAGAAGAAAGCATGGTGAGGACACGCTGTGTGGGGAGATCATAAAAGGACTGTCACAAAAGTGTTCTTTACAACTGCACTGCACGTAAGGTGGAGGCGACACACACACACACACACGCACACACACACACACACTCCACAAGTTTATTTGTTTTGAGGGCGGTCTCGGATGCATGTGTTGGATAATAAAAAGGAACAACCTTTTCTCTATACTCCTGTTGCAGTCCAGTAAAAATCCCTAGGGGAGGGAGGGAGGGAGGGAGGGAAGGAGGGCTGTGCTTTCCTGTGTCTTACAAAGTTCAGATGACTGTAATGATTAAGCCAAATGAGCAGAAGAGGATTTAGTGTACAGAGGGAGATAATTCCTCTTTAAGGAATACCTGGAATAGTATAAAGTAATCCTTCCTCCCCCACCCCCCCCCCCCCCCAAAAAAAATAGAAAAAAAAGAAGAAAACAAAGTGGTTGTCCCACTGGCTATCATAAGTTCAATGCACCAATTTGTAAGTCGCTCTGGTTAAGAGCGTCTGCTAAATGATGTAAATGTAATTGTAAAGAGCTGAGGAGTCTCTGTGACTGACAGGACAGGCCTTGGTAGGGGAGGGGAGAAGAGCGAACACAATCACACCCCATCAACCTCAACATAACATCTCTCTGCTTCACTACACCAATCTCTGTCTCTCTGTCTCTCTCGGTCTCTTTCTCACTCTCTCTGACACGCTCTCGCTTGGTCTCTCAGTCTCTCGGTCTCTCGGTCTCTCGGTCTCTCGGTCTCTCGGTCATTCGGTCTCTCGGTCTCCCGGTCTCTCGCTCTCTCCTTTCTCCCTCTCTCTCTCTTCTTTTACTGGTTACATCTCACAAGTGCTTGTCAAATTCAATAGCCTCAGCAAGGTGCGATAGTGGTTAGCTTCCTCTTCGAACAAGACAATACAAAACCATCTCTTTTGCCTCCTCATTATTGACTCACTCACCTACTCAATCATTCACTCAATCCCTCAGTCACTCTGACCCCCCCTTCCCTCTGTCCAGCCCAACAGTGCCTCTGTGTCTTGCCGTCCTGCCCCGTCCTTCCCCCCAGCCCTCCCTCCCCTCATCTTCTCTCCACCCTTCCCACAGTCAGTCAGTCTGAAATAAATCGTGGCTGGTTGGGGCTCAGTTGTAATAAATCAGTAGCTGTCCGGGGCTGGAGCTTGCCCAGTCGGCCTGTCACTGCCTGGCCTTCACTCAGGATTAATTAAAGGCCTGATATAGAGCCCAGATGTGCTGCTGGAGCAGGGGAGCACTGGACCCTTTCACTCTGAGCCATGCAGACCCACACTGGAGACACACGTAGCTATGTATGCACACACACATGCATGCACGTATGTAGACTCTCTTATGCCCACGTGCACGAATATGCATGCATACACTTTCTGAAGCAGTCCATACCTCTGTTTTAATGCATGCTTTATGTACCTTTCCTCTATTTCCCTCTAGAACTGTTTCATCCTCTCACTGTCTCATTCCTTCTCTCTCTTCTCTTCCTCCTCTGTCTCATTCCATCTCTCTCTTCGCCTCCTCCTTTGTCTCGTCCCATCTCTCTCTTCGCCTCCTCCTCTGTCTCATTCCCTCTCTCTCTCTTCTCCTCCTCTGTCTCATTCCTTCTCTCTTCTCTTCCTCCTCTGTCTCATTCCGTCTCTCTCTTCGCCTCCTCCTCTGTCTCATTCCCTCTCTCTCTCTTCTCTTCCTCTGTCTCATTCCGTCTCTCTCTTCGCCTCCTCCTCTGTCTCATTCCCTCTCTCTCTCTTCTCCTCCTCTGTCTCATTCCGTCTCTCTCTTCTCTTCCTCCCTTGTCTCATTCCCTCTCTCTCTTCTCCTCCTCTGTCTCATTCCCTCTCTCTCTTCTCTTCCTCCTCTGTCTCATTCCGCTAGGGGAAGTGGATGTTCTGTAGAGGGAAGGAGTGAGGGAGGATGGGAGGGGCTTGTGAAGGGTCAGGGGTCACCATGCCTGCTTTATTGCATGACGAGTGAGAGGGGCGACTGGATGAGTAAGATATCACTATGTTTTCTGGTCACGGCTGAGCGAGGTTAACCCTTGGTGGGCCAGGGGCCCTGGTCTGTGTCTCCAGGCTGGAGAGAGTGGGGGGGGGGGGGGGGGGGGGAGTGGGGTTAGAGAGGGTGGCATCAGGGCAGGGGTGGCTCCCGGGACTATGGGCTGATTTCTAATAGTCGCCGAGCGGTCTGGTCGCCCCTCTGCTCCGTGGCGAAATACTTATACAGGAAATTAGTGGTCTGGGCTTCCCTTCTTCACACAAACCCTTCCAACACATATAGCCTCTCTCTCTGCATTGTTACCAACATAACAGCTCAGGCCTGCAAAGCACAGGAATGTCATTCTTTACTTTTATCATGGAACAATAGAGACATGTAGGACTCACAGTGCTTTTACATTGACTGGATGCTATGATATTTCAGTAATACCTGGTTACAACATCCATACTCAACCAGCCATCCCAACGTTTAGAAAATGAGGAACTGGCTATTCTTTCCAGTTTTGTTGTAACCAATGCCATCCTTAATTACAGGAATATCTAAAAACCTTAGTTTTGGCTTCAGGCAGTGGACTTTTCACCATGGAGCACATTTATTTGTCTGGTCCATGGGATGTCAGCACCCAAAACACATATTGTCTAAAGTCCAGGGGGCGTATGAAGGACTGCCCTCATCCTTTCTCATATCGCTCAGTGGAAGAAGACAGAATCCAATATGAGGCTGTTGGTGGGCTGCTGGGGCCCATCCTATCCTTGCAGCCAGCCAGGGATCATGGCTAAAACAGATTGAGCCTGTCCGTTCTCCAGTGTCAGATATGATATAGCTGCTCGGAGCCTAATGGGCCTGGAAAAAGAGGTATAAACATGTCCTCAACCCTGTGAATTCCATTACATAGAGAAGTTGATTTGTAACCGTAGGTAGCACTAAGATGGAAACTATACTTCTTTAAATGAATAATCTCTAAGACTAAAACACTGTATCCCTCCAAGGTCAAACGGTTTAGAGCAAGAAAGAAGAAGGAACATATATGACTAACAAATCCAAATGGTCAATATAACAGCACATTAGCAAGTTTTAATGTATTATTTATGATTAAACAGATGATCTAGCAATCATTCAACAAGGTGTTCTCAATTAGACTCAAAATATCCTGAACAGGGTGGATGAATACAGTAGGTACCCAAGCCTTGAAAGAAAAAAAAGGAAAATAAACCCTAGTGAATAATTGTTGATATGTTCCTAATGTGCCCCGCCCCCTTTCCCCTTCCCACCAGCCCCCTACCCCCTGCCGATAGGCCACCCCTGATGGCTGTCACACCTGGTGTTGAAGGGAGTAGGGTGTATTTTATCAGTTCCAGTGCCCGTAGGGGGGCTACATCTTCCCCCAGACTAGTGTTGCGGGGGTCAGGGAAAACCCCTCTGTTTATGCCCCTGTCCGTCAACACTGCACATATCCCTGGAGCCTCTCTCCTATTTTCCCTTGTGAAAGAAAGTGCGACCAGTAAGAAAAGTGGCACGCTTTAGGAGTAAGTTAGAGGATTGGTATGTTCAGTTTGGAAGTCAGGATACCTGACCCATATGACCTGCAATGGGATTGCTTTAAACACTGAGGCATCGGAAAGTCGCTGATTCTTTTTATTCAAAGGGGAACCTTATCGTTGTCAGTTTGGGCCAGGAGAAGAAATAATACATGTAATCATTTTTAGATCTAACGAGGTTAGAAATAGTGTCAAAATAACTCCAGCTACAGCTACAAAAATGTATTGACTGGCTTAATCTTCTTAGGGCGTATTCTCGCCCAGAGTAGTTCTCTTGGGTTTGTTTGGATGAGGAGTGTGCCCAGTGGCCAGTAAGTGCCCTGTTTATCTACTCTGCATTGCACTACTGCTTCTGCCTGCACACGTGTGTGTGTCTGGGATTCTGGGATAGGTCCCCTGGGCTGTAGGACCACACATGCAGGGAACGTGAACTCGGAGCTCACACTCGTATGTCCATGAAGAAAAGGAAAAAAATGGAAAACGTATCCAGCAGTGGCCATAGTCACTATTACAGTGGGGGGAAAAAGTATTTAGTCAGCCACCAATTGTGCAAGTTCTCCCACTTAAAAAGATGAGAGAGGCCTGCAATTTTCATCATAGGTACACGTCAACTATGACAGACAAAATGAGATTTTTTTTCTCCAGAAAATCACATTGTAGGATTTTTAATGAATTTATTTGCAAATTATGGTGGAAAATATGTATTTGGTCAATAACAAAAGTTTCTCAATACTTTGTTATATACCCTTTGTTGGCAATGGCACAGGTCAAACGTTTTCTGTAAGTCTTCACAAAGTTTTCACACACTGTTGCTGGTATTTTTGCCCATTCCTCCATGCAGATCTCCTCTAGAGCAGTGATGTTTTGGGGCTGTTGCTGGGCAACACAGACTTTCAACTCCCTCCAAAGATTTTCTATGGGGTTGAGATCTGGAGACTGGCTAGGCCACTCCAGGACCTTGAAATGCTTCTTACGAAGCCACTCCTTCGTTGCCCGGGTGGTGTGTTTGGTATCATTGTCATGCTGAAAGACCCAGCCACGTTTCATCTCCAATGCCCTTGCTGATGGAAGGAGGTTTTCACTCAAAGTCTCACGATACATGGCCCCATTCATTCTTTCCTTTACACGGATCAGTCGTCCTGGTCCCTTTGCAGAAAAACAGCCCCAAAGCATGATGTTTCCACCCCCATGCTTCACAGTAGGTATGGTGTTCTTTGGATGCAACTCAGTATTCTTTGTCCTCCAAACACGACGAGTTGAGTTTTTACCAAAAAGTTCTATTTTGGTTTCATCTGACCATATGACATTCTCCCAATCCTCAACTGGATCATCCAAATGCACTCTAGCAAACTTCAGACGGGCCTGGACATGTACTGGCTTAAGCAGGGGGACACGTCTGGCACTGCAGGATTTGAGTCCCTGGCGGCGTAGTGTGTTACTGATGGTAGGCTTTGTTACTTTGGTCCCAGCTCTCTGCAGGTCATTCACTAGGTCCCCCCGTGTGGTTCTGGGATTTTTGCTCACCGTTCTTGTGATCATTTTGACCCCACGGGGTGAGATCTTGCGTGGAGCCCCAGATCGAGGGAGATTATCAGTGGTCTTGTATGTCTTCCATTTCCTAATAATTGCTCCCACAGTTGATTTCTTCAAACCAAGCTGCTTACCTATTGCAGATTCAGTCTTCCCAGCCTGGTGCAGGTCTACAATTTTGTTTCTGGTGTCCTTTGACACCTCTTTGGTCTTGGCCATAGTGGAGTTTGGAGTGTGACTGTTTGAGGTTGTGGACAGGTGTCTTTTATACTGATAACAAGTTCAAACAGGTGCCATTAATACAGGTAATGAGTGGAGGACAGAGGAGCCTCTTAAAGAAGAAGTTACAGGTCTGTGAGAGCCAGAAATCTTGCTTGTTTGTAGGTGACCAAATACTTATTTTCCACCATAATTTGCAAATACATTTATTAAAAATCCTACAATGTGATTTTCTGGATTTGTTTTTCTCAATTTGTCTATCATAGTTGACGTGTACCTATGATGAAAATTACAGGCCTCTCTCATCTTTTTAAGTGGGAGAACATGCACAATTGGTGGCTGACTAAATACTTTTTTTCCCCACTGTACCTAGAAACTGCAGAGAGCTGCTGACTCTAGTCCTTTAAGAAGTTAGGAAGATAATGTAACGATCCAGTTTGAATCAGAATTTTATAGTGCAGATAAAAAACATAGTATGCACGCTACAGTCACATAACCACTATGTTGATAAGTAGTGCATTTGTTTATCACACCACTATTTTATAATTGAATGCAGTCATAATTTCACTCTTTATGACAACAAGCCACTGTATATCATACAGAGAACAACCGTTGTTGACAGTGACTCCAGCTGCATCCAGTTGTTCTTCCTATACTTTACAATGTAGCAAACATTTAGCAAACTTCATTTTGCTACTTAGAATCGAAGAACTAATTTAAGATTATTTATAGTCCAATTAAACTTCAGTCAATATAGTCAATTGCTGCAATAAATGAACAGATCATTTTAGTCATGATTGTAATAATTCGTTTTGAAAATGTGAGTAATTCAGATACATTTCCACAATATTTTCATGCAGAAATAGAATTAGAAAAATGTCAACATAACCGGCTTAAAGCAGAGGGAAAGAGGGAGATAGGGAAGGAGAGAGGGAGAGAGGGAGAGTGAGTACTGTGGAGCGGTCTGTTGAAATTTGACTCACAGGCTTGCACTCTTGCTTCTCTCTCAGGGACTCCCCTACTTGGCTGGGACTTAATTGTGTCCCTGATATAAACAAGGGGGTTAGTGTGAGAGCGGCCCGGCAGCTGAGGGGCTCAACCATAGGGGCAGACTGGGGATTGAGTTCAGAGAGAGAGGACTTAACGCAGAAACTGATATAAAAATATGTGGGAGAGTTGGGGAGCGAGACAAGCAGAAGGAAATAGAATGAGGGGTTAATGGCACCTAAAGTAATGAGGAAAAGGTTAGGAGAGAAAGGTGCAGTTCAAATTGGTTGTAAATTAACAAATGTCAGACTTTGGGGCGGGAAAGGGTATTTTTGGTAACTTGAGGGCACTTATTCTTGTGTAACACTGACCATTTATTCCAACAACTACTGTAGCTCACACTCGGCATGACAATACCACGATTCACTGAATTATATGTACTGAACAAAAATATAAACGCAACAAAGTTACAGTTCATATAAGGAAATCAGTCAAATGAAGTAAATTCATTAGGCCCTAATCTATGGATTTCACATGACTGGGCAGTGGCGCAGCCATGGGTGGGCCTGGGAGGGCAAAAGCCCACCCACTGGGGAGCCAGGCCCATCCAAACAGAATTAGTTTTACTCCACAAAAGGGCTTTATTACAGACATAAATACTCCTCAGTTTCATCAGCTGTCCGGGTCTCAGACGGTCCCGCCGGTGAAGAAGCCGGATGTGCAGGTCCTGGGCTGGCGTGGTTACACGTGGTCTGCGGTTAAGTGGCCGGTTGGACGTACTGCCAAATTCTCTAAAACGATGTTGGAGGCGGCTTATGATGGAGAAATGAACATTACATTCTCTGGTAATTTTTATGCGCTACGTGGTTCAGCACTCGGCTGTCCCGTTCTATTAGCTTGTGTAGCTTATAACTTCGCGGCTGAGCCGTTGTTGCTCCTAGATGTTGACGGTGCCATGTTGAAAGTCACTGAGCTATTCAGTAAGGCCATTCTACTGCCAATGTTTGTCGATGGAGATTGCAAGACTATGTGCTTGATGGACATTCCTGCAGTTAGCATGCCAATTCCACGCTCCCTCAAAACTTGAGAGATCAGTGGCCTTGTGTTGTGTGACCAAACTGCACATTTTAGAGTGGCCTTTTATTGTGCCCAGCAGAAGGTGCACATGTGTAATTATCATGCTGTTTAATCAGCTTCTTGATATGCCACACCTGTCAGGTGGATGGATTATCTTGGCAAATGACAAATGCTCACTGACAGGGATGTAAACACATTTTTGCACAAAAACGTGAACATTTCTGGGATCTTTTATTTCAGCTCATTAAACATGGGACCAACAATTTATATGTTGC
Source organism: Coregonus lavaretus (assembly GCF_964263955.1). NCBI lineage: Eukaryota > Metazoa > Chordata > Actinopteri > Salmoniformes > Salmonidae > Coregonus > Coregonus lavaretus. The sequence continues at coordinate 16,190,440 of NC_140010.1, forward strand.
CTTTATATTTTTGTTCAGTATATATATATATATATATATATATATATATATATATATATATCCTATATATACAAAGGTTTGTGAACACCCTCTCAAATTAGAGGATTCTGATATTTCAGCCACACCCGTTGCTGACAGGTGTATAAAATTGAGGAAACACAATCATGCAATCTCCATAGACAGTACAATGGCCTTACTGAAGAGCTCAGTGACTTTCAACGTGGCCCTGTCATAGAATGCCACTTTTCCAACAAGTCTGTTTGTCAAATTTCTGCCCTGTTAGAGCTGCCCCGGTCAACTGTAAGTGCTGTTATAGTGAAGTGGAAACGTCTAGGAGTAACAACGGCTCAGCCGCGAAGTGATAGGCCACACAAGCTCACAGAACAGGACCGCCGAGTGCTGAACCATGTAGCGAGTAAAAATCGCCTGTCCTCAGTTGCAACACTCACTACCGAGTTCCAAACTGCCTCTGGAAGCAACGTCAGCACCATAACTGTTTGTCGGGAGCTTCAATAAATGGATTTCCATGGCCAAGCAGCCACACACAAGCCCAGAGATCTAAAAATGCAGTATAATAATTCAGCTACAGTGGCTTGCGAAAGTATTCACCCCCCTTGGCATTTTTCCTATTTTGTTGCCTTACAACCTGGAATTAAAATGGATTTTTGGGGGGTTTGTATCATTTGATTTACACAACATGCCTACCACTTTGAAGATGCAAAATATTTTTTATTGTGAAACAAACAAGAAATAAGACTAAAAAACAGAAAACTTGAGCGTGCATAACTATTCACCCTCTCCCCCAAGTCAATACTTTGTTGAGCCACCTTTTGCAGCAATTACAGCTGCAAGTCTCTTGGGGTATGTCTCTATAAGCTTGGCACATCTAGCCACTGGGATTTTTGCCCATTCTTCGAGGCAAAACTGCTACAGCTCCTTCAAGTTGGATGGGTTCCGCTGGTGTACAGCAATCTTTAAGTCATACGACAGATTCTCAATTGGATTGAGGTCTGGGCTTTGACTAGGCCATTCCAAGACATTGAAATGTTTCCCCTTAAACACCTCGAGTGTTGCTTTAGCAGTATGCTTAGGGTCATTGTCCTGCTGGAAGATGAACCTCCGTCCCAGTCTCAAATCTCTGGAAGACTGAAACAGGTTTCCCTCAAGAATTTCCCTGTATTTAGCGCCATCCATCATTCCTTCAATTCTGACCAGTTTCCCAGTCCCTGCCGATGAAAAACATCCCCACAGCATGATGCTGCCACCACCATGCTTCACTGTGGGGATGGTGTTCTCGGGGTGAAGAGAGGTGTTGGATTTGCGCCAGACATAGCGTTTTCCTTGATGGCCAAAAAGCAACATTTTTGTCTCATCTGACCAGAGTACCTTCTTCCATATATTTCGGGAGTCTCCCACATGCCTTTTGGCGAACCCCAAACGTGTTTGCTTATTTTTTCCTTTAAGCAATGGCTTTTTTCTTGCCACTCTTCCGTAAAGCCCAGCTCTGTGGCGTGTACGACTTAAAGTGGTCCTATGGACAGATACCCCAATCTCCGCTGTGGAGCTTTGCAGCTCCTTCAGGGTTATCTTTGGTCTCTTTGTTGCCTCTCTGATTAATTCCCTCCTTGCCTGGTCCGTGAGTTTTGGTGGGCGGCCCTCTCTTGGCAGGTTTGTTGTGGTGCCATATTCGTTAAATTTTTAAATAATGGATTTAATGGTGCTCCGTGGGATGTTCAAAGTTTCGGATATCTGTACTTCTCCACAACTTTGTCCCTGACCTGTTTGGAGAGCTCCTTGGTCTTCATGGTGCTGCTTGCTTGGTGGTGCCCCTTGCTTAGTGGTGTTGCAGACTCTGGGGCCTTTCAGAACAGGTGTATATATACTGAGATCATGTGACACTTAGATTGCACACAGGTGGACTTTATTTAACTAATTATGTGACTTCTGAAGGTAATTGGTTGCACCAGATCATATTTAGGGGCTTCATAGTAAAGGGGGTGAATGATGCATGCACCACTTTTCCGTTATTTTTTGTTTTGTTATTTTTTTTCATTTAATTTCACCAATTTTGACTATTTTGTGTATGTCCATTACATTAAATCCAAATAAAAATCTATTTAAATTACAGGTTGTAATGCAACAAAATAGGAAAAAACGCCAAGGGGGATGAATACTTTTGCAAGGCACTGTATTTTTATCTTTCTAAGCTTTTGTCTAACTTCATCAGAATTCTAAGCTGTTTAGTCAGGCTGGCATGCCGAGATTTGTCAGTAAACTGGCTCCAGAGTTGGGCTCCAGTACCAGACAGTAATCCTTGGCCCTGGCTCCACAGAGGTGAAAACAGCCTCTCTGAACATCTCTTTCACAGATGCTCCTCTCTGACAGATTCGTTCCAGCGAATGGACAACCTGGGATTTGATTTCACTATTAGTGATCCCTGCTCAGAGCCCCCAAGCCTATATCTCTCTCTCTCTCTCTCTCTCTCTCTCTCTCTCTCTCTCTCTCCTCTCTCTCTCTCTCTCTTTCTCTCTCTCTCTCTCTCTCTCTCTCTCTCTCTCTCTCTCTCTCTCTCTCTCTCTCTCTCTCTCTCTCTCTCTCTCTCTCTCTCTCTCTCTCTCTCTCTCTCTCTCTCTCTCTCTCTCTCTCTCTCTCTCTCTCTCTCTCTCTCTCTCTCTCTCTCTCTCTCTCTCTCTCTCTCTCTCTCAGAAAACCCCTCAGACACATGCTGGGGATCTGTACCATTTAATTATGTTTGACTTGGCCTAAAAAGTGTGAAAAGATACATTAGTAAAGTTTTGAATGTACCTTTTCAGAAGTCAAAAGACACTTGAAACATGCCTCTAATATATGTGATAAAACTAATCAAAATCACTACATGCTTTGGGAACAGTTGAGGGAACAGGACATACCTGAAGTGTGTGTTAATAAATCACAGAGGCTTGTTACTGCATGTTCCCTTGTCTGTCCATGTACTATCCACGTCATATGAGGCATAACAAATGAGCTGGAAGCTAGAGAGCTGTCTCTCTGAAGTTTGCCAAAGAGGCTGGGGCTGCTGGATGGGGCTACATTGTAGATAGGTTTATCTTATACCCAGCCCTCTGTGTCAAATCCATACCACATGATTGGAAAGATGATGTTGTTCCCATGACTACTACTAGTACTACTACAACTCTCACCACTAGCTTGTACTACTTCTACAAAATTACTACTACTGCAACTATCATTACTTCTTCTAGCATTTTATCACAGTTACTCTCTTACATTTTGAGACAAACAGAGTTTACTGTGTGCGCAATTATTAATACTGTTAGTTGTAATTAGCCATTAATAATTAATAAGGAATAAAATATCAGAATACATGTACACGTTTTGTGTGATAGCATGTTGCACTGTACCACGTGCACTGCTTTTATACCGAAGTATGTGTTCGAATGATATACTACATGAAATACCGACATTCACTACTGATGAGGCCCAATTTACTGATGAACTGCAGTATTTTTCTACAAGTTGTTGGGCTATTTCAGCAATGGGATATGAGAGTTCCCAGGAAATTTGATATGTCACGTGGCATGCTATTTCAGCCATGCTGCCCTCTAGACTGGGACAAATTGTGTCTTGGGCAGCTGCCAGGGTGTTAAATGCCCAATTTCAGTCCATAGCTATTTAGGCTGCAATCATACAAGGTTGAGTCAGTCTCAGCACTTTGTTCCTCATCCATTTTGTTTTCCCACATGACAACTAAATGATGGCTGATGGGCTGACGTAGACTCCCACAAAAGCTGGCTGTATTCGCTGAAAACTTGTGTCAGACACAGACTGTGTGTCCCACGACCCTGACCTCTCTGCTGATGACCTGTATGGGGGACTAGGGACCAGGAAAAACAGACGTGACATCATACTGAACTGAACCCTGGGATTACAGCAGGACCAGGACCGGGTCTTGATTTATATGGAGTTTTCACGTGTGTAATTAGTAGGTGGCCCAAACATATCTTTTGTCAAATCTGAATTCCCATGGATGATTTTCAGAACGTGATTCTGATTTAATTCTATCTCGACTAGATTTTATCAACTAATGTAATTATCTGACATTGTGTGTGTGTGTTTGGGTAAGTGTGTGTTTGACTGTGTGTTGGGGCTGGTGTCGGGGTCATTTAATGTCAGAAAAGCCATAACAAACCTAATTGAACAATGCAAATACTAGCGTAATGTTAGTATCACATTACAGTAAAACGCCACTGTGTGAAAATCCTAAGCACCAGCAGTAGTGTTGCGTTACAAGTCACCCCAAACAGAGCAGTAGCATACTGTCTATGTCCATCACCAAAGTGCCCCCATAGCGCCCCGACTGACATACAACCTGACTCATGGTAACAGAGATACTATTAACAGTCCCATGTATCAAAGACAGCCCCGGGAATAGCTTAGTGCTTATCTCCACTGCTAAAGGGGTACAGTGGGCTGGCCTGAAGCACCCCTCTAGAGCTGGGGTTGAGTTTGGGGGCAGAGGGAGGGGAAGAGTGGGGGAAGGAGGGAGGGATGGAGGGATGGAGGTGTGGGGTAATGACAGCAGCTCCCACTCCCCACAGCCCCTCTACAGGCTGTAATGACAGGCAGTTTGGGGTGCTCCCCTATCAGGCTGAAAATGAAAGCTAATGCCTCTTCTTCGCCTATTGTGTGACACCAGCCCTCAGCTTTCACATAGACCTCACAGGGAATTCTACCAAGTCAACAAGAGCAAGATTTCAAAGACCTGTGAAGAAGAAGATAGGAAAGGAAACGTTTCACAAACTTTTTTGGGGTCAATTCGGATATTAACACATGATGGTTTGTGCTTTGTGGGTTATAATAAAAATGCAGAGATATTAACTTCTTGTCCTGTTTCTTGTCTTGTTTGTTTATCTATTAAGTAAAAGGTTAATTTTAGTATAAAATAAAGCTATTAAAATATTTAATTAAAACCTAAAGATCTTATGTGAAGACAGGCAACATCTACAGTGTATTTCGTGAATAAATATGAATCAATATTAATGTGTGATGCATTGTCACATCAATGATAATACATAATGATTAATGATGTTCAAAAGAGGGTTTGGGTCAAGTATTAGGTGTTTATGTTAACGATGATTGTATCTTGGATGTTGACAAAAGCATTTCCCCTCTACTTGAGAACACTTGAGCCCCAGTCAGTTATTATCAGAGAGGGTCTTTCAAACAACCTCTCTGCTCCCCATGGCCTTTCAAACAACCTCTCTGCTCGCCATGGCCTTTCAAACCATCTCTCTCGCTCTCAGTTCTATATTGTCTCCTTCGGCAGATGCTCTTGGGATCCTCTCCAACCCTAAAGCCTGCTGAGAGAAGGGATTTAACAACAGGCAGGGACTGGTGACAAGAACAACTCCATCTCACCCACTACCCCACTGGGGCCTCAGCTGTAATGTGTGGAAACCCCCCTATACTAAACTCAATCCAACATAACAACTTTATGTTGTTTAGACCATGAGAGATGTAGGGATAAATAGAGAGTAAATATAAATGACAACGGATAGATAGGGATAGGGCACCCTTTTACAGCTTTTGTGTGTGTGTGTGTGTGTGTGTGTGTGTGTGTTCAAGCGTGCGTGTTCGTGAGTGTGTTGGGGAAGGGGCATCTGGTCTTCATTAGTGGGGGAGTGGTGACAGGAGGTCACTCCCTCAAATCGCCCTGGTCTACAGCATCAGACCATCCAGACCCTCCTTGGCACTGATGCCTGTTGGGGAGTGAACCTGTCTCTGACCTGCCTGTTTAGAGTCCCACTAACTGCATTATTATAGGACATACTTCTATCGCTATCCTAGGGACAATGCTTAACTGTTATTATTATTGCTTAAAACTAGACTCCCTGCGGACCTGGCATCTTTTCACTCCCTCCTCTCTACATTTTCTTCATCTGTTTCTGCTGCTAAAGCCACTTTCTACCACTAAATTCCAAGCATCTGCCTCTAACCCTAGGAATCTCTTTGCCACCTTCTCCTCCCTGCTCAATCCCCCTCCCCCCCCCCCCCCCCCCCTCCTCCCTCTCTGTGGATGACTTCGTCAACCATTTTGAAAAGAAGGTTGACGACATCTGATCCTCGTTTGTTAAGTCACTGCTGGTCCTGCTCACACTGCCCTACCCTATGCTTTGACTTCTTTCTCCCCTCTCTCTCCAGATTAAATCTTGCGACTTGTGACGGCCGGCCGCCCAACAACCTGCCCGCTTGACCCTATCCCCTCCTCTCTTCTCCAGACCATCTCCGGTGACCTCCCTTACCTCACCTCGCTCATCAACTCATCCTTGACCGCTGGCTATGTCCCTTCCGTCTTCAAGAGAGCGAGAGTTGCACCCCTTCTCAAAAAACCAACACTCGATCCCTCTGATGTCAACAACTACAGACCAGTATCCCTTCTTTCTTTTCTCTCCAAAACTCTTGAGCGTGCCGTCTTTAGCCAACTCTCTTGCTATCTCTCTCAGAATGACCTTCTTGATCCAAACCAGTCAGATTTCAAGACTGGTCATTCAACTGAGACTGCTCTTCTCTGTGTCACGGAGGCTCTCCGCACTGCTAAAGCTAACTCTCTCTCCTCTGCTCTTGTCCTTCTAGACCTGTCTGCTGCCTTTGATACTGTGAACCATCAGATCCTCCTCTCCACCCTCTCCGAGTTGGGCATCTCCGGCGCGGCTCACTCTTGGATTGCGTCCTACCTGACCGGTCGCTCCTACCAAGTGGCGTGGCGAGAATCTGTCTCCGCACCACGTGCTCTCACCACTGGTGTCCCCCAGGGCTCAGTTCTAGGCCCTCTCCTATTCTCTCTATACACCAAGTCACTTGGCTCTGTCATATCCTCACATGGCCTCTCCTATCATTGCTACGCAGACGACACACAACTCATCTTCTCCTTTCCCCCTTCTGATAACCAGGTGGCGAATCGCATCTCTGATTGTCTGGCAGACATATCAGTGTGGATGACGGATCACCACCTCAAGCTGAACCTCGGCAAGACGGAGCTGCTCTTCCTCCCGGGGAAGGACTGCCCGTTCCATGATCTCGCCATCACTGTTGACAACTCCGTTGTGTCCTCCTCCCAGAGTGCGAAGAGCCTTGGCGTGACCCTGGACAACACCCTGTCGTTCTCCGCTAACATCAAGGCGGTGACCCGATCCTGTAGGTTCATGCTCTACAACATTCGGAGAGTACGACCCTGCCTTACACAGGAAGCGGCACAGGTCCTAATCCAGGCACTTGCCTAAACGAGGGCATTGCGTTCATCCACCTCTGGCCTGCTGGCCCCCCTACCTCTGCGGAAGCACAGTTCCCGCTCAGCCCAGTCAAAACTGTTCGCTGCTCTGGCACCCCAATGGTGGAACAAGCTCCCTCACGACGCCAGGACAGCGGAGTCACTCACCACCTTCCGGAGACACTTGAAACCCCACCTCTTTAAGGAATACCTGGGATAGGATAAAGTAATCCTTCTACCCCCCCTTACCCCACCCCCCCAAAAAAAAAAAAAAAAAAAAAAAAAAACATTTTGTAAAGTGGTTATCCCACTGGCTATAAGGTGAATGCACCAATTTGTAAGTCGCTCTGGATAAGAGTGTCTGCTAAATGACGTAAATGTAAATGTAAATTTTAAAATGATCTGTAAGGTCCTTCAGTCGAGCAATTTCAAACACAGATTCAACCACAAAGACCAGATAGGCTTTCCAATGTCTCGCAAAGAATGGCACCTATTGCTAGATGGGTAAAAATAAACAATGCAGACATTGAATTTCCCTTTGAGCATGGTGAAGTTATTAATTACACTTTGGATGGTGTATCAATACACCCAGTCACTACAAAAATACAGGCATCCTTCCTATCTCAGTTGCCGGAGAGGAAGGAAACCGCTCAGGGATATCACCATGAGGCCAATTGTGACTTTAAAAAACAGAGTTTAATGGCTGTGCTAGGAGAAAACTGAGAATGGATCAACAACATTGTAGTTTCTCCACATAACTAATCTAATTGACAGAGTGAAAAGAAGGAAGCCTGTACAGAATACTAATATTCCAAAACATGCATCCTGTTTGCGACAAGGCACTAAAGTAATACTGCAATGTGGGAAAGCAATTCACTTTTTGTCCTGAATACAAAGTGTTATATTTGGAGCAAATCCAATACAACACATTACTGAGTACCACTCTCCGTATTTTCAAGCATAGTGGTGGCTGCATTATGGGTATGCTTCACAAGAGATTAGTGGCACCTTAATTGGGGAGAACGGGCTCGTGGTAATGACTGGAATGGAATTAGTGGAATGTTATGAAATACATAAAACACGTTGTCTGCAGGTGTTTGATGCCATTCCAATTGCTCCGTTCCGGCCATTATACCTCCTGCGGTATGGTTGTAATCCTTAAGGAATGGGGTGTTTTTCAGGATAAATGGATCTAAGCACTGACAAAATCCTAGAGGAAAACCTGAGTCAGTCTGATTTCCACCAGACACTGGGAGATGAATTCACCTTTCAGCAGGACAACAACCTAAAACACAAGGCCAAATCTACACTGGAGTTGCTTACCAAGAAGACAGTGAATGTTCCTGAGTGGCCGAGTTAGTTTTGACTTAAATCTGCTTGAAAATCTATGGCAAATCTTGAAAATGGTCATTTGGAAATGATCAAAAATCAATTTGACAGACCTTGAAGAAGTTTGAAAAAAATTATGTGCAAATATTGTACAATCCAGGTGTGCAAAGCTCTTAGAGACTTACCCAGAAAACCTCACAGCTGTAATTGCTGCCAAAGGTGATTCTAACATGTATTGACTCAAGGGTGTGACTACTTACACTACCAGTCCATCATTACTTTAAGACATGAAGGTCAGTCAACACGGAAAACTTCAAGAACTTTGAACGTTTCTTCAAGTGCAGTCGCAAAAACCATCAAGCGCTATGATGAAACTGGCTCTCATGTGGACCGCCACAGGAATGGAAGAACCAGAGTTACCTCTGCTGCAGAGGATAAGTTCATTAGAGTTACCAGCCTCAGAAATTGCAGCCCAAATAAATGCATCACAGAGTTCAAGTAACAGACACATCTCAACATCAACTGTTCACAGGGGACTATGTGAATCAGGCCTTCATGGTCGAATTGCTGCAAAGAAACCACTACTAAAGGACACCAATAAGAAGAAGAGACCTGCTTGGGCCAAGAAACACGAGCAATGGACATTAGACCGGTGGAAATGTGTCCTTTGGTCTGGAGTCCAAATTTTAGATTTTTGGTTCCAACCGCCGTGTCGGTGTGGGTGAACGGATGATCTCCGCATGTGTAGTTCCCACCGTAAACCATGGAGGAGGAGGTGTTATAGTGTGGGGGTGCTTTACTGGTCTGTGATTTATTTAAAATTCAAGGCACATTTAACCAGCATGGCTACCACAGCATTCTGCAGCGATACGCCATCACATCTGGTTTGGGCTTAGTGGGACTATCATTTGTTTTTCAACAGGACAGTGACCCAACACACCTCCAGGCTGTGTAAGGGCTATTTTACCAAGAAGGAGAGTGATGGAGTGCTGCATCAGATGACCTGGCCTCCACAATCCCCCGACCTCAACCCAATTGAGATGGTTTGGGATGAGTTGGACTGCAGAGTGAAGGAAAAGCATCCAACAAGTGCTCAGCATATGTGGGAACTCCTTCGAAACTGTTCTAAAAAGCATTCCAGGTGAAGCTGGTTGAGAGAATGCCAAGAGTGTGCAAAGCTGTCATCAAGGCAAAGGGTGGCTATTTGAAGAATCTCAAATATAAAATATATTTTGATTTGTTTAACACTTTTTTGGTTACTACATGGTTCCATATGTGTTATTTCATTGTTTTGATGACTTCACTATTATTATACAATGTAAAAAAAATAAAAAAATAAAGAAAAACCCTTGAATGAGTAGGTGTGTCCAAACTTTTCACTGGTACTGTATGTAAATTAGATATTTATGTATTTCCTTTTCAATAAATTTGCTAACATTTCTAAAACATGTTTTCACTTTGTCATGATGGGCATTGTGTGTAGATGGGTGAGGAAAAAAATCAATTTAATCAATTTTGAATTCAGGCTGTAACACAACAGAATGTGCAATAAGTCAAGGGGTATGAATACTTTCTGAAGGCATTGTGTTTCATAAAATTCATTTAAAAGCATATTTCACCCTTGCAACAAACTTGTCATACCTTGGGAGTGTCCTAAAGTCCAGCTTTGTCCATGTCCCACTGCATTTATTTCATATATCCATAGAAAACTCTTCATTCCCAGAAGGAATAACAATAAATAAATGGCATCAGCTAATTCTAGCTAAATTGTTCCAAAATACGACTTAAAATTTGCAATGATAGGTTGAAAGGTGAAGCATCTCATCTAGCACATGAGCCAGACCCCCAAATTTGCACCGTTATACATATTTTGCTCTGTTATACCTTCTTGGCTCTGTTATACCTGCTTGGCTCATGGACTAATCCTTGAATTCTTAAATCTATTTAGTTCTATTTAGCATTGGTAATTTGCTACCTAGATTGCTAGCACATATTCAAATTTGCTTCTTGTTTTAACTGTGTTCCCACAAATTCTCACGGTAATTGGGGCCGATCTTACAGGAATATGTTCAGATCTGGCGGGAACACGGCTAAAAAAAGGAAGCATGACATTTTAATCTGTGGTTTAGCAATTTAGCCAATTAGCTTACTAATGCTCAATTTGTGAAAAGAAATGTGTATATGAATTAATGATGGAGAACAAGACATGTACAGCTAGCGTAGGAGTTCCCCTTTCAACCTATCATTTGCTAACTGATTTATTTAGCAAATTTGAATTAGGCCTAGTTTTTTGGAATAATTGTGCTAGAATATCAACAACAAAAAAATCTCAGCAATGAAAAGGAGAGATGCATCTAAATCTGTGGTAAGTTTTATAAATAACCAACGCATAGTGCAATGATTCAACAGGTCAGATAGGTAACTCATGATTTCTAATTCTGTTAGAGCAGCTATTCACAGATCCATTTAGTGTGACATTGAGCCAACCACCTCACATTGGTTATCATGGTCAGACAGTAGCAGAAAGCCACTCCATTAAATGGAAGCTAAATATTTACAGAGGGGTGGGTTGGCTTGGGGTGAAAGTTTAATGTTCAATAAGGCTAGTTAGGAAGTGTGTGTGTGTTTTCCTGTGAGTGGTTGAAAATGTGTGCAGATGACCTATATTTGTTTGCATACCTCTTCCTTCACCAATACGTTTGTTTTCAAAATGCACAGAATTTCATATTCACTGGACAATGATATGCCTCCTTAATTACTACAGGTGTGTTATCTTAATTTGATCACTCTGTTGTCGCAGATAATCACAGATCATTTTCCTGCGTAAGGTTTAAAAGGCTTCTAAAGTTAGTAATTTCCACTTTAACATTTCAGACTTGATTTGACCTAACAAAAAATTGTAACAACCCTTACAAAAATGTCCATTAATTACTATCCACATAACAATTCACGTTCCTGTTGCTGCAGGACTATTTTCTTGCTCTGCAACCTGGCCTCAGATCAAAATGATATTTTACTAAAATCCATGCCACTCCATTTACTATGATATGTTACTTTACATTGGCCTACCAATGTAATAGCTGTCGTACAATATAACACGAATTGTAGGACATATTGTATCCTACCTCTTGATCGCATTTGACCCGTTTAGTATGATATATTAAGTCCGACTGCTTTACATTTACGTCATTTAGCAGACGCTCTTATCCAGAGCGACTTACAGGAGCAATTAGGGTTAAGTGCCTTGCTCAAGGGCACATCGACAGATTTTTCACCTAGTCGGCTCGGGGATTAGAACCAGCGACCTTTCGGTTACTGGCACTACGCTCTTAACCACTAAGCTACCTGCTTTAGTATGATATGCTATGTTAGGTTAGGGGTTAAGGTTAGGGTTAAGGTTAGGGTTAGGTTTACGAGTTAGGTTAAAGGGTTAAGGTTAGGGTTAGGGATGGCTAACATGCTAAGTAACTACAAAGTAGCTAAAAAGTAGTAAGTAGTTGCAAAGTTTCTAATTAGCTCAAATGCTAAAGTTGTCCGTGATGACATTTGAACACGCAACCTTTGGGTTGCTAGTAGTTTGTGTTATATGTGGCTCAGTTGGTAGGGCATGACATTTGCTACGCCAGGGTTGTGGGTTCAATTCCCATGGGGGACCAGTACTGGAAAAACAAACAAAATGTGTCCCACTCACTACTGTAAATCATTCTGGGTAAGAGCATTTACTGAAATGTACATGACCACCCTCCTTTTCTTTTAACCTACTGTCCACACCAAATGTAACATAACATACTAATTTCAATGTCCTGGATTTACATTTACTATGTTATAACAAAATGTAATGTAACCTAACGTAAAGTAACATATAATACTAAATGGAGTGGCATGGATTTTAATAAAATATAATACGTTTTGCTCTGAGACCAGGCTGTGCTGTGAGAAACTGGTGAAATTAAGTTACTACATCTGTACAGGATAATAATAATCCACAGACCATTTAAAAACTGGTTTAGTTAATTCCCAAGTCAATTATTTAAACCAGCCTTCAATCAACCCCCCCACACCCACCACCACTATCCCTGTCACTGACCACCTCCCATGCCCGCCACTACTCCCCCATGCTCTGGTCAGATTTACAGCAAAACGTGTGTGTTCCACCATATTTGTGAAATCCCCATGCGTCATACTCACCCCAATGCCCCCTCCCCCCCCCCGGCTGCTTTGAACCCTGCCACTGGCTTGAGAGCACCTATAAATCGGGCACACTCACAGCGGAGGGACTGACAACTAAATTCGCTGAGCCCAGCGATTTGTCAAAACTCCTGTCCCTCTGTAATAAATTACTCTGGTGAGAGAGTGGAGAGAGTTGAGGCGTTCTGTACGCCATTTGCGTTCCAAATAAAGATGGGTTCCATTTGGATTGTGTCAGTGATGGTTAATAACAAGAGTATCCTGTTTAAAGGTCTGACAGAGGCAAGCCTGCCTGACAACCAGGGTCATGGCAGGAATGTTTTTCTTTTAGATTTTTTGAAATGTTCACATTAATAGAGTTTAAGCATTGACTAAGCAAAACTCCCAAAAAACAAGAAATGAAACATTTTGGCAAGGATTAATTTCGCATGAATCATTGTAATATATAGTGAAATTATTCAATATCACACTGCATGGGACATAGTAGACCAAATATGGAATGTTCTGTTATGACATTACATCTAGAACATTTTGTTGTAATATATTTCCTGACCTCCCTAGTTTTTCTTAACTAAAAGTGAAATGAGCTTGGAGGATTGTGAGAAAAGTGGATAGAGCTGTCCCATCCGAAGCCAGAGTAACTGTTCGTTATGACTTTGAGTTCTCTTTACACTTACAGTGACCCTTCACTACTCCTACTTACCTCTGTAACAGTGCATTGGCTCAACTCCACATTTTATTTTTATTTTCCATTCAACCTTCTTCTTGTCTTTCTCTCTGCCTGTTCCTTAGTCAGCATTAAGCCCGTCTGTGAGTTTCCTGTGGTTTTTATTATGCGGGCAAAACACTCAATAATTCTGCAGCTCTGTATATTTGTCTTCTTGACAGGGACAAAAACCCTGCCTCTCTTATTCAACGTAAAAATGGATGCTTTGATTGCCAAACTACTTGCTGTCCACTTTCTGGACATAAATAAATATTATTATTATGTTATTTGGTGGATGTGATCAAATGAAAGCTGATGCTATTTCTGATGACAATCTGGTACAACAACATCAACAATATCTAAATTCAAGTTTCCCTATAAATTCAATCTTTATTTTCTGACATAAATATTTGCTTCAAGCAACCTCACATTGCTTCAAGCAACATCACATTGCTTCAAGCAACCTCACATGACAAGTCATGGCAATGTGATATGTGTGCACACCCTTCAGAACGAATCATGTGGCGTTCAGGTTTTCCAGCCACATCTAAATGGGAGCCAAGATTCTTCACCCACCCCCTGTTCCTTATTCTGAGTGAGCTACTTTGTACTAGCGGCCTCAAAATTCCATCCAACTCCTTAATTACTGTGTAAAAAGCAAACACAGGTGTGGAAGTCCAGCCACCACCACTGGAGCCCCCTCAACGGAAGAAGGCCACTCTTGTCCTTCGGAGGCCGACTAGGAAGGCCAGGCCCAGACTAGCTCTTTGAACCTTATTTGGCCTGTTGGGTGCCTGAGCAGAAATAGGCATTTTAAAGGTGTGGAAATGAAATGTCCCAGATCAACCATGCATTTCCACTTTTTAATTATTCACTAGCCGCATCTGCCTAACTCCTGTCTGCTGCCTCATGGATACGGGTGTGTGTACAGTGTCTGTGTCTGCCTGTGTGTGTGCTTGTGTTCCGTTGTCCGTGTGTGTGGATAGCAACGGGTAGAGAGAGGGGGCTTGTTGGTTTGTTTGAAGCCAGGTGGCTACGTACCTAGGGTAGTTGGAGCTCCAGGCGTGTAGCCTACAGCTTGCTATGGGAGGACTCTGCAGTGCAGTGTAAGATGGGAGTGGAGGGGACGACAGAGAGCAGCTCTCTTGAGATGAATGCCACAGACAATGAGTGCTCTGTTTGGGTCGGCCACGCTACTACTGCTGGTATGGATCAGGTGGCCCTGTTTTATTCCAGGTTTTTTGGTCTCTTTCTCCCTGCCTGGTCTGCTTTTCTCCTTTCAGCACGTTCTTTGCATTTCTGGGGCCTGGGTGCCTGGGCGAGTGGGCCGGGCCAATGGGTTAGGTTTCACGGGGAAGGCTGGGCTGGCTGGGCAGGCTGGGCTGGCTGGACTGGCTGAGAGGGCCTGTGCACTGATGGAGCACAGTTACACACAGGCGAGAGAATGAACTATGTTGGCTGGCTTCCTCTGTCTTTCTTTTCACTGTACCTTTCTCTCTCTCCCTCTCTTTCTCCATTTGTCTCTCTTCCTCCCTCTCCTTCTCGCTATTCCTTTGCATTTTGTTGGCTACTGAAGATGTTATTGATTGTAATGTCTGTAATTTGTCAATGAGATAAATGTCTGTGCTTTACTCTTATTGATTTGCTCATTGCATCCTCAATAATTTCCCACACATCCAGAAGCCTTGATAACAAACAATAGAAAAATGTCCTTATTAAATATTTTCCAGTATACTGTAAACAGTATGAGAACCATAGGAGATTCGATTTTGCATGAGGAAATGACCAAATTAAGAAAACAGGTATTATATGAAACTATGAATTATTTTGAATAAATTACATGGTCAGAACTTCATGAGCTGAGAGACAAAGCCCTTTGTTTAAAGCATATTTTGACAGTGAAAAAAATATTACTGCAGATTCCAGTTTCTCAGGATCAGAGTTGTCCAGCTCTTAGCTCTAAGCCAAAGGGATCTTTGTAGTTGTGTGTGGCCTGCACAGGAAATTAAGAAACCTCTGCAGCTTTGTGCATATTTGTGTGTGAATTAACCTAGAAGAGTGGATTTAAACAAGAGTGGAACAGGGTTCAGCATCTGTGTAGCCAAAGTCAGCTCAGAATGTAAATACAGACATGTCTTATTTGACAGAGCAGGTTAACCCCAGAACAATGGTCACCACAGAAAGGATTTTAGGAGGTACTTAATGGTTTTCGTGTTTTTCTTCTCTTGGTTTTTCGTCATTTTACATTTCTTTCAACATATGTAGAGAATATGCTAGTAGTGTTTGTCATTACACATCTTGCCACCCATATTTGATGATACAATAACAACAGCATGCATGGCTTATAAATGAATATCTTCAAAATAAAATAATAATATTCAAAATATAAAAATATTGGAGTAAAAATTAAAATAAACATTAAATGCAGAGGAAAAAATTAAATAAATTCAGCAATGCAAAACAAACTTTAAATCTATAATTGCTTCACACCACTGTGGGTAAAACAATTTGCATGGATTTTTTGTACTCGCCTGAACCAACTTGATACTTTAACATGGATTATTATTGTTATGATTATTGATACTTTCATATCAGCAGCCTGGCTTTGTTCATCCAGGTGAACATTATAGCAGGATTAGCTGCCATTTCTGTCTGTGTTTAGGGATCTTAATACCCCTGAAGAGAAGGGTCTATTTGTTTGGGATGGAGAGGGGAGAACAGTGGGAGTTTGAAAGTGCGAGAGAGATCCTCTTTAGTCTTGTGCAGTCTTGTGCAATCTCTGGCTCTTTGTCCTGATGGATGTCCCGCAGTCTCTCTCTCTCTCGCTCTCTCTCTCTCTCTCTCTCTCTCTCTCTCTCTCTCTCTCTCTCTCTCTCTCTCTCTCTCTCTCTCTCTCTCTCTCTCTCTCTCTCTATCTCTCTTTCTCTCTGTCTAGTTTGAGTTATATATTTCAAATTCCTGTTTAGATTCTTCTTCCAGCATATGTTACATGACTTAGCCTGAATACCAAATGTGAAGTAAAAGTAGTAGAATAATCAAGATGTATTACATTGCAATGTTATTACATGGTTATTACAATGTAATTACAATTACAATAAGACAGGACCAAATTAATTGATGCATTAATGTACATTGATGTAAGTAAACTGTTTAGTTCATGATTTTCAAAATATCCAATTCATCAATCTGCTAAATTTGTCTCATGTTCAATTAGACAATTACAATTCCTTACCCATGTAATCACTGACTAGCCATTGTAAAGCATTTAGTGGTGTGAACGAAATGCTATGGAGACTAATTAAAGAGAGAATGGTCACGATGACAACCTAAATTCCACCCCTGATTGTTCTGTCAGTGCACACGATAACATCGTACAGCTAGTGTGTCCATTCTAACACATGGTGGAACTGTGACAATATTTTCCAAATGTTTCCAAAGACTTGACCCTACTCAATTCCCAAGAAAATGTAATATTTGATACAAAATGTTCAATGTTTATTACAAAAAGCACAAGTACACACAAAAATAAAATAAAAATGTTAGGCATAAACAGATCCATTTCCAAATCTATGTGAAAGATAAGCTCTATGGGCAGCCCATAAATATCACTGTATAAGTGAGTGTTGAATTTTTTTTCTTTCACTTACACATTCCCACTTCATTCCCAACCTCCTCTCTCCTTCTTCGATAGAGGAGAGAAAACACATGAGGGGATTAAGGTCAGCGGAGGCCTGGATCCATGAATGCTTGAAGGAGTTAAACCAAACAAATTGCACTGATTCATGCTTTCTTCCTAAGTATGTAACCACTGTTGTGGCAGTGAAAAAAACATCAGTGAAGACTTTACAAGGGTTGGATTGAAGCTGGAGCAACCAGGTCAAATTTGGGCACATATCACACTCCATCTATTCTCACTCTCTTTTATATTCTGCCCATTCTCTCTCTCTCTTTTATTTTCTGCCACCTCTCTCTCTCTCGCTCTCTCTCTCTCTCTGGACCTCCATTTACACAGATGGTTCCCATATCAGAGGATTATAGGAAGCACATTTCCTCAACAAGGGAGAAAAATCAAAGGACTCCCTGAATTGTATTATTTCGTAATTGAAGAGACCTACAACAATGTAGATGTTTATAATTGTGTAATTTCTATCAAGTATTATATCTGAGGGGTGGATTTATCAAAACAATATTCCTGAGGTAGGTCGCCCCATCTCCATAGTCAACGTCACTACCCTAATAATCATCCTTGAATTTTTGTTTACGGAAATATTATGAGATTAGCCAAATCCATTGCTTTAAAATAGTATCGGCACCGCACTTACAGTAAAATACAAAAGTTATCTATATTATCAGTTAATATACACTTTGGTAAAACTAATAATAACTTAAATCCTGATATGTTCCACCTCAGCATGCCCCACTTGAATGAACTGATGCCCTCTATACATTGTAAAATAATATACAAGACCAGAGACCTTCTTACAGAAAAACTGTTCTGACAACAAACTAGACAACTGTTACATAGGTTGGTCAGTAGTTGTAGATCCCTAACACTGGCTGTCAGGGTCAATTGATATTGAAGTCACTTAATTCAGGAAGTGATTTGAATTCAAAATAAAACAAATTGAAAGACTTTTGAAATAAATAACTTCTTTTCAGTTTTATTATAAAGACATTGATAATAAATAATGTTAAATTGGAATTTCAGCTTACTTCCTGAATCGGCTGACATCAATTTGAATTGAACCCAACCCAGCTGTCTGTAGTAGTGGACAAACTCCGTGCCCTCTAAGGTGAGCTCTCTCTCCAAGAGGCATGCAGGCCTATTAATCACAGGTAATGAGCTGGAACAGTGGAGCGCAGAGTCAGGCTGCCTGCCCCTTACGACCATCTCACTCACTCACTCACCCACACACACAGACGTCCAGAGAGAGAGAGAGAGAGAGAGAGAGAGAGAGAGAGAGAGAGAGAGAGAGAGAGAGAGAGAGAGAGAGAGAGAGAGAGAGAGAGAGAGAGAGAGAGAGAGAGGGGAGAGAGAGAGAGAGAGAGAGAGAGAGCGAGAGAGCGAGAGAGAGAGAGAGAGAGAGAGAAAGAGAGAGAGGGGAAGAGAGAGAGTGACGTGTGAGCGACAGTCGCTTCATTCTTGTCACGTTACTATACTGATAGATTTATGTGGCATGCAATTCAATACTTAATCTCAGAGTTGTGGGCATTTACATGATTATCTAGAGTTGCTTTTTCACTCAATTTTGAAATATCCAACCTTTCCAACCAATTATCATAATATATACTGAACAAAAATATAAACGCAAAATGTAAATTGTTGGTCCCGTGTTTGAAATAAAATATCCCAGAATTTTTCCACGCGCACAAAAAGCTTATTTCTCCCAAATGTTTTGCACAAATTTGTTTACATCCCTGTTAGTTAGCATTTCTCCTTTGCCAAGATAATCCATCCACCTGACAGGTGTGGCATAGCAAGAAGCAAATTAAACAGCATGCTCATTACACAGGTGCACCTTGTGCTGGGGACAATAAAAAGCCACTCTAAAATGTGCAGTGTTGTCACACAACACAATGCCACAGATGTCTCAAGTTATGCGAGAGCGTATAATTGACATGCTGACTGCAGGAATGTCCACGAGAGCTGTTGCCAGAGAATTTAATGTTCATTTCTCTACCATAAGTCGTCTCCAACATCATTTTGAGAATTTGGTGGTACGTCCAACCAGCCTCACAACCGCAGACCACGTGTAACCACCTGCAGGATCGTCTGAGACCAGCCACCCGGACAGCTGATGAAACTGTGGAGTATTTATGTCTGTAATAAAGCTCTTTTGTGGGAAAAAAACTCATTCTAATTGCCTGGGCCTGGCTCCCCTGTGGGTGGGTCTATGCCCTTCCAGGCCCACTCATAGCTGCGCCCCTGCCCAGTCATGTGAAATCCATAGATTAGGGCCTAATGAATTTATTTATCAATTGACTGATTTCCTTATATGAACTGTAACTCAGTAAAATCATTGAAATTGTTGCTTGTTGCATTTATATTTTTGTTCAGTAATAATATAATTTGATAGGAAGACAGCATTTTCTGCATTCAAATTGTACAGTAATGCAAAACAACATTGACTGCTAAAGTACTGTATACACAACAAAAGTGCAGTAGAGGACGGAAATGATGATGGAATGACTCCTGGATCCAGTGGACTATAATGGACACCGTTTAAACAAACAAGAAAGCAGAAGGATGAAGGAGAGGATGAAGAAAACATCAATTAAAGGGATGTCACTCGTTTAATTGAATTTAGAGGACATTTTACATTACATTTACGTCATTTAGCAGACACTCTTATCCAGAGCGACATACAGTTAGTGAGTGCATTCATTATTTTTTAAATATTTTTTTTTCATACTGGCCCCCCGTGGGAATCGAACCCACAACCCTGGCGTTGCAAACGCCATGCTCTACCAACTGAGCTACATCCCTGCCGGCCATTCCCTCCCCTACCCTGGACGAATTGTGCGCCGTTGCATGGGTATCCCGGTCGCGGTCAGCTACGACAGAGCCTGGATTCGAACCAGGATCTCTAGTGGCACAGCTAGCACTGCGCCACTCGGGAGACGTTGGTTCTCACTTCACTCTTATACAATGCTGCTACTCTTTAGTCTGGTCCCGATAATTAATATATGAAGTGGTTGATTTGTTGATAGCTATGCCTGCTATTTGTTGATAGCTATGCCTGATAGCTATGCCTGCTATCAAAATTAAATTTGTAATCATTAACATTAATTTTATCCAAGAACAATATTGTGTCAGTATGATGGCTGTTATTGTCTATCTAATAACAGTTTCTCTATCTAAAATTAATTATCTATATAAAACATATCTCTATAGATATAGTAGATCACTCTCAAACGCACCACATTTTAAGATCATGCATGCCAAGGAAGCCATCCCATATTCTGTCCCAGCTGTTATTATTTCATATGTTACATGTGGTGACCCACACGTATGTAGTTTCCCTCTCTGGCTACTGGCTAGATACTACAGCTGTGGCTCTGTTACTGTACCAGTAATCCTGGTGGCATATTTAACAGATGCTTGCATACACACATTATTATTATCATTCCTGGGGGCACATATATATTTTTGTGGGGCTTATGACCCACTGGCCCTGGGCCCTTGTCCTTGATCCTTGGCAAGTGAGGCTGGAGATAAAGACAGCTAGTGGAGTGACCCACGAATAGCGATTGTAATTTAAATACTTGCAAGGTCAGAAAATAGATCAATTTGTTAGCTATGTGATTATTTACGGTCCATGTAGGCAGAGGTCAAGTAGGTGTGTCCATCTGTCTGTGTAGAATAAAGGGGTTATATGGTGTGTGTGTGTGTGTGTGTGTGTGTTTGTGTGTGTGTGAGTCATATGGCTGACGCAGGCTGTAAATCACCTGCAGTAATCTCCTTGACGACGGCAGAGGTAGCAGGACGCCGGGTGCACCGACGCAGACTTGACAAATAAGGTAGACGCAGACTTGACAAATAAGGTCCAAGAATGAAGAATCTGATCCTGAAAGGCAGGCTGGCTGCGTAGTAGTGGAATGGATACCTGACTATTTTCACACACCGGCACTCCACTCCCGGTCCAAACACAGGCACACACTGAAACACACACCTATCTGCAGTTTAGGGAGGAAGGAATGGAAAGTTAAGCAAGCGGTCACTGCTGGCAGATATGTGCGGTTGAGTGTGCGTGTGTGGCATCCAAATAAGGCAAGGTTTAGCCAGTGATGAATCTTCCAACTGCTTGTGGCAGGCTTCCTACCCTGTGGCATCCAAGCCACAGGAAACGTCATAGTTTAAATATTACTCTAAGACAGGGGTGTCTTAGAGTCTTAGGATCCGGACTGCGAAGGGGTCCAATCTGGCCCGCAGGTGGTTTGAGCATTTCTTTATTTTTATATGTAGGTATATATAGATATAAAGCTAGATGGTAAGGGAGCATAGAAAATTCCAAAATCGATGGATAGAGGATGATTTCTTTCAAATTTTGGCTTTGAGGAAATATATACAATTTTCAGTGTGGCCCTCTGGACCTTGTTGATGACCGAATGTGGCCTCCGGAGCAAAATGTTTTGACACCCCTGCTCTAAAATCAATAATGCAGGCTTAGATATTGCACTTGAATAGTACAGTATGTAGTAAACCTAATATTTGTGATCTGCAGTTGCCTCATCCACTGTTGAACGTATAAATTAATGATATGTACCCATTCATTCTTGAAGAATATAACTTATAAATGCCTCATGAGCTTAGTTCAACTGTCATATGCCATCAGAACCCAAAATATAAGCTTGTTTTACTCCAATGTTTGTAAACAATGTAAACGCACACTGTATAACCTCAAAACATGGTTAAAACTATAATTTTGATATCATGGATGGTCAGTCCTTGCCTCCGTTGCTCTGTCTATGAATTTGAGAGTGGTTACGTTTCTCCAGCCCCATCCCTCAGCTTTTTACCAAAACAATGGCTATGTTATTGTTTCAGCTGCGGATTGCCCCTTTAAGATGTGCAAAAGTGGTCTACAGTATAATGTTGCCTATGTCTTGCTCTCTCTGATAAAAGAGTGTATCATTCCAAAATCATCCTTTTCATTCAGTCATCCACTTTACATTTTCTCATCCCTCTAATTTATCTAACTGGAGGTAGAAGCTCGCTATATCTAATCAGATATAAAGCATCTACCTTCTCTCCCTCCCTGGACTTTCTTCCTCGTTCAGATCTGTTTATGGATTTTGGTTTAATCACAGAGGGATGAGAGCAGGGAGTAGAGTGGTGTGATGGATGGGCTGGGGTGGGGTAACCTCTTTCGTGTGTTTCTAATATCTACCACAAAATCCCTGCAGGTGGAAACGTCTTGGGTGTTCCAGGGTGGACTCTAGACTCAGGGCTTGATAGATTTAACAGTTTCCCAGTGTGGACTGAAGGACTGCATGGGATAAGAAAAGAGAGGGAAAGAGAAGGGCAGTGTGGTAGTGGTGGTTCTGGAGCGGATTGAAACTCAGCTCAGGGCTGAGCTGGAGAAAAAGCACCCTCTGTGCGTGGCTCTGGGTAATAGCTATCCACCCTTTCCCTCTCCCTCTCTCTTTCTCTCTGTCTTGCCCTCCCTCTCTCTCTCTTAACCTCTCCATTTCTCTCTCCTCCCTCTCTCCCATTCTCACTCTCCCCTCTCTCTCTCTGTTGTAACGCCCCCCTACCTCTCTCACTCCTCTCTCTCCCTCTCTCTCTCTCATCCCCCTCCCTTTCCCCCCTCCCCTTTCTCCCCTTTCTCTCTGCAGTGCCCCCCCCCAAATCTCTCTCCCCCCTCCCTCCCTCCCCCTCCCTCCCCCTCCCTCTCCCTCCTCCCCCTCTCTCCCCTTTCTCTCTGCAATGCCCCCCCCCCCCCTACCTCCAGTGGTGTAAAGTAACTAAGTAAAAATACTTAGTTCATCTTTGGGGTATCTGTACTTTACTTTACTTTACTATTTATATATTTTTAAAACTCTTCCTTTTACTCCACTACATTTCTAAAGAAAGTACTTTTTACTCAAATACATTTTCCCTGACACCCAGAAGTTTGGGATGCTCAGGCAGGATAGCAATATGGTCCAATTCACGCACCTATCAATATAACGTGTTGTCATCCCTACTGCCTCTGTTCTGGCGGACTCACTAAACACAAATAATGTGTTTGTAAATGATGTCTGAGTGTTGGAGTGTGCCCCTGGCTGTCCGTAAATTTTTAAAACAAGAAAATTACGTCATCTGGTTTGCTTAATACAGGGAATTTGATGTATAGCATTTACTTTTACTTTGAACTTTTACTCAAGTATGACAATTTAGTACTTTTTCCACCCCTGTCTCCCTCTCTCTCTGTGTGTTGGGAGGGGTGGGGAGGTAATGAAGCTTAAGTAAGACTGGTATCTGGTAATGGAATATACACAACGGCAGTGTCAGGTCTGGATCCAATAATGTGTCACATACCCCCGTCTGGAACAGATTGGCCCAGATGATCTGAGTGAACTCTTACAAGCCAGGACCCCCCCCCCCCCAGCCCCAGCCGAGCCCAGCCCAGGACAGCCTCTCTCCCTCTTCTCCCTCTGCCTCTCACCCCGACCCCCTGACCCCCATAAGACCAGTCATCCATCCAAGGCAGGACACTAAGGCCCTGAGTCCCAACCATTAATTTGTCTCAACTCCACAACCATGTCCACAAGCCTGGAAATTATGGTAGAGTGCCTTTGGCATCAGACAGGGAATTAACAGGTGCATGATCAACATTAGCTAGCCAAAAAAATTAATATTGGGCTAGTAATCTGTGTGCTTATTTTCTTGTTAGAAATCGTTCTACAAATAATTAATTGGTTCAAATACTTGAGGCAGGTAATACAAAGGGCATATTTTTGTTTTACCTTATTCACCAAGACCGGCTGAGATTCAACCATTTATTATAGGGGAGAGTGGGGTAAGTTGAGCAAAAGGGGTAACTTGAGCCACCCTTGTTTCTAGGAAACCATACACAAAATGTATAATTTGACCAAATATTTAGGAAGAGGTCATCATTTCACGGAGTATGTGAAGGAAGAAACCACATGGAAAAAGTGGTAAGCAAGTTAGGTCTAAAAGACAGATTTTCACCAAGGCAAATTAATTTATTGTTTAGGACCTCATGATGCTTGTATCTAAATCAAAGTAGATCATTTAAAGATTGCTCTGTACATTGGTTGGGGTCTCTATAAGCTCATCATGAGGTCCTAAACCTAGCATGGAAGTGCATCTGTGTAGCTGTGTGGGCTAAAACAGTCAAAATGTTTGCCTTGGGGTAAGTTGAGCCAATGTCCATGGGGTAAGTTGAGCCAATGGTTGAGCCAATGGCAAGTTGAGCAAATATAAGTGTTTTCTTCCCAGGCGTAATGCAAGGCATTATCTCTGGGATATGAGGTAACAACAGGGCCTAGCCTATGTTAAAAGTACAAAGTGTTTGTTAGGTGTTAAACCTGTATTAAAATATACAATACTTAAAATTATTAAAAGGCAAAAAAGCGATTGTGATTGTTTTGAATTGTGTTTGGGAAATAAAGATAGACATGGTTTTAAAAAGGTAGTGGTAATATTTAATTCAGTACAGGAATTTGTAGGTGGCTTAACTTACCCTGTCCTGCAGGCTCAACTTACCCCATACCCTAAATTCTGATTATTTCCAGGAATACACAACATCCTGAAATATATCTTTGTTAGAAAGAATAC
Source organism: Coregonus lavaretus (assembly GCF_964263955.1). Classification (NCBI taxonomy): domain Eukaryota; kingdom Metazoa; phylum Chordata; class Actinopteri; order Salmoniformes; family Salmonidae; genus Coregonus; species Coregonus lavaretus. The sequence goes on from NC_140010.1 coordinate 16,215,214, forward strand.
TATATTTCCTTTGACGGAGTGATGCTGAATGTAAAACAATGGCTCAACTTACCCCACTATCCCTTACATACGCTCCAAAAAAAGACAACGCAAGGGTAGAACTTGTGTGGCAGATTTCAATCCATCAATATTATAATATATTATATCCTACCAGCACCCCAATGAACATGTCCGGTATCATGTTCCTAATGAGCAGTTGTGGTGGGCAGGGCACCGTTTAGAAAAGTAGCGTTATCAGCTATTTGTAGCTGGGGAGACTAACAGTGTGCTGGGTCGTAATTTCAGACAGGGGTTATAGAGTGGCAGGAAGCGTGATGCTGGAGAGGCATGTGTGTGAATTTACCGCCCTGCTCCTGGCTCAGGCCCACACAGAGCGCCCTGCCTGGGGCCTTGGAGTTGCTGCTGCATGGAGCTCTGTTGCTTGAGAGAGAGAGAGATTATAGTTTCACCTCTAGTTTTCTCTTTGTGTTGGCCCACACACCCCTCTGCTTTACTGTCCTTTATCCCAGCTTTCCAAAATAGAGGAAACATTTTGTTCCTGTCCTAGCCTGTGGAAAAGAGAAATGAGGGAGAGAGAGAAAGAAAGAGTGAAAGACTCCACGGCTATTAATACAGTTCCAACTAAAAGCTTCTCTGCCCTCCCACTCAGAGGAAGCTCCTAAAGTGAACATGTTTTAGGGCCTGTACGCATGGTCAGCAGGTTGAAAAGGGGGAGCAGACTGTGGAAAGAGAGAGAAGGGAAAAGGAGTAAAAAAATGAGTAAAAACGCTCTGTGAGTTTTAACCTCTCTGCCTTCCCGTCACCCACGACCATTGTGACATTCTGAGATGAGCTCATCCATGTAGGGCCGTTCTGCAGCATGCAGGCTCCCAGGAGGAGTGTTCCTATCGGCCCCAGTCCTCTCCTCTACCCCCATTTTCTATTTTGTACTTCAACTATTTGCACATTGCTACAACACTGTATATAGCCATAATATAACATTTGAAATGTCTCTATTCTTTTGAAACTTTTGTGAGTGTAAATTTTACTGTTAATTTCTCGCTTTGGCAATGTTAACATATGTTTCCCATGCCAATAAAGCCCTTTGAATTGAATTGAATTGAGAGAGAGAGTGCTAGGCCCTTGCACTCGTCACCTCAGGTTATATGTTACTACAGCCTGGCCTTCTGGACAACAGCACTTTATATTCCATGTGTCTTAAATGTTTCCATGCATTCTCCCAGCCAAGCGTCGGTCAGAAGCAATTTTAAGTCTCCGCTATGGTTCTAGTGTTCTGGGCAGGAGTAGTGTGATCCGCCCAGGCAGGACTGCATGTGTGTTGGCAGGAGTTCTAGACCCTGGGTGAGACGACGTGCCAGCGAGCGGCAACCAGACGCACGTTCAGCTCAGACTGTCTGGTGATGACAGACAGGCAGCAGACACACCAGGTACCAGTCAGAGTCAATCAGAGGTCAAGCCCTGATACACTCACTCACTCAAACACAAATGCTCTGTATTGTGATACAATAAAGAGGACTGTATTGGTTGTTACATCAATACGTAATACTACAGATGCATTACATTATACTTTCATTCATTTATATCAATGTAACAATTGCAAAGGTTTGCTTGAAACTTCATGATTTTCGAGAACTTGGCTTGTAGCTAGACATAAACAAACAAAAATTCATTTCATGAGTCATTAGATGTTTTACCAAGACTGAAATCTGAATCAATGGAAGGAAACGTGAGGCTTGGGTGAATTGCCTGGCTATGCCCCCTCTCACCCTACCTCCTGCCCCAGTCCAGGTGCACCCTCTCCGGGGTAGCCTGCCAGGCAAAGCCTCCACAGGGAAATAGAAGGGTAAACATGGGGTAATAAACCACTACCCCTGACGTTAGACTGACTAGGCTCCCTCTCTAACGCCAAGCATTTTTTAATACTTAGCATTTGTAATAGAGAGAATTGCTATCGACATTCTGTCTTAACAGTGACATTTTTACTGTTTTAAGATACTGTTGAGCTGATATGGTGTAATTGTCACTTACAATATACAGTTGTGGTGAAAAGTTTTGAGAATGACACAAATACTAATTTTCACAGTCTGCTGCCTCAGTTTTGATGATGGCAATTTGCATATACTCCAGAATGTCATGAAGAGTGATCAGATGAATTGCAATTAATTGCAAAGTCCCTCTTTGCCATGAAAATGAACTTAATCCCAAAAAAAACATTTCCACTGCATTTCAGCCCTGCCACAAAAGGACCAGCTACCATCATGTCAGTGATTGTATCGTTAACACAGGTGAGAGTGTTGACGAGGACAAGGCTGGAGATCACTCTGTCATGCTGATTGAGTTAGAATAACAGACTGTAAGCTTTAAAAGGAGGGTGGTGCTTGAAATCATTGTTCTTCCTCTGTTAACCATGGTTACCTGCAAGGAAACATGTGCCGTCATCATTGCTTTGCACAACAAGGGCTTCACAGGCAAGGATATTGCTGCTAGTAAGACTGCACCTAAATCAACCATTTATCGGATCATCAAGAACTTCAAGGAGAGAGGTTCAATTGTTGTGAAGAAGGCATCAGAGCGCCCAAGAAAGTCCAGCAAGTGCCAGGACCGTCTCCTAAAGTTGATTCAGCTGCGGGATCGGGAACCACCAGTACAGAGCTTGCTCAGGAATGGCAGCAGGCAGGTGTGAGTGCATCTGCACGCACAGTGAGGCAAAGACTTTTGGAGGATGGCCTGGTGTCAAGAAGGGCAGCAAAGAAGCCACTTCTCTCCAGGAAAAACATCAGGGACAGACTGATATTCTGCAAAAGGTACAGGGATTGGACTGCTGAGGACTGGGGTAAAGTCATTTTCTCTGATGAATTTCCTTTCCGATTGTTTGGGCCATCCGGAAAACACCTTGTCCGGAAAAGACAATGTGAGTGCTACCATCAGTCCTGTGTCATGCCAACAGTAAAGCATCCTGAGACCATTCATGTGTGAGGTTGCTTCTCAGCCAAGGGAGTGGGCTCACTCACAATTTTGCCTAAGAACACAGCCATGAAGAAAGAATGGTACCAACACATCCTCCGAGAGCAACTTCTCCCAACCATCCAAGAACAGTTTGGTGACGACCAATGCCTTTTCCAGCATGATGGAGCACCTTGCCATAAGGCAAAAGAGATAACTAAGTGGATCGGGGAACAAAACATCGACATTTTGGGTCCATGGCCAGGAAACTCCCCAGACCTTAATCCCATTGAGAACTTGTGGTCGATCCTCAAGAGGCGGGTGGACAAACAAAAACCCACAAATTCTGACAAACTCCAAGCATTGATTATGCGAGAATGGGCTGCCATCAGTCAGGATGTGGCCCAGAAGTTAATTGACAGCATGCCAGGGCGGATTGCAGAGGTCTTGAAAAAGAAGGGTCAACACTTCAAATATTGACTCTTTGCATAAACTTAATGTAATTGTCAATAAAAGCCTTTGACGCTTATGGAATGCTTGTAATTATACTTCAGTATACCATAGTAACATCTGACAAAAATATCTCATAACACTGAAGCAGCGAACTTTGTGAAGACCAAAACTTTTGACCACGACTGTACAGTGTGATATCAAATATGTTTTATGAAATGAAATGTATCATTTAAATATCTACCGCACAATCAAATGAAACATGACACTTTTGAATTATGTGCATCAACTGACATTTATGCTTTTACACACAAAACAATGTACATAAAGAACACTGCATACCGTGCATATTCTGATAGTCAAAGACACAAATATGAAATAAATATGATTTACTTCAGATTGACAGAAAACCTGTTTTGTATGAAGAAAAGCAAAACTCTCAAAACTCTCACAGCCTAAATCAAATGCATATTTTTCATACCCTGCCCAGAATTCCGGAATCCAAATCATGTGTTGCAATTTTCGGGTACACATATTTTGGGTAACCTGCCAATATTTCAAAAATCAATATTAGTCACACACCTCTCATATTATATTTATTGTCAGGGGTGCTTAGGGTAACCCTTGCATGCTTTTTAAAGAGCGCACCTGTGACACATAAATCTGCAACAAACTCCCAGACCAGTATGTTACATTTCTAATAAGCGTCACTGAGCAGGGAGGGGGGTTAGTGAAAAATAATGGCTACTGTATGGGTCTGTAATCAGAGCCAGCTGTGGCCGGCCATGTGGGCTATACTTTGCTCTGCTATGGGAGTGGAGCGTGTTACTGGAAGATTTGCGCCAGGGAAAAGCTGGCAGGCACATCATAAATCCAGCTCATTGGGTTAGGTTGCATTTGGAGGAGGCCCGAAACAAGCAAATTGCCTTTTGATTAGTGAAAAATCCCTTCCCAGCGCACGGCACGCATTGGATGGGTCTCTTTGGATTTCTCTCCTACTACGCTGCAGCACACCAGCCATCTCCCTCAAGCAGGGCAGAAGGCGTATCTCCTGTCTAGCCTGCACTGCCACCAATCACACACTTCCCAGGATGCTTAGAGGCTCAACAACATTTGACATGATGTAGTTTGGAGAGAAATGAATGACAACGAAGAAAACAACATCAAAACGTAATCTTCTCAAGCCTTGGCCGATCATTAATATGTTACTACAGAATTCTGTAGTTTGTTTGTTGAGTAACAACAGTCAAACTCTGAGATATGGATATTAAGTAGTAAGGATATGATGGAGTACTAGACCTGATTACAGGGAGTCAAGGAGGAAGAGCCACCACAGGAGGACAGGACCCAACAAAACCGGAGCCCAGGAACCAAACAGTAACATTTTATGGCGCTACCCACATGAAAAAATACTATAGTATACTATGGCATAAAAACGGTAGTATTTACAGTAGTATTTACTGTAGTAAGTACTGTAGTATATTGTAGTGTTTACAGTTAACTATATTATAAATACTTTAGTAAAAGAAAACTGTAGCATATACTATGGTAATTACTATAGTGTTTTTGCGGATTGTAGTATACTGTAGTATTTACTGTAGTGTTTTTGTTTTATTATCTTTGATATAGATGTGGAGGCTTTCTCATTCAGGAAACCTACTGGTAAAATAGCATAAGAGCAAATGTTCCATAACCTGTAGGTAGGTATATAGATGGGTAGGTTGTTAGGTAGGTAGGTAGGTAGGTAGGTAGGTAGGTAGGTAGGTAGGTAGGTAGGTAGGTAGGTAGGTAGGTAGGACTGGGGTCTGACCAGATAGTTCAGAGCTTCTGCTCTTTTCTATAACCTGTAGGGAACACAATATATGGTCTATAATTGGCATGTAAGTTTCTCACGTATGGGTGGCACAAATTGTGATATGGGGGAGGGAATGGGCAGGGTATATGAAAATTAAATACAGTAGAATTTACTAAAGTTAAAAAAGTGTCGTGTTTTTGTGGAATGTACTGTTTTTGCCGACATTGCTGTTTTTATTTTTTGTGGCTAATACTGTAGCATTTACTATAATATTCTACAGTATACTACAAAATTATATAGTAAGTATTACACATGATTGAGCAATACTACAGTGTGTAATATAGTATTCTACAGCATACTACAGTTTACTATAGAATTCTATAGTAAGTACTGTAGTATTATATATTTTTCATGTGGGTAAAAACTGCCCTGGAAAGGATTTGTCGCATTCTCTGCTTAAATGATTAAAGAAGCCAAAAACAAACTATACACTACATGATTTGACTTTCTCTTGTCGCATAGCATAGCACCGCATAGCAGCGCATGCAAACATGTGAAACTATGTGGATTCATGAAAAACAAAGGCAAAATAACATTCCTGTCCGAGCAATCGCTGTAAGCACTACATCATGTTTATTAACACTCGTAAATCACAGCCGGTGGTGGTGGGGGGGGGGGGGTGATAGGAACACTCCTCCTGGGAGCCTGCATGCTGCAGAACGGCCCTACATGGGTGAGTTCATCTCAGAATGTCACAATGGTCGTGGGTGATGGGAAGGCAGAGAGGTTAAAACTCACAGAGCGTTTTTTTATTCATTTTTTACTACTTTTCCCTTCTCTCTCTTTCCACGGTCTGCTCCCCTTTTTCCCCTGCTGACCATGCGTACAGGCCCTAAAACATGTTCACTTTAGGAGCTTCCTCTGAGTGGGAGGGCAGAGAAGCTTTTAGTTGGAACTGTATTAATAGCCGTGGAGTCTTTCACTCTTTCTTTCTCTCTCTCCCTCATTTCTCTTTTCCACAGGCTAGGACAGGAACAAAATGTTTCCTCTATTTTGGAAAGCTGGGATAAAGGACAGTAAAGCAGAGGGGTGCGTGGGCCAACACAAAGAGAAAACTAGAGGTGAAACTATAACCACCTCTCCAGCCATCTCGCTCTCTCAATTCAATTAAATTCAAACGACATTGCCAAAGCAACTGAAATAGATAATAAACAAAAGTGAAATACACAATATAAAATGAACAGTAAACATTACACTCACAAAAGTTCCAAAGGAATAGAGACATTTCAGATGTCATATAATGGCTATATACATTGTTGTATATAGCCATAATATATACAACCATTCTCCCTAGTGGCGCAGCAGTCTAAGGCACAGCATCTCAGTGCTTGAGGCGTCACTACAGACCCCCTGGTTTGATTCCAGGCTGTATCACAACTGGCCATGATTGGGAGTCCCATAGGGCAGCGCACAATTGGCCCAGCGTTGTCCGGGTTTGGCCGGTGTAGGCCGTCATTGTAAATAAGAATTTGTTCTTAACTGACTTGACCTAGTTAAATAAAAAAAAGTTGTACCGATGTGCAAATAGTTCAAGTACAAAAGGGAAAATAAATAAACATAAATATGGGTTGTATTTACAATGGTGTTTGTTCTTCACTGGTTGCCCTTTCCTTGTGGCAATAGGTCACAAATCTTGCTGCTGTGATATCACACTGGTATTTCTCCCAATAGATATGGGAGTTTATTGAAATTGGATATGTTTTTGAATTCTTTGTGGGTCTGTGTAATCTGAGGGAAATATGTGTCTCTAATATGGTCATACATTTGGCAGGCGGTTAGGAAGTGCAGCTCAGTTTCCACCTCATTTTGTGGGCAGTGTGCACATAGCCTGTCTTCTCGTGAGAGCCAGGTCTGCCTGCGTCGGCCTCTCTCAATAGCAAGGCTATGTTCACTGAGTCTGTACATAGTCAAAGCTTTCCTTAATTTTGGGTCAGTCACGGTGGTCAGGTATTCTGTGTACTCTCTGTTTAGGGCCAAATAGCATTGTAGTTTACGCAGTTATTTTGTAAATTCTTTCCAATGTGTCAAGTAATTCTATTTTTGTTTTCTCATGTTTTGGTTCTCTGTCTCTCTCTCTCTCTCTCTCTCTCTCTCTCTCTCTCTCTCTCTCTCTCTCTCTCTCTCTCTCTCTCTCTCTCTCTCTCTCTCTCTCTCTGTCTCTCCAGTGTCCAGCTTGACCTCTTGTTTCAATGGCCTCTCACCCCTCTGTCGTGTCCCTCCCCTGCCCTCCCCTGTTGCGTCTCCTCTCCTTTCTTTGTCTCTGTGCTCCTTCATCTCTCCAGTTACGTGGCACCACACCTCCTGGTTGTTATCCCCTTTCCTCCTCACCCCTGGCCCCCTCACCCCCCCATGCTGAGGGGTGACACTCGATGCCTTTCATGTGGCCTTGGCCCCTGTTCCCCCCTGGTTCCTCCTGCCTGTTGAGCTGATCCGTGGGGCGTGGGTCCCAACCCCTCCCTGGGTGATTGATGGCCAAGGTGCCCTCTCCACTCGCCCCCCCACGCCCCACCCCCGGCCAGGGGGACGGCATAGTGTTTCATGAGCTCAGCTGTGTGGCGCCCAGGAGCTGCACCTCCAGTCTCCAACACAGGCCAGGTACCAGGCACCACTCTCTGTCCTCTCTCTGTATAACCCCACACGGCACGACTCCCTTGGGGACACAAAGCATGCGTGACCTCCCGTTAGACCCCTTTATCCCACACACACACACCGACCCTCACTTTAGTGACTATACCATCACTTTACCCCTCTGACAGTTGTCCTTCACTCTTCTATATCCTCCCAAAAACCTCTTACATCCTGTGTCATTTACCTTATGTATAGAAGGCCTGAGAACGTGACCCCATACCTTTTCTATATCCTTCCTCGCCCAACCCCTTGCCCAAATCACCCTCACCCCGCCCTCACCCCTCAGCAACCCTCCCTCACCCCTTCCTCACCCATATCACCTATCTCACCTGACCCCTCCCCTAGGAGCCATTGAACGGGTGTGCGCTGTCTCAGTGTGGTGAAGGGAGCATTCCAAGAAAGGGGGAAGCTCTCTCTCTCTTCTATCTCAGGAGGAATCTGAGGACACTGATAGTTCTTATCGCCGTTGCTGGAGAGAGCAGCACCTGTTGGGATGGTACTGGAGCGAGGACTGGAATCCATTCTGGTCACCGACAGCTCCACAGAGACCTGATACTCCCTGGTCCACAGGACCGGATGCTCACTACTGCCACTCACCAGCCAGCTGTCAATCAGATCCAATACTTGTATGAAGACAAGGGGAGGAACAGTTGGGTGTAAAGTTAGACATACCTGGAATCAGTGACATCTATACAGAACGTTTGGGATACTGATTGTATCTCGGTGCATATCTCTTTCATTAGTTTATGTATGCTCAGGTTGGATGTTGCTCAGTGCAGCGCATTGTGATTTTCTGTACATATTATATGCTCGTAGGCATCGTCCTTTGTGTACTATTACTCAAATCAAAGTACATTTTCACAATTATTTGAAAAATGTTGTTCATCTGTATGTAACCGGAATGAGTATGTACGTACCTTCAGGCAGTAACTGCGTACGGACCCTATATTTCATAAGACTTCTCAGAATAATTTCAGAGTTCTCTGGAAATCCGAGAGTAACCCAATTGCTGCTCGGCAATGCTGAGGGAGCAATCCAAACTCAGATGAAACCAGATCGGCCATGTAAGAGTAGAGCTCCAATGAAAAGACATACAATACAGTCAACTCAACCAGTGCTGCCTGCTTGACAGCCAATGAAATATCACGTGCCCAGCTGTTGCTTTGACAGTGAAGCTGTTGCCGAGGGAGATGGGTCCCCGTCTAGTAAATCATCAAGAGGGACGTTCCAGTTGCTCCTGATGTCTGTGGTTTAGAATGGGGGACGACGTTGAGACGTATACCATAGCTGTGTCTGAAAACCTGTCATCAGATGTATATGTATTATTATTCCGTTCACACATGGGTTTGTAACATACATGTCACTCGCTGCCAAGTCACTGACTGACCCTCTACCATTTCCCCTGTACCACCTTTGACTTTTATTATTAAATATTCCCAACATTTTATATTTAATCATCATTTCATGAAAAAATACAATGAAAACAACATGCCATTGTTAAGATACTTTTTTCTCTTTAAATAATCTCATGACTATGTAGGTTATTGTGGTATTAGTAATTTAGTCCACACTTGGATGCTGGAAATATTTTTGGGGACAAAAATTAAGATGAATTCAAATGCACATGTGTGTTTTGCAGAGCCGCAGGAAAACGAGTGGCAAGACAGCATTTGCCCCAGCACTTTTCAATCTGGTGTGGCGCCACATATTTATTAGTTCACATCATAGAAACACTTATTGGACAAGTTGACATAGTACCTCCCCCAATTTTAGCCCATTTGCCTCTATTTTGTCTAGTGAATGCAACCCTGTCCCTGGGATTCCACGCGGTAACCCCCACGCTCGCTGCGACAGGTGGATTCACTTGTCAGTCACAGTAGTCTCCTAGCAACAGCCTATAGAGCCTCATCCACCACGTCTCTCAACAACTATGTTTGGTTGCACCAGCACCTTGTTGTTTGACTCTGCACTCCGCACTTGGTTCCTTTGGATTGGTTTGCCATGTAGCATGCTTCTGTCTGTAACGTAAGCTGTTCAGTATCTGTTGACAGTCCTTTCTACCGCACTGTTTTTGAAAGATATAACGTTAGATACAGTGCATTCGGAAGGTATTCGGACCCCTTCACTTTTTCCACATTTTGTTACGTTACAGCTTTATTTTAAAATGGATTAAATAAATAAAAAAAACTCATAAATATACACACAATACCCCATAATGACAATGTGAAAACAGGTTTTTATAATTATTTTCACATTTATAAAAAATCAAAAACAGAAATACCTTATTTACATAAGTATTCATACCCTTACGCTATGAGACTTGAAATTGAGCTCAGGTGCATCCTGTTTCCATTGATCATCCATGAGATGTTTCTACAAGTTGATTGGAGTCCACCTGTGGTAAATTAAATTGATTGGACATGATTTGGAAAGGCACACACATGTCTATATAAGGTTCCACAGTTGACAGTGCATGTCAGAGCAGAAACCAAGCCATGAGGTGGAAGGAATTGTCCGTAGAGCTACGAGACAGGATCGTGTCGAGGCACAGATCTGGGGAAGGGTACCAAAACATCCCTACGGTGAAGCATGGTGGTGGCAGCATCATGTTGTGGGGATGTTTTTCAGCGACAGGGACTGGGAGACTAGTCAGGACCTCAGACTGGGGTGGAGGTTCACCTTCCAACAGGACAACGACCCTAAGCACACAGCCAAGACAACGCAGGAGTGGTTTTGGGACAATTCTCTGAATGTCCTTGAGAGGCCCAGCCAGAGCCAGAGCTTAAACCCGATCTAACAACTCTGGAGAGACCTGAAAATAGCTGTGCAGCGACGATCCCCATCCAACCTGACAGAGCTTGAGAGGATCTGCAGAGAAGAATGGGAGTAACTCCCCAAATACAGGTGTGCCAAGCTTGTAGCGTCATACCCAAGAAGTCTAGAAGCTGTAATCGCTGCCAAAGGTGCTTCAACAGAGTACTGAGTAAAGGGTCTGAATACTTATATAAATGTAATATTTCAATGTATTTTTTTTATATATATATTTGCAAAAAAATCTAAAAACCTGTTTTTGCTTTGTTATTATGAGGTATTGTGTGTAGATTGATGAGGAAATAAACAATTTTATCAATTTTAGAATAAGGGTGTAACGTAACAAAATGAGGAAAAAGTCAAGGGGTCTGAATACTTTCCGAAATATGAAAAGTAGCAAAAGTTTTGCATCTTTTCTCAACAACATTGATGGCCTGAATTTAGCAGACACTATTAACAGATCAGTTGGAGAAAGTGATGGGCTAATTTCTGCACATGCCACGGTCAGTGTGAACTGGAGTGTCTTGACACAACTCTGGCCAAACAAGATGTAGCTACAAACAAAACAGAGTTAAATGGTTCCAGTCTGCCGTGAAGCTTTCATCCAGGTATACAGGTAAGAGACGAGCTACATTTTCAGATACGTTTCTAATTTTGTCAGAAAGTCGTTTTTATTGCAAGTTAAAGCGTACTGTTAATTAGCTAGCAAATGTTAGCTTGCTGGCTCGCTAGCTAATGTTTAGTGCATGATCTGTGTAGTAATATTATTCAAATCAGAAAACCATTTGCATTGATAATTATAGCCTAATGTTGGCTAGCTAACATTGAACCTAGTTTGTTAGCTGTAGCTACCTGCAGATTTATTCTACAGCTATGACAATATTTGTATTGGTAGTAGTATGAGTTGGGATTATGCCAGTTCATTGTTTAGCTAGCTAGCTAGCTACGTCTCTAAACAAAAGACGTTGTCCTGTTGGAAGTGTATAGATTGAAATTAATATTTAAAGGTCTAATGCAGCCATTTTCATCTCAATATCAAATCATTTCTGGGTAACAATTAAGTACCTTACTGTGATTGTTTTAAATTAAAATGGTTTAAAAAAAGAAACAAAAATAGCTTATTAGCAAAGATTAATTTTTCAAGCATGAATTTTGTTAGGACTGTCTGGGAGTGGTCTGAGTGGGGAGGGGAAAACTGTAACTAAAGACATTGTAACCATTCTCATTGTAATTCTCAGCCCTGCTATAGTAGTTCACTAAACAACAGAGTATGTCCATTGAAGTAGTTGTCTCTTTAGATATTAGATTCAAAATGAATAATAATGATGTTTGTGGTAGTTTAAAAGGGTTTGATCCACCTTAGGTCAGGAGTGTTTCCAAATCACATGACCCGACAAGAAAACCCCCAGCCCTATAGTCATAGCATAGATGAAAAGGGAGCTATCTATAATAGTAATATTTTGTCATAGCCTACGAATAGGACCCAAAGTTTACCTGACCAGGTCACGAGATCAGTAAAAACTACAGTCCCCAGAAAAAATATGTACACATTTTCCCACACCAATTTTGAACCTTTAGTGTTTTGTGTACAGTATATACAGTATGTGTTCATCACGATATGTGATCTGGATTGCTCTTTGATTGAGACGAATAATGTGGCCCTCCTGTAGCTCAGTTGGTAGAGCATGGCGCTTGCAAGGGTTGTGGGTTCGATTCCCATGGGGGGCCAGTATGAAAAATGTATGCACTCACTAATTGTAAGTCGCTCTGGATAAGAGCGTCTGCTAAATGACTAAAATGAAAATGTCAAAAAATGTGGGCTAGTGAAGGTCTAGTTTTTCCCTCTCTCCCAAGGTTATTTAAATTAAACCAACCATGCTTTTGAACGTCTCAAATCCCTTATAGCATGGGCCACAGCCTAATGCCTGTCAGAGAGAATGCTGCTTTGCATATAGTCTGATTATTATCTGCTACACAAATTGCTAACAGCTGGGTTGTTCAAGGCTGATGGTCTCATAGTTTATGTATTGAAACTGTTGGAATGTGGACAATTACTGCTTTCCCTTTCTCACAAAAACCCCTAATATAGTTTACATGAACTGTTCTCTTGAAAATCTCTGTTTAAAAGGCTTTACAGGCCTCCAGGGCCGGCACTAGCAGATAAAGAATTTGCTACAGTGTTCTCTTTCTTTCTCGCAGCTCCTTGGATAGCGAGGGATCCGGGGGAAAAAACATGTCCTGTTTAAAGGTTTTTATATATATAGACAGTACAATACATTTTGAGTTATTGTTTTCTATGATTTAATTTGTAGCTACTATGTGGCTAATTGAGTTTTTACGAGGCTTCACACAGGTATATAAAACGTGTGTTGTACCACCCACCTCTAAGGTCTGTTGAAGGTTAAATCGTACCAGACCCTGGCCTGCCTGTCTCTAATGTGATTTGGGGGTCAAGAAAAGGGGAAACCGCAAAGAGGTCAGCCAGCAAACTCTTCGAGCACTGAAACGTAGTTTCCTCTATTAAAATAAGAAATCCTTTACTGATTCGTCATAAAATACGCTATGGCTAAGAATCCATACCACAAACAGTGCATTATAATTCAATGAGTTGCTATATGAAATATATATATTTGTGCTTTGTTTATATGAGTATGTTACATATTTCTACAGGGCATACACTTGTTTTCTATTTTTTATGAGTGAACTAAGTGACAGACAACGATGTATGTGTAGGCCTCCATATGTATGAATCTGTGTTCAAGGGAGTCAGAGAGAGAGAGAACAGAAGGAAAGAAAAAGTGAGAGAAGACAAGCCTGGGAGCACCTTGCCAGTGGTCTAACAGTTTAACCCATAATTATCACAATTAAAATAATACTTATATTAACACAGTTTAAATTGCTTCCAAATGGATTTTCACATGCACAGAAAGAGAAGAAAAAACACATGGCATGGTTGGTTTGAGAATGTTTGACACCAAAATAAGTAATATAAGTTAATTAGCCTTCGATTCAAATTAGTAACTTGAGAGTGTTTATGTCTGTTGCCACATATTACAATATAATATCTCCACTGTTAGAAACTGAACTACTGAGTCTGGCTTGTAAGTTTGTGTTCCGAAGGAGGAATTCATACATGTTTCATGTTTTGGTGCTAAAGCATGCTCTCAAAATGCATGCTGGGAATTATCCATGTACTTTGTTAGGCTTGACTCCAGAGTCTGACTGCAGACCAAACAAGTCTTATGTTTCTGAAACCGCCATGGAGCTTCAGAGCTGCTTGTGGACTAGAGATCACACAGGTCAAAGTAAGCCTGGAGGGAGTGGAAGAGGGGGTGTGTTTGTGTGTGTGTGTGTGTGTGTGTGTGTGTGTGTGTGTGTGTGTGTGTGTGTGTGTGTGTGCGCGCGTGTGTGTGTGTGTGTGTGAGAGAGAGAGAGAGATCTCCAATGTATCTTATTTTATATAGACTTTTTGTTTCCGTTAATAACATTTCTAAAATCTCTGGGGCGTACTAACATCTTCTCTTTTGTTTCGCTCTATTTCAAATCGCTGAACACTGTCCACTATTTTCTCCTGTCAAGATTTTAGAATTAGATATTATGTACATTTCTATTCTAATCTGTTTGACACTTTTGTGATATCCCCTGGCGATATATCAAAAATGACCGCCAGGGAGAAATAGAGTAAATATTGCACATACCACCCCGACATATCACAACCTTTCTTGGAAAATTGCAGGGGTTGACATCAAAGTTGAAAATCAGCGCTCGCCGAAATCTAAATGTCCGCCACACGGCCCATAAAAATCATTCACCCCCTTACTCCTGTGATGAAAAGAAACAAGTGAAATCCAATGTCAACATAAAAAAAATGTAATGCCCGCTCCCGAGATGTTTTGTCCTTTTGCTCTACAGAGGCTGGGGAACATTGTTAAAAGGACCTCCAGCGGTATTTACAGAAATAACATAATGTCCTAGCAGCCCACACAGAGACGTTGTGATGAATAGGGGTGCTTATGGTGAAGCAGCGAGAGAAAAGAGAGGGGCTGGTCAGAGAAGCTCTAGTATCACGCCGACCGCTGAACCTGAACGTCAGCGTTTGATGTCAGCTGTGATCGTCAAACTCACCAGGGGTCTGTGGCTCCATTGATTTTATTGGCCACTATCTCAGTCTGGCCTTGTTCTCGAGAAAAATGATGCATTCACTGCAGGATTCTTCACAGAAATATATGGGTAACACTTTACATAAAGGTTTTCTTTAGAAAGTGTTAATAAAGGGATTGTAAAGGGTTTATAAGCTATTTGTATTTGTGAATTATAGGTTTATAGATCATTATAGGTCATTAATCAGTATTAAAAAGTTATATATCATTGGTTTAAATTGTTTTATACTGAACAAAAATATAAACTCAACATGAAACAATTTCATTGATTTTACTAAGTTACAGTTCATATCAGGAAATCAGTCAATTGAAATTTGGCCCTAATCTATGGATTTCACATGACTGGGAATAAAGATATGCATCTGTTGGTCACAGATGGGTCTCACAATGGGCATCAGGATCTCGTCACGGTATTTTTGTGCATTCAAATTGCAATCGATAAAATGCAATTGTGTCCGTAGCTTATGCCTGCCCATACCATAACCCCACCGCCACCATGGGGCACTCTGTTCACAACGTTGACATCAGCAAACGGCTCGCCCACACGACGCCATACACGTGGTCTGCGGTTGTGAGGCCAGTTGGACGTCCTGCCAAATTCTCTCAAATGAGGTTGGAGGTGGCTTATGGTAGAGAAATGAACATTCAATTCTCTGGCAGCAGCTCTGGTGGACATTCCTGCAGTCAGGTTTATTCAGGTCCACATACAGTTGAAGTCGGAAGTTTAAATACACCTTAGCCAAATACATTTAAACTCAGTTTTTCACAATTCCTGACATTTAATCCTAGTAGAAATTCCCTGTCTTAGGTCAGTTAGGATCACCACATTATTTTAAGAATGTGAAATGTCAGAATAATAGTAGAGAGAATGATTTATTTAAGGTTTTATTTCTTTCATCACATTCCCAGTGGGTCAGAAGATTATATACACTCAATTACTATTTGGTAGCATTACCTTTCAATTGTTTAACTTGGATCAAACGTTTCGGGTAGCCTTCCACAAGCTCCCCACAATAAGTTGGGTGAATTTTGGCCCATTCCTCCTGACAGAGCTGGTGTAACTGAGTCAGGTTTGTAGGCCTCTTTGCTCGCACACGCTTTTTCAGTTCTGCACACATATTTTCTATAGGATTGAGGTCAGGGCTTTGTAATGGCCACTCTAATACCTTGACTTTGTTGTCCTTAAGCCATTTTGCCACAACTTTGGAAGTATGCTTGGGGTCATTGTCCATTTGGAAGACCCATTTGCGACCAAGCTTTAACTTCCTGACTGATGTGTTGAGATGTTGCTTCAATATGTCCACATAATTTTCGTTCCTCATGATGCCATCTATTTTGTGAAGTGCACCAGTCCCTCCTGCAGCAAAGCACCCCCACAGCATGATGCTGCTACCCCCGTGCTTCACGGTTGGGATGGTGTTCTTCGGCTTGCAAGTGATCCCCTTTTTCCTCCAAACATAACAATGGTAATTATGGCCAAATAGTTCTGTTTTTGTTTCATCAGAAAATAGGACATTTCTCCAAAAAGTACGATCTTTGTCCCCATGTGCGGTTGCAAATCGTAGTCTGGCTTTTTTGGAGTAGTGGCTTCTTCCTTGCTGAACGGCCTTTCAGGTTAGGGTCGATATAGGACTTGTTTTACTGTGGATATAGATACTTTTGTACCTGTTTCCTCCAGCATCATCACAAGGTAATTTGCTGTTGTTCTGGGATTGATTTGCACTTTTCACACCAAAGTATGTTCATCTCTAGGAGACAGAACGCGTCTCCTTCCTGAGCGGTATGACGGCTGCGTGGTCCCATGGTGTTTATACTTGCGTACTATTGTTTGTACAGATGAACGTGGTACCTTCAGGCGTTTGGAAATTGCTCCCAAGGATGAACCGGACTTGTGGAGGTCTACACATTTTTCTTCTGAGGTCTTGGCTGATTTCTTTTGATTTTCCCCATGATGTCAAGCAAAGAGGCACTGAGTTTGAAGGTAGGCCTTGAAATACATCCACAGGTACACCTCCAATTGACTCAAATTATGTCAATTAGCCTATCAGAAGCTTCTAAAGCCATGACATCATTTTCTGGAATTTTCCAAGCTGTTTAAAGGCAGAGTCAACTTAGTGTATGTGAACTTCTGACCTACTGGAATTGTGATACAGTGAATTATAAGTGAAATCATCTGTCTGTAAACAATTGTTGGAAAAAACACTTGTGTCATGCACAAAGTAGATGTCCTAACCGACTTGCCAAAACTATAGTTTGTTAACAAGAAATGTGTGGAGTGGTTGAAAAATGAGTTTTAATGACTCCAACCTAAGTGTATGTAAACTTCCGACTTCAACTGTATGTGTGTGAACAAACGTTCTTAGTCATGTAAGAAAAATGTATGTACTCACTAACTGTAAGTCGCTCTGGATAAGAGCGTCTGCTAAATGACTTAAATGTAAATGTAAATGTAAATGAATTACAACAAATCCCGTCACAGGTCAAATTTAACAAATTACCACTTGTCAGCAGTTCTGAGAATCTCTACGTTAAAGATCACACCAGACTTTGATGCCCTTGCCAAGAGAGGTGACCAGACCCATTGTTCACATTAAGACTTGAATAACCGTGACTGGGGTAGGCAAGGATTATGTTTTTTACATGGTGATGGTTATGCAGCGAGTATTATCCAGCAATGTCCTTGGATGCAGGTAATAACTAATCAGTCAGATTTGGGCTGAGGTGATTGGATAACTGTAAATATGGCTCACAATGGATATGAGAATTGTTCCTTAATATACTTTCAAAAACAGACCTTTCCAAATTAAACGGATGCTCTTACCTTATGTTTCACTCAAATTTTTAAATATTTTTTCTTTACACATCTGCTGTTATATTTTGCATGTCTCCAGTCATATAATATATATATATATTTTTAAGTTTGCATATTGTTACTGTAAGTTTGATTGTACTTTACAAGGGTAGAGATGCAGGATCTCTGTGTGGGTGTTTGACTGTGTCTGTGATGTTATAAATTATATCAATTTCGTGAATTTTTTTTGGAAAATGTGTATTCATCCCCCTTGTTGCATTACAACCTGTAATTTAATGGATTTTAATTTGGATTTCATGTAATGGACATACACAAAATAGTCCAAATTGGTTAAGTGAAATGAAAAAAATAACTTGTTAAAAAAAATTCTAAAAAATAAATAATGGAAAAGTGGTGCATGCATATGTATTCACCCCCTTTGCTATGAAGCCCCTAGATAAGATCTGGTGCAACCAATTACCATCAGAAGTCACATAATTAGTGAAATATAGTCCACCTGTGTGCAATCTAAGTGTCACATGATCACAGTATATATACATCTGTTCTGAAAGGCCCCAGAGTCTGCAACACCACTAAGCAAGGGGCACCACCAAGCAAGCGGCACCATGAAGACCAAGGAGCTCTCCAAACAGGTCAGGGACAAAGTTGTGGAGAAGTACAGATCAGGGTTGGGTTATAAAAAAATATCAGAAACTTTGAACATCCCACAGAGCACCATTAAATCCATTATAAAAAAAATGGAAAGAATATGGCACCACAACAAACCTGCCAAGAGAGGGCCGCCCACCAAAACTCAAGGACCAGACAAGGAGGGCATTAATCAGAGAGGCAACAAATAGACCAAAGATAACCCTGACGGAGCTGCAAAGCTCCACAGCGGTGATTGGAGTATCTGTCCATAGGACCACTTTAAGCCGTACACTCCACAGAGCTGGGCTTTACGGAAGAGTGGCCAGAAAAAAAAAAACATTGCTTAAAGAAAAAAATTAGCAAACACGTTTGGTGTTTGCCAAAAGGCATGTGGGATACTCCCCAAACATATGGAAGAAGGTACTCTGGTCAGATGAGACTAAAATTGAGCTTTTTGGCCATCAAGGAAAACGCTATGTCTGGCGCAAACCCAACACCTCTCTTCACCCCGAGAACACCATCCCCACAGTGAAGCATGGTGGTGGCAGCATCATGCTGTGGGGATGTTTTTCATTGGCAGGGACTGGGAAACTGGTCAGAATTGAAGGAATGATGGATGGCGCTAAATACAGGGAAATTCTTGAGGGAAACTTGTTTCAGTCTTCCAGAGATTTGAGACAGGGACGGAGGTTCACCTTCCAGCAGGACAATGACCCTAAGCATACTGCTAAAGCAACACTTGAGTGGTTGAAGGGGAAACATTTAAATGTCTTGGAATGGCCTAGTCAAAGCCCAGACCTCAATCCAATTGAGAATCTGTGGTATGACTTAAAGATTGCTGTACACCAGCGGAACACATCCAACTTGAAGGAGCTGGAGCAGTTTTGCCTTGAAGAATGGGCAAAAATCCCAGTGACTAGATGTGTCAATCTTATAGAGACATACCTCAAGAGACTTGCAGCTGTAATTGCTGCAAAAGGTGGCTCTACAAAGTATTGACTTGGGGGGGGGGGGGCTTAGTTGATTGTTCATGCAGGCTTGAAGTCTAAATTGGATAAAAGTAGGTATTAGTAAGGAGGGGATGGTGTGGGTGACTGAATGGTGTCTCTATGGGGGTGGGTATTGTCTGTGAAGGTTAGTATGCATGATCGATTGACATCAGTATCGTTTTAGATGAGGATTATTTTTTTATGTTAATGAGCATGGCCTTATTTCTATTACAGCATATTGGATGACTGTCATTCATATTCCATTCACCCAGCATAATGTAACATAGATAGGTTTAGGCTACTACATGATACTCAAATGTTCCCTATACCCATCATGAGGTTGCTACAGGTCGAGAGAAAAAATTGAGTAATCAAGGTGACAGACAGTGACACGTTCAATACCGCCTTGCACACTCTTGCCTGCATCTAGGAGTTGCAAATGAAAGTTTCTATTGGACAAATTCAGGTATGTTTATCCTCGTTTCGTTCCTTTTGCTTCTGTTTAAGAAACGTTTTTCAACAGAATTGGCGGAATGATTACACCCCTGATCACTCAGCTGCAAACACAGTTCACTTTCATAGCAGCCAAATACAAACAGGATGATCACTTTGCTCATTGTATAATTCCTTTCTCGCATCTACGCACTCTCCTCCTCTCACCTTTTTCCCTCGCATGTGGACTTTATTGCACAACACAACAGCTGTCTGTGACGAGGCGAAAAAACCTTTACAAGCCAAACCTTCATAACTTAACCGCTACACGTAGCCTACATCATTGTGTCACCATATTAGCTAATGTCATAGTCAACATAGCTACTAGAACTAACGCATTAGTAAACCTGCTACAATCATACAGTAGAGCAAGCAGTTTAGCAGTTACACCGGTGGGCCCCGGTGGCAATAAATAAATAAAACCAAAAGCTAACCTTGACTTGGAAGAGTTCCAGTGTTGGATAACCATAGCCAGCTAGATAACATAGCATCCCTCTCTGTTTGAGCAGGGTGTTTGAGTAGGCTAAACTAGCTAGCTGCATTCGCTAGCTAAGTAAGTGAAGGTGAAAGTGAAAGAAATACAACAAAATATGGCTAGCTCGCTCTCTTTCTGTCTCTCTCTTGCTTCTCCTTCATTTAGGAAGACATTAACTTGTTGAAACTGTTCAACTATTGTCGTTCTCTTTGAGTCAACTACTCACCACATTTGATGTACTGCAGTGCTAGCTAGCTGTAGCTTATGCTTTCAGTACGAGATTAATTCTCTGATCCTTTGATTGGGAGGACAACATGTCAGTTCAAGCCGCAAGAGCTCTGATAGGTTGAAGGACGTCCTCCGGAAGTTGTCATAATTACTAGGTAAATCTATGGAAGGGGATGAGAACCATGAGACTCCTAAGTTTTGTGTTGAAGTCAATGTACTCAGAGGAGGACGGAAACTAGCTGTCTTCCGGCTACACCATGGTGCTACCCTAGAGAGTACTGTAGAAGTTATTGTAGACCTTCATTGCAAAACAGTGTGTTTTAATAAATTATTTGGTGACGTTAATATATTTAGTATAGTTTTAGCTAAAAATGATTACTTTTTTTATGTTTCACTATTTTTATTTTATGAAATTCACTGAGGAGGATGGTCCTCCCCTTCCTTCTCTGAGGAGCCTCCACTGATTGACATGGGAGTGGGTGGATATAGTACCTTGTTTGAGTGTGTAATAATGGGGACAAAGTAGTAAAATGTTGGCTAATCACTGACTACTGCGTGTCCTACAGACTAATCGTGCTCTGCTGGTGATGATGACATTGATACCAGTTTTAGTAGTAGGGCCTGTAGACCAATTGGATAAAAGCTTTCAGCCTGGAATAAGCTGAAGCTCAACATCATCTGACTTTGAAACAAGCCAGGACAGCCAAAGGTATTTATGAAAGTACAATACTCTCTTCAGAAAACAAAATCATAAATATACTACACTGTCTTCAAGACAAATGCTCCTCAAACTTTTCACACCCTTGCAGTCAGTTGTTTGGCATGGGGGAGAGAGGATCTTAGTATACTCTTCTAGCCTTTTCACTCTATTGTTGGAAGTGCTTGTCAACTCAACAGCACAACTGTAGGTGCTCATACACAACAATACACGACTAGACCGTGTACAAGTCAAGCCCCCCTCAAACTTTTCACATCTTTGCTAACAGCCGATCTCAATGCCCCTTTATTGACTCTGAGTGTAACGAAACACATACCAGTCTACTGTACCCTTATTTGTTTACAGATTAACATGGTTTATTGTATGGTTACACATCTTCATGATCAGTCTTCATGTTTTACACATGACCAATGTTCATGTCTTTCCAGGAGACTTGCAATACATACAAATCTTCTGCAAGAGGTCGAAGCAGTGGGTGGTGAAAAACATTGCCAAAGCCTACTAAACCAGCTGCAATTACCCAACACAAGAAGAGTTTCACCAGCTGAAGAACATTCTGGAACTTGCCTGGAACATTCAACCAACACAATATACAACATCCATATTCAGTTAGGCTGATGTTGTAGTATAATATAGAATGCCTAGTATGCTCACACCTGCATTGTGGTATAGATATTGCTAGCTGTTATACATATGTACAGTTGAAGTCGAAAGTTTACATACACTTAGGTTGGAGTCATTAAAACTTGTTTTTCAACCACTCCACAATTTTTTTTTAACAAACTATAGTTTTGGCAAGTTGGTTAGGACATCTACTTTGTGCATGACAAGTAATTATTCCAACAATTGTTTACAGACAGATTATTTCACTTATAATTCACTGTATCACAATTCCAGTAGGTCAGAAGTTTACATACACTAAGTTGACTGTGCCTTTAAACAGCTTGGAAAATTCCAGAAAATGATGTCATGGCTTTAGATCAGGGGTGTCAAACGTCCGGCCCACGGGCCGGATTAGGCCCGCAAACGGGTTTAATCCGGCCCGCGAGATGATTAAAAAATACAAATAAAAAAATAAAAATAAAAACTTTTTTTTTTTGTAAAGTATAAAAATGCGCTGCAATTTTTCAATAAAATAAACTGCTGTTCCAATTGCGTCCACTGGATGGCGCAATAGCAATTGTGTTAAGCAAGCAAACTGTTTATACCGGGGCAGAGCAAGTAGGTCAAGCACGTGCAGCCAATGAGCTACTTTGTTTTGCCCGCGATATTTATTACGGCTTCTACTTTTAACATTATGTGCTTTTGCACCCTCATTGCCCCAATATGTCTCTGTCAAAAAAGAGAAAAGTGGACGCAGAGTGCAGAGTGTTCCAAGAAAAATGGTCATCCTATTTATTCACGGAATTGAATGGGAAAGCTGTATGTTTGGTGTGTTCAGAGCATGTTGCAGTGCTGAAAGAATATAACCTTCGTCGCCACTATGTGAGTCTTCATGCCGACAAATATGACAACTTTCAAGGACAGCGGAGATGAGAGAAGGTGAATTAACTGTTGGCGGGTCTGAAGAAACAGCAGTCTGTGTTTACTCACAG
Source organism: Coregonus lavaretus (assembly GCF_964263955.1). Lineage (NCBI taxonomy): Eukaryota > Metazoa > Chordata > Actinopteri > Salmoniformes > Salmonidae > Coregonus > Coregonus lavaretus. The sequence continues at coordinate 16,238,000 of NC_140010.1, forward strand.
CCGAGACATCAGTGACGCTGCAGTGAAAGCTAGCTACCTCATTGCTAATGAAATCGCAGTGGCTTCAAAACCATTTAGTGAGGGTGAATTTGTAAAAACATGCATGATGAAGGCAGCGGAGATTGTGTGCCCTGAAAAGCGGCAGGCTTTTGCAAATATCAGCCTGACAAGAAACACAGTTGCAGACAGGATTTCCGATCTTTCAGTGGATTTGGACAGCCAGTTGAAGCAAAAAGTAAAGTCATTTATTGCGTTTTCGGTTGCAATTGATGAAAGCACAGACATTACAGATGTTGCACAACTGGCCATTTTCATCCGCGGAGTTGATGACACATTGACCGTCACCGAGGAGTTCGTGGAGTTGGTGCCGATGACAGATACAATGACAGCAGCTGATATTTTTACCGCACTCGTCGGCGCGCTGGACAGGGACGGAGTGGACTGGTCCCTCGCTGTCAGCCTGGCTACAAATGGTGCGCCCTCAATGATCGGGAAAAAAGCAGGCGTTGTGACAAAGTTCAGAGAGAAAGTGCAATCTGCAAATGGAGGACGTGATTTTTTGACTTTTTTTATTTTGCACCAGGAGGCTTTGTGTTGCAAGTCATTAAAGATGGATAACGTCATGAAGGTGGTCATCCAAACTGTTAATTTCATCCGATCCAGAAGCCTGAATCACCGTCAGTTTGACAGCCTTCTCAGAGAGAAAGACCACATCTATGGCCTGCCATACCACACTGAGGTAAGATGGTTAAGCCGAGGTGCTGTGCTGAGGCGTTTCTTTGATTTACGAGAAGAAATTGAACAGTTCATGGAAGAAAAGGGCAAACCAGTGTTAGAATTTCATTCCGCAGAATGGATGCAGGACCTTGCATTTATGGTGGATGTTACAGAGCACCTGAATAACTTGAACAAACAGCTGCAAGGGCGCAACAAAGTTGTCACGCAGTATTATGACAGCATACGTTCTTTCAAGTTAAAGCTGTCATTGTGGGAGACGCAACTTGCCGGTGGTGATGCAGCTCACTTCCCCTGTCTGAAAAATGTGTGCGCGACCCAACATGTGGCAGACATGAAGCGGTTCAAAGATAAAATAACGGGACTGTTACGGGAGTTTGAGCAACGCTTTCAGATTTATGTTTATATGTTTTTATGTTGATGTGCTATTGTTTTTAATTGTTTTTATTTTATTTGTATATTTAACCTATTCTTGACTCTGTGGTTCTTGCACTTGTTTGGGGAACAGGATTTCATTATTTTTATCTACATTTCTGCCTGAGAAATGACACCCTGATATAGTTCTGTGATCTGTGATATACTTCTGTGAATCACTGAGGCATTGTGTGTTTGTGTGTTCTTTGTCCTCAGAACTTTCAAATAACTTGAGGTGTTTTATGATTAATAGTGATGTTGTGCTTTTGGACACTGTCCTCAGGCTCCAGCTTTATGTTTATATGTTTTTATGTTGATGTGCTATTGTTTTTAATTGTTTTTATTTTATTTGTATATTTAATCTACTCTTGACTCTGTGGTTCTTGCACTTGTTTGGGGAACAGGATTTCATTATTTTTATCTACATTTCTGCCTGAGAAATGACACCCTGATATAGTTCTGTGATCTGTGATATACTTCTATGAATCACTGAGGCATTGTGTGTTTGTGTGTTCTTTGTCCTCAGAACTTTCAAATAACTTGAGGTGTTTTATGATTAATAGTGATGTTGTGCTTTTGGACACTGTCCTCAGGCTCCAGCTTTATGTTTATATGTTTTTATGTTGATGTGCTATTGTTTTTAATTGATTTTATTTTATTTGTATATTTAACCTATTCTTGACTCTGTGGTTCTTGCACTTGTTTGGGAACAGGATTTCATTATTTTTATCTACATTTCTGCCTGAGAAATGACACCCTGATATAGTTCTGTGATCTGTGAAACAGTTCTGTTAATCACTGAGGCATTGTGTGTTTGTGTGTTCTTTTTCTTTAGAATTTTCAAATAAACTTGACGTGTTTTATGATTAATAGTGATGTTGTGCTTGTACTATTTTGGACACACTGTCCTCAGGCTCCAGCTTTATGTTGTATGTTGATCGTATTAAAACAATGAAAACAATCTGAAGTTGTTGTTTTTAAGTTATATATACCATGATTTTTCCGATCCGGCCCACTTGGGAATAGATTTTCCTCCATGTGGCCCCTGAGATAAAATGAGTTTGACACCCCTGCTTTAGATGCTTCTGATAGGCTAATTGACATCATTTGAGTCAATTGGAGGTGTACCTGTGGATGTATTTCAAGGCCTACCTTCAAACTCAGTGCCTCTTTGCTTGACATCATGGGGAAAATCAAAAGAAATCAGCCAAGACCTCAGAAAGAAAATTGTAGACCTCCTCAAGTCTGGTTCATCCTTGGGAGCAATTTCCAAACACCTGACGGCACCACGTTCATCTGTACAAACAATAGTACGCAAGTATAAACACCATGGGACCACGCAGTCATCATACCGCTCAGGAAGGAGCGTGTTCTGTCTCCTAGAGATGAGCGTACTTTGGTGCGAAAAGTGCAAATCAATCCCAGAACAACAGAAAAGGACCTTGTGAAGATGCTGGAGGAAACAGGTACAAAAGTATCTATATCCACAGTAAAGCAAGTCCTATATCAACATAACCTGAAAGGCCGCTCAGCAAGGAAGAAGCCACTGCTCCAAAACCGCCATAAAAAAGCCAGACTACGGTTTGCAACTGCACATGGGGACAAAGATCGTACGTTTTGGAGAAATGTCCTCTGGTCTGATGAAACAGAAATAGAACTGTTTGGCCATAATGACCATCGTTATGTTTGGAGGAAAAAGGGGGTGTTTATAAGCCGAAGAACACCATCCCAACCGTGAAGCACAGGGGTGGCAGCATCATGCTGTGGGGGTGCTTTGCTGCAGGAGGGACTGGTGCACTACACAAAATACATGGCATCATGAGGAAGGAAAATTATGTAGATAAATTGAAGCAACATCTCAAGACATCAGTCAGGAAGTTAAAGCTTGCTCGCAAATGAGACTTCCAAATGGACAATGACCCCAAGCATACTTCCAAAGTTGTGTCAAAATGGCTTAAGGACAACAAAGTCAAGGTATTAGAGTGGCCATCACAAAGCCCTGACCTCAATCCTATAGAAAATGTGTGGGCAGAACTGAAAAAGCGTGTGCGAGCAAGGAGGCCTACAAACCTGACTCAGTTACACCAGCTCGTAGTGGTACTAGTAAGCCCCGTTATGGCCGAATCGATCACCAAATTGTACTATACTGAACAATAAAGGTTATATTGCTAGCTAGCTATCGACAGCAAAACAACTTACTAATTTGTAATTTGCCCTCCTGAGTGCTGGTCCAGCTGGTCTGGGCTGCAGCCGCTGCTTGCTTGTCTCGCAATTCTCAACTCCTCTTCAGTGTATTCCGGCTCAAATAAATAGGGCTGTATGTTCCTATGTAAAAGAAAATAAAAAAAATGTTGCTTCTTGGAAAGAGGAATCATCAGAAGCAGCCATTGTAGCTAATTATTTAGTAGTCTTGGATAGACAGTGCATTGTAACATACAGTGCCTTGCAAAAGTATTCATCCCCCTTGGTGTTTTTCCTATTTTGTTACAACCTGTAATTAAATTGATTTTTATTTGGATTTCATGTAATAGACATACACAAAATAGTCAAAATTGGTGAAGTGAAATGAAAAAAATAACTTGTTTCAAAACAATTCAAACAAATAAATAACGGAAAAATGGTGCGTGCATATGTGTTCACCCCGTTTGCTATGAAGCTCCTAAATAAGATCTGGTGCAACCAATTACCTTCAGAAGTCACATAATTAGTTAAATAAAGTCCTCCTGTGTGTAATCTAAGTGTCACATGATATGTCACATGATCTCAGTATATATACACCTGTTCTGAAAGGCCCCAGAGTCTGCAACACCACTAAGCAAGGGGCACCACCAAGCAAGCGGCACCATGAAGACCAAGGAGCTCTCCAAACAGGTCAGGGACAAAGTTGTGGAGAAGTACAGATTAGGGTTGGGTTATAAAAAAATATCAGAAACTTTGAACATCCCACGGAGCACCATTAAATCCATTATTAAAAAATGGAAAGAATATGGCACCACAACAAACCTGCCAAGAGAGGGACACCCACCAAAACTCATGGACCAGGCAAGGAGAGCATTAATCAGAGAGTCAACAAAGAGACCAAAGATAACCCTGAAGGAGCTGCAAAGCTCCACAGCGGAGATTGGAGTATCTGTCCATAGGACCACTTTAAGCCGTACACTCCACAGAGCTGGGCTTTACGGAAGAGTGGCCAGAAAAAAGCCATTGCTTAAAGAAAAAATTAGCAAACACGTTTGGTATTCGCCAAAAGGCATGTGGGCGACTCCCCAAACATATGGAAGAAGGTACTTTGGTCAGATGAGACTCAAATTGAGCTTTTTGGCCATCAAGGAAAACGCTATGTCTGGCGTAAACTCAACACCTCTAATCCTCCCGAGAACACTATCCAGCATGGTGGTGGCAATATCATGCGGTGGGGATGTTTTTCATCGGCAGGGACTGGGAAACTGGTCAGAATTGAAGGAATGATGGATGGCGCTAAATACAGGGAAATTCTTGAGGGAAACTTGTTTCAATCTTCCAGAGATTTGAAACAGGGACGGAGGTTTACCTTCCAGCAGGACAATGACCGTAAGCATACTGCTAAAGCAACACTCGAGTGGTTTAAGGGGAAACATTTCAATGTCTTGGAATGGCCTACGCAAAGCCTAGACCTCAATCCAATTGAGAATCTGTGGTATGACTTAAAGATTGCTGTACACCAGCGGAACACATCCAACTTGAAGGAGCTGGAGCAGTTTTGCCTTGAAGAATGGGCAAAAATCTTTGTGGCTAGATGTGCCAAGCTTATAGAGACATACCCCAAGAGACTTGCAGCTGTAATTGCTGCAAAAGGTGGCTCTACTAAGTATTGACTTTGGGGGGGGTGAATAGTTATGCACGCTCAAGTTTTCAGTTTTTTAGTCTTATTTCTTGTTTGTTTCGCAATAAAAAATATTTTGCATCTTCAAAGTGGTAGGCATGTTGTGTAAATCAAATGATACAAACCCCCAAAAATCTATTTTAATTCCAGGTTGTAAGGCAACAAAATAGGAAAAATGCCAAGGGGGGTGAATACTTTCGTAAGCCACTCTAGCTCCAGTGAACCTGTAAACTAGTACCACCCCCGTTTTGAAAAGCCTGCCTTCGAGGGTGGGAACAAAGAAGTAGGCTCCCGTCAGGCTGTAGTCTTTACAAAGCCAGGGGAAATATAATTTGCAATGTCCTGGCAGATAAGAACATCGTTCAGACAAGTCCAATGGCTCTATTGAACAAGGACAATCATATATACTCGCTGCTAGCGTGATCGTGCAATCGGTGAAACACAAAGGCCACAGTAGTTGCTACAAAACTTTACTAAATTCATTTTGAGATCAGACAGCAGGGTCAATCAACCAATGACGTCATTGGTTGTACTCTCCCGGCGCAAAAATAAAATAATACAGCTTAAAGTGCATATTATGTCTGAAACAGCTTCTCATCAATCAGCATTATGTGGGGAGACTGGAAAAACACCCCAAATAGTGTCTGGCGGTAAAGTTTCTCTTTAATGTGGAGGCCCCCTCTCTCAGAGTGTCCAGAGAGTGCATTCATAGAGTACTGGGGGACATGTAAAACACTGGCTACATTTTGCTCAACATTCATGCATATTCAGAGAGAGGAGAAAAGTAGACCCTGGTTTTTAACTACCTGATTTCTCTGGGACATGCATTGAAATGTAAATAACTTTTAACTGCCTTCCTGGGATTCAGCCCCGTAGTCTGGATTTAAGGAACTCTCAAGCTTTCATTAAAAACCCACATAATTTCATCTCATATAAGGTCCGGAGCATGTGTGCTACTATTGTGTGATACCATCTGTGTGCTCGGACACACCCATGGGGGGTAAGTCTATGAGCTTTTCACCAGTCTCTCTTCATACTTCCAGAAATTATGCTTTTTATCTTTCCATTGCTGTACCTTGTTGATTGTTTTGGAGTGTTGGAGGACTGAAGGAAAGGGGTTTTCACCTGGTTTATGTACAGCAGTCTCTGTTGAGGGTCTACTCACTGTACGATGATGACAATGTATACACTAAAACCTTCCAGTAATGACATTTTAATGCTGATCTATGGAGAAACTGGCTGGCTGGAGAAACTCTGGCCAAAGGGAGGATATTCTGCTATTCATACAGGTTATGAATCAACATTGACTACATTGACTACATGTTAGGCCACAGAGTTTGTGAGTTACTTTCTTATGATGGAACAAGAGCTCTTTTGGGTGCGGCAGGATGTAAGTTGAGCAGGAAGGGGGATAAGAGGTTTCTCTGACTCCGAAACCTCAGTTTTACAAATGTGCCAAATTCATGATATGCATATCATTCATTAACATTTTGTAAAAATATATTCTGTTACATATTTTTCTGGATTTTATTTCTTAAATGTTTTTCTGTTGAGCCACAATCTGCACGACTCTACCTCAACTTTTTTTCAAAATCGGAATTGTGTCAATTCATAATCTGCTAAACTGCAAAGCTTGCGAGGCAGGCATCAGTCAGCGATCTACCTAGTTAGCCTCTCCAGTTCCACTACCTTCCAGGGCAGTGTGTGTGTGTTCGGGGCCAGCTGAATCCAACCAAAGGGGACTGGGAATGGAGCAGAGTGATGCTGCTCATAGGGGAACGACGAGGATGTGGTGGGGTGGTGGGACAGTGGGGCGTAATTTAAATATGCAATGGCTGGAGGGGGCGCTGTTGGAAGCCAAGGATGTAGCACGCGTCTCCCTATCGCTCCTGAGTTAGTGACCAAATTTATATATTTAACTTTGCAAAACTGCATACATTTCTGTTTGCCCAGGCGTCTGAAGAGACCCATAAACAACTCAGTTCAAGTTTAATAAATTTAAATTCGTAATGACATCAACCCGACCAAAAACAGAGTCTGCAAGAGCAGGCCGCAACAAGCCTGCAACTTCTCCCGACTCACCCCCGCCACCGAACGCTACCAATGCCGGCCCCACGGAAACACTGACTGTGGAGATGCTACAATCCGTGATAGGCACCCTCAAAGCCGACATTTTCGGAAAAATTGACTGTCTCTCTACCAACCTCAGGTCAGAGATATCAATGATCAAAGACGAGCTTAAAAAATCTATCGAGAGTATACAGAATAAGCTCGACGCACATGGGGTGACTTTATCGGATTTGGAGCGAGGGGCTACAGACCACAGCACTCGCATTAGCGAGCTAGAGGCTAGCGTCGGCTCATTGACAACTAGGGTGGCATTCCTCGATAATAGATGCGAAGATATGGAAAGTAGAATGCGGAGGAACAACATTCGTCTACTGGGAATACCGGAGGGAGTGGAGGGCCCAAGACCCACGGAGTACATGGCCCAGCTACTTCAGGAGCTGCTCGGGCTAGAGGAGAAGCCATTGCTAGACCGGGCTCACCGCACTCTGCGTAGCCGACCCAGGGATGGAGAACCCCCGCGACCATTTGTCATCAGGGTGCATTTCTTTCACGTCCGCAACGACATACTGAGAAGATCGGGAGAAGCATCCCCTCTTCTACATAAGGGTAAAAGAGTCTCGATATTTGCGGACTACACAACAGCTGTGGCTAAGAGGCGGGCTAGCTTTGGAGCTGTGAAACGCCAACTACACACCTGCCCGGGCGTGAAGTTCGGCCTCATCTACCCTGCGGTTTTGAGACTGACTTTACCGGACGGTTCCATGCACAGATTCGAGGACCCGGCTATAGCGGCAGATTTCATCAACAAGAACGTGAAAGCGGCTGTTGTACCGCATGGTTTGTAACAAATGGTTGGCTAGCTGGTCTTCCTAGCAGGCTAGTTAGCAGGCCGAATGGGTGACTAACGAAGCCATCTCTGCTGGGTTCATCGACATATGAATGTCATTCTCTTCTTTATCTCTTTATTTCCAGCCCAGGTTTGCCGCCTCTAATGCCAATATCTGGGGGTCTGCATGGCTGTTTCAGTCTGATCATTTACCATCTGCGTCGAGGTTAAACCTCTCTTAATCGAGGATAGTTTTCCTTAGACTCTATTGGGGACCATTCTATTCATGTTTGGCTTACTCTAGTTAAATGGTCACTAATCTTAGGTAGCACAGAGTAAGAGTTATCATGCTTAGCTCTAAACTTTCTTCGTATTTAGGGTTTTGCTTGCATCTCATTTGGGGAGATGCTTCGGCAAGGGCGGGTGTGAGGGAAGGGTTTGTTCATGTATATAGTTTGTATATGTTTTTTGTGCCTCTTCGTTTGTCTTTGTTTTTTACATTTGCGCTTTTAGGTTCAACTAAGATCTTCAGTTTACATTGTACCTTGTCCTTTACACATCCTCTCTCTCTCTTAAGATATGACTCAGCCTAGTGTAGCCCATACTGCTGGAGGGAATGGCTTTAATTTTCTTACTTGGAACTGCAGGGGCATAAATAACCCAGTTAAACGTAGTAAGGTGCTACACCATCTTCATCATTTGAAAGCTCACATCATCTTTCTCCAAGAAACTCATCTGAAGGTATCACAACACTCAAGTCTTAGGTGCAGATGGGTGGGTCAGGTGTTCCATTCCTAATTTCAGAGTAAGGCGAGAGGGGTGGCTATTTTACTTCACAGATCGGTACCTTTTACATGTTCTAAGGTGATCGCAGATCCCCATGGTAGATATATAATTGTCAGTGGTAGGCTGCTCAATACAAAGGTTCTTCTTGTTAATATCTATGCTCCTAATTGGGACAATGGTGATTTTTTCATATCGGTTTTCTCTACACTCCCAGATATGTCCACCCATATGTTGATTTTAGGAGGTGACTTTAACTGTTGGTTAGACCCACAATTGGATCGATCCTCCACTAAACCTACCACCCTATCAACCTCAGCTAGAGTTGTTCGAACCTTTATGTCTGAATTCGCAGTCTCAGATCCTTGGAGAATGGTTAATCCAGCTGGGAAAGCATACTCTTTTTTCTCATCGGTTCACCACACTTTTACGCGCATAGACTACTTCCTTGTTGATGACCGGATCCTCCACTCCATAACTTCATGTTCATATAACCCAATTGTTGTATCTGACCACGCCCCTGTTACTATGGAAGTAGCTTTTCAAAATGTTGACAATCAGCGACCGCCTTGGCGACTAAAAACTCAACTGCTCAGTAATGAACACTTTGTCAATTTTGTTTTGAGTCAAATCGACTTTTTCATGATTACAAATAGAACCCCAAACATCTCTGCGTCTACTCTCTGGGAAACTTTGAAAGCTTATATCAGAGGTGAAATTATCTCCTACACCGCACATGAGAACAAATTGAAAAGGAATAGGTTATCTATGCTAACACGCTGTATTGCCCAATTAGATGACATTTATGCCGTTTCACCATCCCCGGATATTTATAAGGAACGTTTAACTCTGCAAGCAGAATTTGACACACTATTAACAGACCAGGTTACTGAAATGCTTGTCAAGTCTAGGAGCACTTACTATGAACAAGGAGAGAAAGCCAGTAAATTATTAGCTCACATGTTACGTCAACAATCATCATCATCTCAGATTACAAAAATTCGTACATCATCTGGGATATCATTAGATCCTGGGGGGATCAATGAGGAGTTCAAGAGATTTTACCAGTCTCTATATACCTCTGAAAGTAAAGCGGATACACTGGAATTTGATAATTTCTTCCACTCACTATCTGTGCCTTCGGTCGGCCGGGATTTGGTAAAAAAATTAGAGCAGCCGATCACTGTTGAAGAACTGTCTAACGCTGTCAAATCCCTTCAATCTGGGAGAAGCCCAGGGCCTGATGGCTACCCGACAGAGTTTTATAAAAAGTTTATCACCAAAATAGCCCCTATTCTAATTGAAATGTACAATGATGCATTTGTAAATGGTGCTCTCCCACATACTCTCACTCAAGCAACCATTTGTGTTATTCTTAAAAAAAACAAAGACCCTCTTGACTGTGCATCATACCGTCCAATTAGCCTGCTAAATGTGGACTATAAAATTCTAGCCAAAATTCTGGCAACGCGGCTAGAAACAGTCCTCCCATCAATTATCTCTCCGGATCAAACAGGATTTATAAAAAATAGACACTCATTCTTCAATCTCCGAAGATTATTTAATATTATATACAATCCTTCTGTCGACAATACCTCTGAAGCCATTATATCCCTGGACGCGGAGAAAGCGTTTGATCGGGTGGAATGGAAATACCTTTTTTACACTCTAAATAAATTTGGCTTTGGCTCCAAATTCATGACCTGGATAAAACTTCTGTACTCATCCCCCCAAGCCTCTGTCAGGACTAATAACACTCAATCAGATCGCTTCCCTCTGCAAAGATCGACACGTCAGGGTTGCCCTCTAAGTCCCTTACTGTTTGCCCTCGCCATAGAGCCACTTGCAATAGCACTTCGCTCCAACCCCCTCATCAAAGGCATAGTCAGATACGGGCACGAACACAAACTGTCTTTATATGCAGATGATTTATTAATATACACATCCAATCTTTCTGTCTCTGTCCCTGCTGCCCTTGCCACTTTCGCATCCTTCGGTCACATATCAGGGTATAAACTAAATCTCAGTAAAAGTGAATTGATGCCACTTAACATGGCTGCAAAAAAATCCCCTTTACATAACTTGCCATTTAAAATAGCACACAGCAGTTTTATTTATCTCGGGGTACATGTCACAATTAGGTTTGAAAACCTTTTTCAAGCCAACTTTGCTCCTCTCTTAACCCGTACTAAGGACGATTTGGAACGGTGGTCTTTGCTACACCTCTCCTTAGTTGCTAGAATTAACTCTATTAAAATGAATACTCTCCCTAAATTCTTATACCTCTATCAGTGCCTTCCAATATTTCTACCCAATACATTTTTCAAAAAGATCGACGGCCTAATTCTACCCTTTATATGGGACAAAAAGCCTCCTAGGATGCGAAAACAGCTCTTGCAGAGGCCCAAACCAGACGGCGGTCTAGCTCTACCAGATTTCAGATTCTATTATTGGGCCGCTAACCTTAGGATCATTCAGTACTGGTTGCAGAGCAGAGTAATATTCCCACCCCCAACTTGGCTGGAGATGGAGGCTGCCTCGTCTACACCGGCATCACTGTCTTCCCTCGCTCACTCCTCTATTACAGGCCCTTACTCCTCCTTCACCAATAATACATGTGTCAAAACAACATTGAAGATCTGGAATCAATTTAGGCGCCACTTTGGGTTTCAAACAACCTCTTCCTTGGCTCCGGTAGCCTCAAACCCAGCTTTTCCCCCATCTATGATTGATGGTGCTTTCTCAACATGGTCTAATCTCGGTATTAAAAGATTCAGAGATCTGTATACTAACAATACATTTAGTACGTTTCAACAACTATCAGCTAAATTTGGTCTCCCCAGACATCATTTTTTTTAGATTCTTACAAGTCCGGAGTTACATCCGCAGCATAGATCCAGGATTCCCCAACCTTTCTAGTGGAACACAGTTCGACACATTTCTCACCCCTCTTCCTAATCAGAAAGGCACAATGTCAATAATCTATAGTCAAATTTGCTCACTACAAGCCATCTCATTAAACAATATCAAATCCTCTTGGGAGGAGGAACTGGGTGAGGAAATATCTGATGAACTATGGGAAGAGGCACTCAAAAGGGTACATAGCTCTTCTATTTGCGCTCGACACGGCCTCATCCAATGCAAACTCATTCATAGGGCCCACTGGACCAAAGCAAGACTATCAAAAATTTACAAGGATGTGAACCCTAATTGTGTTCGATGTAACCAGTCCCCTGCTAATCATGTGCACATGTTTTGGTGCTGCCCATCTCTTGTTGGTTTCTGGAAAGACATCTTTAACACACTCTCAGAATTAAGCGGCACACAGATCGAGCCAGACCCTCTCATTGCATTATTTGGAGTTTCCTTACCCACAATACAATTGACCAAAATGAATAAGGATGTAATTGCCTTTGTCACGTTGTTAGCGAGACGATTAATTTTACTTAGATGGAAATCCTCTGCAGCCCCTTCTCATGCTCTTTGGATTAAATCTATTTTGAATTGCATAAAGTTGGAGAAAATAAAACAGACACTCAATGGGTCTGTAGACAAATTTTATGCAAAGTGGGCTCCCTTCTTTTCTTATGTCAAAAGAATACATTTCCCTGCAGTTCCAGAGTGATGTATATTTATATATTGGTGATGTAAGAAGCCTGGTATATGCATATACGACATCTCGGATGTTAAGGACGGTAATAACTGTGCTAGCTGACCTATAACAACTGGATCAAAACAGATATTCTTCCTTTTTTTTTTTTTTGTGTTTTATCTTATTTATGTACTTAATGTCTATTTTTTCTTTGTATGTCTGTCTCTCCATGTTTTGCTGTATCGTTGTCTTCAAATTGTTGTTCCATATTCATACCAAATAACTTTCAAGTGCAATTATTTACTAAATGCTGGTACTGAAAATTCAATAAACAAAGTATATAAAAAAAAATATGCAATGGCTGCAGCGCAGACAGGAAATGAGAGGAAGGCTAGTTCCTGGGACGGGAGCTGAATTGGATGTTTCAGGCCCAGACCAGACCGATATTAGGAAGAGAGAGACTTTATGCAGGGTTGTTACTGGTAAGAGTAAGGTAATTGAGAACAGCATTTCCTGTCCCCGATGGTGGGTTTGTTTTACCAAGGTTCCACTATCTCAGTTCCCACATCCCACTCAAATCGATTCAAATGTCTGAACTCTATGCCCAGCTTGAAAGGACCTCCTGGTGCTGCCCTTTTTGAACGCTTGTATCCACGTTTTCCATTCTGGACACTTTGATTTGAAGTTTTTGGGGCAGTTTCATCCGATGGAAGGAAGTCCAAGTTGAAAAGGAAAATAATGATTTTAATATTAGATCAAAAACGGGGATAAGAATATGCTTGGTCTTAGTCTGAAGCTGCAGTGGTTTTGATTTAAAGCAGACCTTATCACAATATCGTACTCTGAGACTTTCCACCTCCCACATGCCATTGCACAGCAAACAGGGGACGTCCTGAGGACATTCAGTGACGTTCCCATTAGATCGCTTAGGGGTTTCGTCACGACTTTATCCCTCTGACGTTCTGAGAACATTCTAAGAACGTTGCGTAATGGTCCCAAGGGAACTTTCTCTGGGGGACCTTTGTCTAGTTTCCTGTAAGTTCCCAGGACGTCCCTGAGGACCATGTCAGGACCATATCGATACTTTTTTAGGATGTTCTCAGGACGTTCATTTAATCGTCCTTAGGATGTTGCTTGATGGTCCCAAGATAACGTTCTCTGGGGGATATTTGTCTAGTTCCCTGTAAGTTCCCAGGATGTCACTGAGGACCATGTCAGGACCTTTTTAGGATGTTCTCAGGACGTTCATTTACTCGTCCTTAGGACGTCACGTGATGGTCCCATGGTTACGTTCTCTGGGGGACCTTTTTTTAGTTCCCAGTTTGTCCCGGGGACATCCCCGAAGACATTTTTATAACTTTCTTGGGACATTGTGTCATGGTCTCCTGGAAGTATTGTCTAGTTCATGGTTTATACTGGGGACGTTTTTAGGACATTCTTGGAACGTTGTGTCATTGTTCCCCTTGAGGTTTTGTCTAGTTCCCAGTTGGTCCTTCGGGGGACATCCCCAAGGACATTTTTAGGAGCTTCCACTGAAGCTCCCCTGATTGTGCCAGGTGTCCCAAACCATTATATACTGAACAAAAACATAAACGCAACATGTAAAATGTTGGTCCCATGTTTCATTAGCTGAATTAATAGATCCCAGAAATGTTCCATACGCACAAATTTGTTTACATTACGTTAGTGAGCATTTCTCCTTTGCCAAGATAATCCATCCACTTTACAGGTGTGGCATATCAATAAGCTGATTAAACAGCATGATCATTACACAGGTGTACCTTGTTCTGGGGACAATAAAAGGCCACTCAAATGTGCAGTTTTGTGACACAACACAATGCAACAGATGTCTTAAGTTTTGAGGGAGCGTAAAATTGGCATGCTGACTGCAGGAATGTCCACCAGAGCTGTTGCCAGAGAATTGAATGTTAATTTCTCTACCATAAGCCGCATCCAACGTCGTTTGAAAGAATTTGGCAGTACGTCCAACCGGCCTCACAACCGCAGACCACGAGTAACCACGCCCGCCCAGGACCTCCACATCTGGCTTCTTCACCTGTGGGATCGTCTGAGACCAGCCCCCCAGACAGCTGATGAAACTGAGGACTATTTCTGTCTGTAATAAAGCCCTTTTGTAGGGAAAAAGTAATTCTGATTGGCTGGGCCTGGCCCCACCCACGGCTGCAGCCCTGGCCAGTCATGTGAAATCCACAGATTAGGGCCTAATTTATTTATTTCAATTGACTGATTTCCTTATATGAACTGTAACTCAGTAAAATCATTGAAATTGTTGCATGTTGCGTGTATATTTTTGTTCAGTATAAGTAAAGTGATTAAATGTTATCTGGGTTTTATGATAAGTGGTATGCTGTTCAACTAAAATAGTGTAAACATCTTTAATCAATTCTATAGCTAGAGGATTCCTGATATCGCCAGGAGTGATAAGTATATATTTTTTGTCTTTATCTGTCGTGGTCTAGTTCTGTCATTTTGCTTGATATGGCCATCTACTTTAAGTGCTGCCTGTTTTCCCAGTGGCCTACTTGGTGTGTGAAATGCTGACTGCTCATCATTTGCAGATAGTTGTTGACACATCAACCAGGATCAAGGGGCAGGGCAATTTGTGACTTGTTTTGCTAATCATTTACATTTACATTTACATTTACGTCATTTAGCAGACGCTCTTATCCAGAGCGACTTACAAATAGCCAGTGGGATAACCACTTTACAATATATATATATATATATATATATATATATATATATATATATATTTTTTTTTTTTTTTTTTTTTTAGAGGGGGGGGGGGGGGGTAGAAGGATTACTTTATCCTATCCCAGGTATTCCTTAAAGAGGTGGGGTTTCAAATGTCTCCGGAAGGTGGTGAGTGACTCCGCTGTCCTGGCGTCGTGAGGAAGCTTGTTCCACCATTGGGGTGCCAGAGCAGCGAACAGTTTTGACTGGGCTGAGCGGGAACTATGCTTCCGCAGAGGAAGGGGAGCCAGCAGGCCAGAGGTGGATGAACGCAATGCCCTCGTTTGGATGTAGGGACTGATCAGAGCCTGAAGGTACAGAGGTGCCGATCCCCTCACAGCTCCATAGGCAAGCACCATGGTCTTGTAACAGATGCGAGCTTCAACTGGAAGCCAGTGGAGTGTGCGGAGGAGCGGGGTGACGTGAGAGAACTTGGGAAGGTTGAACACCAGACGGGCTGCGGCATTCTGGATGAGTTGTAGGGGTTTAATGGCACAGGCAGGGAGCCCAGCCAACAGCGAGTTGCAGTAATCCAGACGGGAGATGACAAGTGCCTGGATTAGGACCTGTGCCGCTTCCTGTGTAAGGCAGGGTCGTACTCTTCGAATGTTGTAGAGCATGAACCTGCAGGATCGGGTCACCGCCTTGATGTTAGCGGAGAACGACAGGGTGTTGTCCAGGGTCACGCCAAGGCTCTTCGCACTCTGGGAGGAGGACACAACGGAGTTGTCAACCGTGATGGCGAGATCATGGAACGGGCAGTCCTTCCCCGGGAGGAAGAGCAGCTCCGTCTTGCCAAGGTTCAGCTTGAGGTGGTGATCCGTCATCCATACTGATATGTCTGCCAGACATGCAGAGATGCGATTCGCCACCTGGTTATCAGAAGGGGGAAAGGAGAAGATGAGTTGTGTATCGTCAGTGTAGCAATGATAGGAGAGGCCATGTGAGGATATGACAGAGCCAAGTGACTTGGTGTATAGGGAATAGGAGAGGGCCTAGAACTGAGCCCTGGGGGACGCCAGTGGTGAGAGCACGTGGTGCGGAGACAGCTTCTCGCCACGCCACTTGGTAGGAGCGACCGGTCAGGTAGGACGCGATCCAGGAGTGAGCCGTGCCGGAGATGCCCAGCTCGGAGAGGGTGGAGAGGAGGATCTGATGGTTCACAGTATCAAAGGCAGCAGACAGGTCTAGAAGGACAAGAGCAGAGGAGAGAGAGTTAGCTTTAGCAGTGCGGAGAGCCTCCGTGACACAGAGAAGAGCAGTCTCAGTTGAATGACCAGTCCTGAAACCTGACTGGTTTGGATCAAGAAGGTCATTCTGAGAGAGATAGCAAGAGAGATGGCTAAAGACGGCACGCTCAATAGTTTTGGAAAGAAAAGAAAGAAGGGATACTGGTCTGTAGTTGTTGACATCAGTCGGATCGAGTGTTGGTTTTTTGAGAAGGGGTGCAACTCTCGCTCTCTTGAAGACGGAAGGGACATAGCCAGCGGTCAAGGATGAGTTGATCAGCGAGGTGAGGTAGGGGAGAAGGTCACCGGAGATGGTCTGGAGAAGAGAGGAGGGGATGGGGTCAAGCGGGCAGGTTGTTGGGCGGCCTGCAGTCACAAGTCTCAAGATTTTATCTGGAGAGAGAGGGGAGAAAGAAGTCAAAGCATAGGGTAGGGCAGTGTGAGCAGGACCAGCAGTGTCATTAGACTTAACAAACGAGGATCGGATGTCGTCAACCTTCTTTTCAAAGTGGTTGACGAAGTCATCCACAGAGAGAGAGAGGGGGGGGGGGGGGGGGGGGTGATTCAGCAGGGAGGAGAATGTGGCAAAGAGCTTCCTAGGGTTAGAGGCAGATGCTTGGAATTTAGAGTGGTAGAAAGTGGCCTTAGCAGCAGAAACAGATGAAGAAAATGTAGAGAGGAGGGAGTGAAAAGATCCCAGGTCGGCAGGGAGTTTAGTTTTCTTCCATTTCCGCTCCGCTGCCCGGAGCTCTGTTCTGTGAACTCGCAATGAGTCATCAAGCCACGGAGCTGGAGGGGAGGACCGAGCCGGCCGGGAGGATAGGGGACACAGAGAGTCAAAGGATGCAGAAAGGGAGGAGAGGAGGGTTGAGGAGGCAGAATCAGGAGATTGGAGGGAGAAGGATTGAGCAGAGGGAAGAGATGATAGGATGGAAGAGGAGAGAGTAGTGGGAGAGAGAGAGCGAAGGTTGCGGCGGCGCATTACCATCTGTGTAGGGGCAGAGTGAGTAGTGTTGGAGGAGAGCGAGTGAGTAGTGTGGTCGGAGACATGGAGGGGAGTTGCAGTGAGGTTAGTAGAAGAGCAGCATCTAGTAAAGATGAGGTCAAGCGTATTGCCTGCCTTGTGAGTAGGGGGGGACGGTCAGAGGGTGAGGTCAAAAGAGGAGAGGAGTGGAAAGAAGGAGGCAGAGAGAAATGAGTCAAATGTAGATGTAGGGAGGTTGAAATCCCCCAAAACTGTGAGGGGTGAGCCATCCTCAGGAAAGGAACTTATCAAGGCGTCAAGCTCATTGATGAACTCTCCAAGGGAACCCGGAGGGCGATAGATGACAAGGATATTAAGCTTAAATGGGCTAGTGACTGTGACAGCATGGAACTCAAATGAGGAGATAGACAGATGGGTTAGGGGAAAAATTTAGAATGTCCACTTGGGAGAGATGAGGATTCCTGTGCCACCACCCCTCTGACCAGATGCTCTCGGGGTATGCGAGAACACATGGTCAGACGAGGAGAGAGCAGTAGGAGTAGCAGTGTTTTCAGTGGTAATCCATGTTTCCGTCAGCGCCAGGAAGTCGAGGGACTGGAGGGTAGCATAGGCTGGGATGAAGTCAGCCTTGTTGGCAGCAGAACGGCAGTTCCAGAGGCTGCCTGAGACCTGGAACTCCAGGTGTGGGGTGCGTGCAGGGACCACCAGGTTAGAGAGGCAGCAGCCACGCGGTGTGAGGCGTTTGTGTAGCCTGTGCGGAGAGGAGAGAACAGGGATAGGCAGAGGCATAGTTGACAGGCTGTAGCAAATGGCTACAATAATGCAGAGGAGATCGGAATGAAATGAACTAAACATCTGGGAAAGGAGAGAGTAAAAACCAAAACTCCCAAATATAACTCTCCCAACTTCACCTCAGAAACTATAATTGTTTCACTGAACCACCCGAATAAAACTCTCCCAACTTCCACTTTAGAAATTAGAATTGTTGTGAACTACAGCGGTTCAATGTTTCAAGGAATAGACTCAACTTACTTTATTCAGCTAGCTAACTATGACGCTATAGCTAACTAGCATGCTAGCATTCAATAACACACAGTTTAGCACCAATACTTGGTTACAACAAACTACCAATAGTGTGTTAACACACTAAACAGATAATTTGTGTCCGTGTCTAGTTCCTTTCATCACGCAGCAATAATTAAACGTTGGCTAGCTAGCACAAATATATTGTATTTAGCTGCTACAGTACAGCTAGCTGGTCGTGTTGGCTAGCTAGCAATGGCTGTATTGGATGGGGAGTGGTGTCACCTCTCCTAGTCAATCAGCAATTAGTACAGGGAGGTGTGCTCTCCACCTCTGCTAGGCAATTAGCAATTAGTGTCTCACCTGGTTTCTCAGCGGTAGCTGTAAGCGGCGGTCGGGTCAGTGGTGGCTTTGTCGCAAAACTAAGTCTGTCACCGAAACAAAGACGGTTCTGCCGAGTTGTTCTACGCAGTTGTTTGAGGAAGGCAAGAGAGGAAGGCTCCACACCACTCTCTCTCACTTGAGTATCTTACCTAGTTATTTACAGATTATCTCATTTTGCTATTTTGTTGCTTTGTCAACTGTGTGTTTTCTATAACTGTCCCCCCCGTAGGCTTTACAGACGCTCCCCACCCCTTGGCTGCAACCATTCTAATTTAGTGTACGCTGCGCGCACAACCCATGTGGAATTCTGGGTCTCTGGCAGCATTTGGAACTGCTGATCTGTGGTCAAGATCACCGAGTTCATCTCAGCCTATGCTGCCCTTCAGTTCCTTGACTTTTTGGCACTGACGGAGACAGGGATCACCCCAGAGAACACTGCTACTCCAGCTGCTCTTCCTTCATCTGACTATATTTTCTCTCATAGCCCGAGAGCATCTGGTCGTGGTGGTGGCGGCACAGGTCTACTGATTTCTCCTAAGTGGAGATTTTCTCTTTTCTCCTTCGCTCACCTGTCCATCTCCTGTCCATCTCCTCATTTGAATTCCACGCTGTCACTGTCACACCAGGTGCCCTTGGAGAGTTTCTCAATGAGCTTGACACCTTGATAAGCTCATTTCCTGACGATGGCTCACTGCTCTTCGTACTTGGCAATTTCAACCTTCGATTAATTTCTTTCCAACTCTCTCCTTCCCCTCCTTGTTTCTTTTGACCTCACCCTTTCCCAATCCCCTCCAACTCACAAGGCAGGCAATACGCTTGAACTCATTTTTACTAGAGGCTGCTTGCCTACTAATCTCACTGCAACCCCCCTCCAGGTCTCTGATCACTACTTTGTTTTCTTTTCTGTCTCCCTTTCCTCCAACCCTAATCACTCAGTCCCTATCCAGATGGTCATGCACCATTGCAATCTTCGCTCTCTCTCTCCCACTACTCTCTCCTCGTCTATCCTACCATCTCTCCTTTCTGCTAAACCTTCTCCCTCCTGTCTCCTAATTCTGCCTCTTCGACCCTACTCTCCTCCCATTCCACATCCTATGACTTGCACTGTCCCCTTTTTTCCCACCGAGTCTGCTCTGCCCTCCCCTCACCTCCTGCTCCGTGGCTGAGTGACTCATTGCAAGCTTACAGAACAGGGCTGCGGGCAGCTGAGCAAAAATTGAGGAAAACTAAACTTCCGGAGGACCTATCATCCTTTCACTCCCTCCTCTCTACCTTTGCTTCCTTTGCATCTGCTGATAAAGCCACCTTTTACCACTCTAAATGTCAAGCTTCTGCCTCTAACCATAGGAAACTATTTTCCACCTTCTCCTCCCTCCATAATCTTCCACCCCCTCCCCCTTCCTCCTCCCTCTCTGCGGATGACTTTGTCAACCACTTTGAAAAAAAGGTTGACGACATCCGTTACTCATTTACTCAGCCTATTGAGTCCACTGGCCTCACTCACACAGAACTACCCAACGCCTTGACCTCTATCTCCCCTCTCTCCAGATTACATCCTGCGAATAGTGAGGTCTGGCCATCCGACAACCTGCCCGCTCGACCCCATCCCCTCCTCCCTTCTCCAGACCATCTCTGGAGACCTTCTCCCATTCCTCACTTCCGTCATCAACTAATCCCTGACCACTGGCTGAGTCCCCTCTTTCTTCAAAATGGCCCGAGTTGCTCCCCTCCTCAAACCAACACTCGACTCATCTGACATGAAAAACTATAGACCTGTATCCCTTCTTTCTTTTATTTCCAAAACACTGGAGCGTGCTGTCTCTTATCAACTTTCTCGTTATCTCTCTCGATCTACTTGACCCTAACCAGTCAGGCTTCAAGACAGGTAACTCAACCGAGACTGCTCTTCTCTGTGTCACGGAGGCTCTCCGCACTTCCAAAGCTGACTCTCTCTCCTCTGTTCTCGGGGGTCTCGGTGAGCCTCACCTCGGGTTACCATCCGGAGAGTAATGGGCAGGTGGAACGTGTGAACCAGGATGTGGGTAGGTTTCTTAGATCATACTGCCAGGACCGGCCGGAGGAGTGGGCACGGTACGTTCCCTGGGCAGAAATGGCCCAGAATTCCCTACGCCATTCCTCCACTAACCTAACCCCTTTCCAATGTGTGTTAGGTTACCAGCCGGTTCTGGCACCTTGGCAGCAGAGCCAGATCGAGGCTCCTGCGGTGGATGAGTGGGTGCGGCGCTCGGAGGAGACGTGGAACGCTGCACACGTCCACCTGCAGCGGGCCCTCCGTCGTCAAAAGGCGAGCGCCGATCTCCACCGCAGTGAGGGACCGGTGTACGCACCTGGTGATCGAGTCTGGCTCTCTACCAGAAACCTGCCCCTCCGCCTGCCCTGTCGGAAACTGGGTCGGCGGTTTGTGGGGCCATTTAAAGTCCTGAGAAGATTGAACGAGGTGTGTTACAGATTACAACTACCTGTTGAGTATAAATGTATTAACCCCTCGTTCCATGTGTCTCTTCTCAGGCCGGTGGTAGCTGGCCCACTCCAAGAAAATGAGATCAGGGAGACTCCTCCGCCCCCATTGGACATCGAGGAGGCACCGGCGTACTCCGTGCGGTCCATCTTGGATTCGAGACGTCGGATGGGGGGTCTCCAATATCTGGTGGAGTGGGAGGGGTACGGCCCGGAGGAACGGTGCTGGGTGCCGAGGGGAGACATTTTGGACCCGTCTCTCCTGACGGAATTCCATCGTAGTCACCCGACGCGCCCTGCTCCGCGTCCTCCTGGTCGTCCCCGAGGCCGGAGTCGGCGCACGTCTGGAGCCGCGCGTCAAGGGGGGGGTACTGTCACGGTTTCGGCCGAGGCTGCCTCTCTTCCTTGCTCGGGCAGGCTTCGGCGTTCGTCGTCTCCGGAATACTAGCTGCCACCGTTGTATGTTTCTATGTTCGTTTGGTCTTGTCTGGTATTGTACACCTGTTGTCGTTTAGTGTCATTAGTGTCCTATAAGTTCTCGTTGTGTTTGTCAGGTGTTGTGTGTGATTGTTTTCACTGTCGTGCATTTGCGCTATCAGATACGGTTTGCTCGGTTGAGCTGTTCTCCTCTGTTTAGGAGAGTTTATTCGCACATGTTTAGTGCGCCCGTTTGTTTTACGCCTGCGAGCGGAGTTCTCGCCTCAGGGCTTTTCTTCGTGTTTCAGTTTGTGCATTTACTAAAGTCTTTTGGACTTATTTCCTGCGTCCTGCGCCTGATTCCAACACCACACCCACCTACAGCAAACACTGACATTTTTTAACAATAGCCTGTATAGAAATCAAAATCTCTCTGGTGCTGCAGCATGCGCTCATTCATTGTCGTGCTCTGTTGTGGTATTTAAATATTCTGCTTGTCTCCAGTCATGTAAAATGTAGAATTTCATGAAATGCATTTCTAAAAGGCATTTTTTTTTCTGACTGCAAATAAGATGATAGATTAATGCAGTGATTTTATTGTAATGGAGCTCTTTTCACCCTTACCCTTTTCCGCAGTGGAATGTGAATCCACAACCTTCTGGCTACTTTGCCATGTAGGCTTACAAAACGAATAACAGTTTCTAAAACTGCATATCTAAGGCTCTGGTCTGTCCTAGGAGTGAGGGTAAACGGTTGGCATGTTCTCTGCTGTCCACTTTATATTTTTTATATTTTGGGTAAAGGGGAGGGTCACTTGTTTTTTTCAAGCTTTCAGAGAGGATCGGGTGAAATTATATTTTACTGAAGGGAGGGCCATCCAATTTCATTTCAGAGAGGTCTGATTTTCTACAGGTATGCCTCATTATAAATAACATACAGTCCATTAGTACTGACTTTTCAATGTAACCCCACCTGGGATTTGAAGTCACAACCTCTGGATTTGGAATATGTTGACCTTTCTGAAGTGCCACAACTTCCCCTACACATTCATTAGCTATAATACAACGCTGCACTTAACAAGAGTGCCATCTGCACTGCTATTTCCATGATAAATTAATCTGACTATTCTTTCATTGATTTAATTTACTTATGTCAGCTATTTAGATTTGTGTTTTTTGTATAGTTGTAATGTTGGTGGGGAATATTATTCTGTTTTAATGAACTATTTTAATGTTATTACTTAAAAAAAATTTAATAATTTGTTTCCAATGGCAGGTTGTGAGCATGTTGAGAAATATGTCAGTCTTATAGTTTCATTATCCTTATACAGTACATGCATAGGAAAATAATCAGGATATTGTAAAGCAGTTGGCTACTGTAAAAACCTAGCACGGTGTTGTATGCCGTTTCTGCCCCATGCAACATTGTGCAAGATCACCTTTTCTACGTGACTTGTCAACTGATACTGTATCGCCTGTCGCTCTGCCAGGTATTTCCAGGCAGGTCACCCGTGATACAAGTCAGTATTTGACGTACATCCATGTCTGAGGATGTCGGGAGATGACGTGGAAACTGGCCACTAGGGGCAACAGTGAGTGCTTTCAAGTAGGCTTTGGTTTTGCTAAGGAGTTGTGGATGGGGATGACAGATGGGTGTAAGCATCTGCCTCTGGTTACGAAGGCTGCATGTTCGAATAGAGCGATAGAAAGTTGTTTTTTATATTTTTGTTTTAAGCCTATCCCAAACCTTAAGAATTCGGAGTTATTGCCTAAACTTAGCCTTGGAACGATACAGAGAAGTAACCAAACACTTCGAAATTTGACGTTTGAAACAACTTCGAAATTTGACATTTGAGGTACATGGATGAACATCCAGTAGCGGTGCGTGGGTAAAATCCCTGGAGAAGCCAAGCGAGAATGAAATGCCATATTAAAACCTATGTGTTGTGATAATTCCATTGTTTGCGCTATAAGCTGTTGGTTCATATGCCTTGCGACCATGATATATAGGCCTAAGGCCAAGACAATGAGAAGACACAGTGGCAGAAAAAACTCAACCACACCTTTGTTTCATCACAAAACCGGAGAGCAACCTCTATCCGGTGAAGTCCGCAAAGCATATTGCATGTATCAAACAGTTACATGACCTACAGCTTGGTCAAGCAAGTCAATGTTTCCAACATTTTCGGACTACTAAACAACTACTGATTTAGAACCACGGAGAGTTACCGCAAGTCGCAAAGAAAAAAGGGTCTGCCTTCACTATTCCAGCACCATATCAACTTCAACATTTCAACATCATCAAATCACCTATGCTTAGTCTAATACAGTGACAACTAAAAGATACCCAAAACAATTTATTCCAATCAACGTGAGCTAAATATGATTTGGCTGTCCATTGAGCTGCTTGCTCACTAACCTAACTTCCTTTAACCTCTACGGGATCGGTGTCCCGTATACGGGACGGTTGAGCTAACGTGTGCTAATGTGATTATCATGACTGTTGTAAGTAACAGCAAACTTTTCAGGACATAGACATGTCTTATATGGGCAGAACGCTTAAATTATTGTTAATCTAACTGCACTGTCCAATTTACAGTAGCTATAACAGTGACAAAATACCATGCTATTGTTTGAGGAGAGTGCACAACAACAATAAAAAATGATCACGGCAACTGGTTTGATACATTCACCTCTGAAAGGTAAATAACGTACTTGCAATTGAAGTCGGAAGTTTACATACACTTAGGTTGGAGTCATTAAAACGTGTTTTTCAACCACTCCACAGATTTGTTGTTAACAAACTATAGTTTTGGCAAGTCGGTTAGGACATCTACTTTGTGCATGACACATCTAATTTTTCCAACAATTGTTTACAGACAGATTATTTCACTTATAATTCACTGTATCACAATTGCAGTGGGTCAGAAGTTTACATACACTAAGTTCACTGTGCCTTTAAACAGCTTGGAAAATTCCAGAAAATGATGTCATGGCTTTAGAAGCTTCTGATAGGCTAATTAACATCATTTGAGTCAATTGGAGGTCAATTGGAGCCTCTTTGCTTGACATCATCGGAAAATCAAAAGAAATCAGCCAAGACCTCATAAAAAAACTGTAGACCTCCACAAGTCTGGTTCATCCTTGGGAGCCATATCCAAATGCCTGAAGGTACCACGTTCATCTGTACAAACAATAGTACGCATGTATAAACACCATGGGACCACGCAGCCATCATACCACTCAGGAAGGAGACGCGTTCTGTCTCCTAGAGATGAACGTACTTTGGTGCAAATCAATCCCAGAACAACAGCAAAGGACCTTGTGAAGATGCTGGAGGAGACAGGTACAAAAGTATCTATATCCACAGTAAAACGTGTCCTGTATCGACATAACCCGAAAGGCCGCTCAGCAAGGAAGAAGCCACTGCTCCAAAACTGCCATAAAAAAGCCAGACCACGGTTTGCAACTGCACATGGAGACAAAGATCGTACTTTTTGGAGAAATGTCCTCTGGTCTGATGAAACAAAAATAGAACTGTTTGGCCATAATGATCATTGTTATGTTTGGAGGAAAACGGGGGTGACTTGCAAGCCGAAGAACACCATCCCAACCGTTACCCAAGTTATACAATTTAAAGGCAATGCTACCAAATACTAATTGAGTGTATGTAAACTTCTGACCCACTGGGAATGTGATGAAATAAATAAAAACTTAAATAAATCATTCTCTCTACTATTATTCTGACAGTTCACATTCATAAAACAAAGTGGTGATCCTAACTGACCTAAGACAGGGAATTTTTACTAGGATTAAATGTCAGGAATTGTGAAAAAACTGAGTTTAAATGTATTTGGCTAAGGTGTATGTAAACTTCTGACTTCAACTGTATATGGATACACCATCCAAAGTGTAATTAATAACTTCACCATGGTCAAAGGGATATTCAATGTCTGCTTTTATTTTTTTCTCTCTCTTTTTTACCCATCTACCAATTGGTGCCTTTCTTTGTGAGGCATTGGAAAACCTCTCTGGTCTTTGTGGTTGAAACTGTGTTTATAATTCACTGCTCGACTAAGAGACCTTACAGATACTTGTATGTGTGGGGTATGATATGAGGTAGTCGTTAAAAAATCAAGTTAATCACTATTATTGTCCATGCAACTTATTATGTGACACATTTTTACTCTAGCACTTATTTAGGCATGCCATAACAAAAGTTGAATACCTACTCAAGACATTTCTGCTTTTCATTTTTAATGAATTTCTAAACATTTAGAAAAACATATATTGTGTGTAGGCCAGTGACAGAAAATCTAAATTTAATCCATTTTAAATTTGGGCGCTAACACAACTATATGTGGAAGAAGTCAAGGGGTTTGAATACTTTCTGAAGGTACTGTGCTTAGATTGAATATTTATATATTTATCCAAATTGAAAGAGCAATTTGGTGTAAATAAGTGACTTTGTGACTTTGTGAATTTGTTGTACTCAGTCAATTTGAAAATTAGCTTAGAGGTTTGAAACATGAGCCATTTTGATGATCTGTTCTGCTTAGAGTTGTGTAAATCTACCTCATACTTGTGAAAATTGCGCCAAAGTGATTGAAAAAAGCTGTAATCAATCTGATTTGGCTGAACGGTGGACATCTTGGCTCACACTGCTCTGCCTTTCCACAGTTTAGTCTGACAGCAGCAGAGTCGAGGCTTTCAGCTACACAGCTGATTCTGATAATTCCAGGCTAGAGGGGTGTGTGTGTGTGTAGTGACATTGTGGAGGGTATAAGCAGGTATACATCGTATACCAACTTTTTATTTTTTATAATATGCCATTTAGCAGACTCTTTTATCCAAAGCGACTTACAGTCATGCGTGCATATATTTTTACGTATGGGTGGTCCCGGGGATCGAACCCACTACCCTGGCGTTACAAGCTTCATGCTCTACCAATTGAGCTACAGAGGACCACATTCCGGCTGCAGCCAAGAATAACAGGTCCATAAGTCACTTCAGACCTGCTATTATAAACAGGTGTCAGTCTGGAGATAAAAAATGACATCTTAATTCAGACTCGAGACGCTTTGTCAAAGCGGATTATCACATCATCATGATGCGGTTTATTTTGATTGTGTCTGCTTTGTTCCGTTTGGGCCGAGGTCAACCATGTTAGTGCTGGGTGTTGGCCATGCCCTCTCTCTGGGGAGAGCTTGAGGAGCTAGTTGAGCTGTGATGAATCTGTCTGTGAGTGGGTTTCCCTTTGTGGACAGATATTATAAGGACTGTGACTGGGGCCATGTACATACAGTAGCTCCTAGGAACATGGATGGTCTCAGACCTGGGTAATGTAGTTATAACTTTTACAGTAAGTCAGGTTAATGTAGACTTTTGTGGGATCTAATTAACTACCTGGAAATTATACTACCTCAATTCTGGCCACCTCTCTACCAAGCAGTGTGTGAAGACCAGAGAAGATATAACAGTTTGCTTTAAGCTTTGCCTACCAGACCTATCAGCCTTGCTCACATCAGTTTTGATTAGTGATGTAGTTTAAAATGCATAAATAGGAGTTAGATATTACATGATAAAAAAAGTTATATTTAATTGAAAAACCCTAATCTCTCTATGTCTAAGGGTCTTCTATAGGATTGACAGACAGATTGTAGTCCCCTGCTGGCTCTGGCTCTAGCCCACTCTGTTTCTGGACACCCCCGGCCCAGCTCTTACCGTCTGTTTCTTATAAAGGACATCAAACAGAGAGAGCGGCCTGCCTGAACCACAAAGCACCTGTTTCCTACACTTCCACAACACGTTCTTGCTGCTGCGTTCAAAGAGCATTCTCAGAACAGAGACAAAAGACATCTCGCCTACACACAGCCAGATCTCACACTGATGTTTTCATCAATGATCCTAAACGGCATATCCGCTAGGTTCATTAATGGATATTGCCTTATGAATAGCATATTCGGTAGTTATGAGTTTGGTTAACAAATTCATGAAAAATGTGCAATGTGTAGTTACGCAATAAGTACCATATAACAATATTTACTTTCACTGTAATTGCACAGCGTCTATGTATTTAACTACTATGAAAATACATAATCAGCCATGTAAGTCATGTTTTTCTGAGTGTGGAAATTGAGTTATACTGTACATCTCAACTTGAGTTATGCATCGTGATGTGACACTACAGTCTGATGTTTATCGACTTAGTCCCAGATTGACAGATATTGATGTGCACCCAGATTGACAGATATTGATGTGCGCCCAGATTGACAGATATTGAGGTGCACCCAGACTGATGATTTTATGACTACTTTGTTACGTTTGCAAATGGTTAGTTATCACTGACTGTAGCATCTACGTAATAACAATGGACACATTTTATCTTTACTGCGCAATTATATGACCCTCTCTTTTGAAAACAGACATTACAAGCTTGCACGGCACATTATCTTTAATGATGAGAGGGGTGTTGGAGAGGGACAGGAGCTACAGTAGTTGTGACAGAGAGAGGTAGGTGTGATAAGGATGGAAAATAAACATTTTCAGGAAGATGGGGCTGTATCTCTGTGTCCCGACACATCCCTCCTGCTGTAAGGCCAGATAATAGTCATTAAAACATAAAGGTTATGAAATAACACAGAGCCCATAGGAGAGAGATGTGTTATCATAGAGTTGGTGGCTGGGGGATTCAGTGGAGGGGTGTGTGTTTGTTTTTGGGTGGGTGTTTTCACAGGCCCCTGGATTTAACACTGGGTTGATGTGACACAGTGTTTTATCTGTCAGTGCTGCCGTATCTACGACACAATAACACCTGTGATTCAGAACAATGCAGGAGATAGCCATTTGATTGATCCCTGTATGCTGCATTGACACATTTGAAAATTATCATTTTAATGTATTTTTTTTACAGGACACAGCATCAAATAAATGTTTTTAAGATTTTAACATATTGTACAAATAATATACATCTGACGATAAATAAAGCATAAAGCTAATGGTATATTAATTTAAAAACAGTGTATTAACTGTTTGATTTGAGTCTCTAATGCTGTATTAGTACTAGCTATCTGTTTCTCTCCGGTTAAACTCTCATTGTATAAAGTAAGACGTGGTGATGGATCTTTGTTTGCTGAGATATGTTATGCTTTTGTTGCCTCGTGTAGTCTTTGTGTTAGCTGTGAAGCAGAGATGGAATTGTGGGGTTGTGTGTGTGTGTGTGTGTGTGTGTGTACGTACATCTAGAGAGTGTGAACTCTGTGGGAATACGACCCAGACAAGGGTCAGCAGTTTCTGAGTGACGGCAGGAAGGTAGCCAGGACAGCCTCAGCTGCATTAAGCCCCAACAGAAGCCTCTCCCATTCGAACAGTGTATGTGTGTGTGTGTGTGTGTGTGTGTGTGTGTGTGTGTGTGTGTGTGTGTGTGTGTGTGTGTGTGTGTGTGTGTGTGTGTGTGTGTGTGTGTGTGTGTGTGTGTGTGTGTGTGTGTGTGTGTGTGTGTGTGTGTGTGTGTGTGTGTGCGTGTGCGTGGCGGTCAGGGGTGGTTGGTATGGTGTTACATTACTTGAAAAGTCACACTCTTAGCCAATATTCCCTGGATGAAAACACTGATAAATACATTAGAATACACTTCTACATGCATAGTTGAATTATATTGTGACATTTTGCTAACAGAAAACAGTTGAATGTAAGTTCCTAAACCTTTGCTGTCAATAGTGAGCTAAATACATTGTCATCGCTGCACTGCACTGCAGACAGGCCTTGTTTAAGAGGCAGAGATGGGCTGTGTAAAGAGGGATATTTGGGTCAGCTAGATGTCATCAGGTTCTTATTTTGTCCCAGTCCACCTAGAGACAGACTCCCTATAATGCTCCTGTCTGCTGTCTGCTGCTGGGCCATTTCTCCCCCACCTGGATGGGACTATGGCATGATGGATTCTATAGATGATTGGGGACACCCCCCACCACACACATGCACGTACGTGCACAAGCATGCACACATATAAGCAAGGCACATACACACGTGCACACACACACACTGAAACACACAGTCAAACCCCTCCCCTGCTGCCCACCACCCCTGACCCCCTGTAATGAAATCAAGATGTTCAGTTCTCCCAGGATCCAGGAGTGCAGCAGCAGTGCAGCTCGAGTTAGCGTACACCCTCCTTCCCCCTTCTCTCACCTTCTCCCCCCTCCTCACCCCTCCTCACCACTACGACTGCTCTATAAATACTCTTACGACTTTCTTAAATATGTGACAAAAATGCATAAAAGGAAGTTTATGGGCACACTTTTGGCTGGTGGAAATAAAAGTGGTTGTGTAATGTTGTACTTCCACCTGTGGGGAAGAAGAGAGGAGGGGGAAAGGCAGGGCAGGGGAGCGCTTAGGGATTCTAATGGTGGGGGCCATGCCATGTATCGGTGGGGTTTTGGGGTAAACTGAGGGGAAAGGAGATGTGTGAGAGTGTGTGCGTGCGTTTGTGGGTGAGTGTGTGGAGGGGGGCAAAGGGGGCTGTGGGTTTGCTCCCGGGCCCTGCACCTGATCTTCATTTTTCAATTTGTAACCAATCTTCTCACAATTGGGCACCAAATTAAAGCGTAAACATGGCAGATATTCATCTTGTTTACATCAAAGCCCCAGAGCCCTGCAACCATACCCATACCCCCCCCCCCCCCCACTCCTCAGCACAGTCTCACACAGGCATGGCTCTGGCCTACTCTAGCTGTCAGTGGTGCTTTCCTGCCATACATTAGTCCTAATCAGGGTCCATTCCCCTTTCTTGGTGCTTTGTTTGGAGCCAGCTATCTGCTCCCTGGCTGAGTGGGCTGAGAGAGAGCAGTGTGTGATGAGGATTGATGGATCCCGCAGACTGTCACGTACGGGTCCATGCTCTGAGAACTGGGGCCTGTGGTTGGCCTCCAAATAACAGGCAGCCTCCAGGGAGGAAGAATCTGTGTCAGAGGGATGGGTTAAACAGTT
The DNA here is from genome assembly GCF_964263955.1 of Coregonus lavaretus. Taxonomy (NCBI): domain Eukaryota; kingdom Metazoa; phylum Chordata; class Actinopteri; order Salmoniformes; family Salmonidae; genus Coregonus; species Coregonus lavaretus. The sequence goes on from NC_140010.1 coordinate 16,268,533, forward strand.
CACTGTGTGTCAGCCTACGTATTTAATTTTCTCTATTTCACTCCCCCCCTCTCTGCTGCTGTCCTCATGTCTTATTTCTCTCTCTCTCTCTCTCCCTATCTCTCACTTTGCTGCTTTGAGTCTTCAACGTGCTGCAGACATCACTCTGTTTGTAGAGAGAAACTACCAGAAATGATATTGCAATGTGTCTGCAGTAAATTCCCTCCAGGTCTCATTTCATATGCTCTCCAACTTGTGTTTCAGGTTTCACGGGAATGGTAATTTCAGTGGCTATTGGTCAGTATAGCCAGTTGTTAGAGAAGCAAGTGAAATTATATTGAATTTGCTCTGTACATCACTGATCCAGTACAACAAATAAATACATTTCTCACATTCCAATGATTTTGTAAGTTCTTGCGATAAAGGTATTCATAAGCCCTATGTGTACATTCCATTCCAGTTAAAGGGTATTTCTCTGATCCAGGAGGACCACTACAGAGCTGTGTGACAAAAGGCTGTGCCTCGCAGAGGAAAATGGTGTGAGGAATTAAAGCACAACGCCTTGACTGGCAGATACTGTATATGTACCACTAAAACCCGAGCCCCCAGGTTGTGTGTGTGTGTGTGTGTGTGTGTGTGTGTGTGCGTGAACGTGCATATGCACGTACATACATATGGTGTGCATATGTAGTTCATATTTTGTATGACTGTAAATGGTTATTTCAGCAATAAAATCATTTTAATATTTAACATTTATTAAGATATTTTTCTCTCTCATTCATGTAAAATAGGCTTTGTGTCTTTGCTGGGGAGAAAGCGTCATTGTTTGATTGCATCACCGGCACATGTCTTCAATTTGAATGTTTTATTGGGTGAACTCACTACTGTAAGTCACTCTGGATAAGAGTGTCTGCTAAATGACTGAAATGTATCTGCTCTATTTGACCAATAGACTCTGTGGGAATATATGTATTTTATAGTGCAAAATAAATCATTATTCCAATACTGTGAGCATTAGAGAGTTTTGTTTTCACCATGTTTGTATGCATGTGTGTGTTTGTTGATTTGTTTTCAGACATATGCAGAAGGACACTGATTTTATAGTCTCTCTCACAAGGAACCTCCTCTGTTGTCCCACTCACTCAGTCATGTTCCATTTGAATTAACTTTACATACATATCGCCATTCTGATGTCTCACTCAGAGGCAGTTTCATAAGCTACACTGTTTGTGTGAGTGTGTGTGCACATCCATGCATGTGTGTGTGTGTGTGTTGGGATTGACACTTGTGTTTTGAAAGCCTTCTATCAACACATTTCGTGTTAACTGAGCGTCTCCATTACTCTCAGCTTTCTCATTGTTCCACTGCTTCCAGACGTTTTAGTCCAGAGTTCATTCAGCGCTTTTCACCCCCTTCCCTGCTCTGTCTTTGAGAAAGTAATTGATCTCAATCAGCAGTCCATTATCTTTTGCAGGCAATTATCCACATTGTCACTTTTGCGTTTGGCCCTGTGACCCCTAAGGTCGCTGGGTCCCGGTGTAACCCTAGCCGCATGGACGGCTCCCTCGCCCCTCGAATAAAGAGTCTTCCAGGGTAAAGGACCCCCAAGGGGCCTTTCTGCACAAGCAGTACAGAACAGCCAGTTTAACATAATCCTTTATTGAACTTCCACAGGAATGCAGGCCAGGGCAGCACTGTTCGGTCAGTTCTCCCAAGAAACATACACTCTTAGAAATAAAGGCGCTATCTAGAACCTAGAAGGGTTCTTCGGCTGTCCCCATAGGATAACCTTTTGAAGAACCCCTTTTGGTTCTACCTTTTGGTTCCAGGTAGAACCCTTTTGGTTCCAGGTAGAACCCTTTTGAGTTCCATGTAGAACCCTTTACACAGAGGGTTCTACATGGAACCCAAAAGAGTTCTACCTGGAACCAAAAAGGGTTCTCGTATGGGGACAGCCGAATAACCTTTTTGGAACCCTTTTTTCTAAGAGTGTACATCCCAGTTTAAATAGAGGTTTTTCTATATACCGTGGTCCCAAAATCATCATTCTAGACAGAATCTCAGACCCCCTAGTTATGTTGGTAGAGGATGAGCTCGTGAAGGACTGCTGCTGTAGCAGAATAGGGTTAGATATTCTGGAATGGGATTAATGGTGTAAAACAGGGTAAAATGAGGCTTGGTGGAACAGCCTACGTAGGAGGCAGCATACATTGTGAATCACACAGAGGCCACCAATTTTGGGGACTGTTCCAAATAAATCCCACATGAACCCTGAGGTATAACCAGGTAATATAACCAGGTAATATAATATAGAAGGTGTTGAATGATGCACAACGATGTTGGATGGTATAGCACTATGCAGAATATGACCGTGGGTATACATTTATATTAAAATGTTTCTAGGGAATATTTAAACTAGTGAAAGGCGATCCAGCACAAATATGAACGGCTGTCTTTAAAACACCTTAATGGCCCTCGGAGCAGGACTTGGCAGTGGTCGGAGTCATGAGTAATATCCGTCCTTAAGCAGCTATTTAATTTAGGAGGGATGGAAGTTGCACGGTTTCATTTTTAGCCAAGGAACAGGGCTAGACCGTTGCTCTGTTATTTTGCAGCCCAGAGAACGGAAATAGCAAATAACTAATAATGGCAGGTCTTTTGGGTTTTGGTTTTAGTGTGGCAAAACATAGAAGTGCTCAGAAATGTTACTGCTGCTGTTTCAAATGAGTAAGTTGTAGGGATGTAGTGGGCACCTGATGAAATTAACTAGGCAAAGGAAAAACTCAAGCCAGATCGGGTCCTGGTTTTGAAGTCCTCTATCTAACCTTTGACCTCAAAATGAAATTCCTCTGCTATAGCCTCAAGCCATTTAAAGACACCATTGCAAACATGCCACTAAAACATCCCCTTATTACTTTTTTTATTGTATTATAAAGGCGACAAAATGTGAAATTACATTTATCAATTGAGACTAAAATACATTAATTCATGTTTCCTCTTATCTATTTTACTCTTCTCTCAGTATGACACGTGATGTAAAAGGATGTTTCACTCTTATAGGGGAGAGTACCAGTAATCCCCATGTTTCCTCTCTAAGCCAACCCTCATGTTGTATCCATCCCTGCCAATCCTGTCCCATCCTTGGGAAAATGACCCATTTCCTCCCTGTTCCCAGTTCTCCCATAGAGGGACAGAGTGTGTCCCTAAGTTCAGCCACCACCTCAGGCTAATCGAGTGGCTAAAAAAGGGGTGAGGGAGAGTCCAGAGGTGGACCATGCAGTGACAGAGAGAGGAGGGGAGACGCTAACCACTAACCACTGTGTGGGAGAAACTCCAAAGGTCACTGACCTCATAGAGCAACAAGTATGACTAAGCAAACACACAACAAACAGCAAACAGAACCAGCCGTGGCGTGGTGTGGCCCCCATTATGATGGGTCCCTACATCAATAGATCTGGGGTCACAGCCTATAGGCGTGGAGAGGGAGGGACCCTGGGTAGATTCTTTACCCAGGGTCAGGCAGACCGCTATGGGTAGCCTCAGGGTGTTGGCTGCCTGGCTGTTTCTTATTCTGGATGCCTCAATGCAGGACATATACCCAGGACAGAATCTAATTAAATACAGGTGACAAAGGCATAATTGTCATCAAAATCATCATCTTCATCATCATCATCAAAATCATCATCATCGTCATCATCAATCAATAACATCATCAATAACTACTGTAATATTTCATAATCCTCAACATCGTCATGATTGACAAAAACTACTCCAATATTTCCATCCTCATCATCAGTTCTGCTTTTCTAATGGCTTTTCTCCTAATGGCTATATGTTGTGGTCCTTCTGGGAATTAAATGTTAAAAGTTCCAGAGCTCTCTGCAGTTTGAATGAAATACAGCATGATATGACATTTGTAATTTCTACTCTGCTGAAACCCAGCCATCCATGACGCACAGCCTTAACCCTTGCACCTAAAGGGGATTGGGGGGGGGGGGGGCTCCAGTCCTGGCTCCAGTCCCAGCTCTCACTGGATCCTGTCTGCAATGCCAATAAAGTGGATTTGTCGCAGGGGTAGAATGCTTTAACTAGGACTACTCTCTGAGACCCTGACACTCTGTGGTTGATAGATGACCTTTTTTACAGAGAACCACGTTACCTCGGCAGTAAATCTGGCCTTCGATGGCAGGGACAGAGAAGGGAGGATGAAGAGGGAAAGAGAGAAAGAGATTATATTGCCATAAAATGCAAAAGAGCTTTTGAGTAAAAAATCCATCCTCAGTTGTAGGTAATAGTCTCTTGGTAAGCTGGCCTCTTCTTCAGTTGGAGGTGGTATTGTAAGGGGGCAGTAAGATATCATGGGGTGAAGTTGGTCAGGGTGACCCTTGTGGTGCATGCTTCGCTGCATGTTGGCATTAAGTAACTGAACATCGCCTGCAAGGACAGGAGGTTTCAGTATATTGTGTTACTGATTCCTCTACTAACTCTGCAGACACACACACGCACGTATGCACGCACACACGCACACTTCGCATTTAATTGAATGTGATCTTTAAGACAGTGGTGACATCTAAAATATTCCCAGAGGCACCTGTTTTCATTGGGCCCGGCCAGGGATGACATTTTACTCATTTAGCAGACACTCTTATCCAGAGCGACTTACAGTTAGTGCATACATTATTTTTTATACTGCCCCCCGTGGGAATCGAACCCACAACCGTGGCGTTGAAAACACCATGCTCTACAAACAGAGCTACATCCCTGCCAGCCATTCCCTCCCCTATCCTGGGCCAATTGTGCGCCGCCGCATGGGTCTCCCGGTCGGCTACGACAGAGCCTGGATTCGAACCAGGATCTCTAGAGGCACAGCTAGCACTGCGATGCAGTGCCTTAGACCACTGCGCCACTCGGAAGGATAAGAAGGGGGACTCTCTGTGTGAGTGCGTGCGTGCGTGCGTGCGTGCGTGCGTGCGTGCGTGCGTGCGTGTGTGTGTGCGTGTGTGTGCCAACGAGGGCAAGTTGAAAGCCAACATTCTGCCCCCCCCCCCTCTCTCTCTCTCTCTCTCTCGCTCACATTAACCCAGGGGGAGGAAGAGAGGGAGGAACGGAAGAGAGGGAGGGCTGGGACAGAGATATCTCATGCTAACTTAGTTAGCTGATAGCCTCCAGGGATGGAGAGGGAGTATGGTGACCTCTACCAGTGTTCCCCTGGCGACCCACGCAACCAGAGGAAAACATTCCTGAGAAACTCTGAGACCTGCCTCCCTAGTGAGATGGATGGATGGAGAGAGAGAGAGAGAGAGAGAGTGAGAGAGAGAGAGAGAGAGAGAGAGAGAGAGAGAGAGAGAGAGAGAGAGAGATGAAGATGGAGAGACCCAGCATGCCCCCCTTCCCTATACATCCCACTCATACGAAAGCACATACATTCTCTCACACACACAGTACGTATACTGTACACACACAAACAAACACGCATGCACACAGGTAAGCATGCACACTTACATACTACAGGGAGGCTCGTAAATCAAGTATACAGTATATCCAGTCATAAACTCACACTGACTATACACACATTCCTGTCATTATTTATGGAATAATTTTAGACAGCTCCTAAAATAGTAAACCCTCTGACCCACCGGCGGTGCTACGGTGATGGGCCCCTGTGGTGGTCTGAAGGCCTGGAAGACTTATAACTACATGCTTGGTGTGGTAAGACATGTTTCTGGGTCCTCCCATGCAGCCAAAGTTTTCCATCATGAGTGATCACACCACGACAGGCAAAAACATATGTACTATATCTTTACATGGACATGCAAAACACCTTTGCATACACGCCCATTGTTCCTTATATGTTTATGTATCATCTCTTAAGAACATTTAAGTGAGTGTGCAGCGAATGCAAACAAACTCTTTAAGTTTCAGCTGCGGACTGCAAAGGAGTTTTTTTTTTCAAATGCAGTGTGCTCTTGACCTTGGTGCTCACATTATCCATCACACCCCTCTCAGACCCTCCTCCTGCCTTGCCTTGCATGTGTGTGTGAGTGTCTTACTCTGTGTATGTTGGTGTCTGGGACCTCCAGCCTGTCTTGCACCTCCCTCCCAGAGGCCTACTGAGCCTGGCTGCATTCCTGACTGGGTCCCCCTTGAGAGTGACTGATGGGAGGCAAGGGGGCTATGTTCTCCTGTGCTCCACGTGGAGAGGGAGAGGGAACAAGAAGGGTTCGCTCATCTGGAACAGGACTGAGCAACGGACGCATTCTCCCAGAGAAACAAGCTATTAAAAAAATAGATATACTCTCGTTCCTGTTAAACACATTGGGGGTAAAACAGGAGGAGTGATGAGGTGGGATTCCTTTTTTATGATTGAGACACGCACTGGCATTGATTTATGCACTGCTACATGTTTATGATACTCCTAGTATTAGTTAGTCCTTATACAGTACCTGCCGTCTAGTCAGCTTTCCAGGATGCACAGAGCAGACAAAGGAAGAGTCAGTGTATCCCCATGTGACAACTATTGCATTACAGACTGTAGACTGTGGTCAGGACAGATGAGACAGACTTGGCCGAGGTCTGATAGCAGTTCAAATGAAATATTGCAATGGCTCTTCGCAGTCGTATGTCTAACCACAACTGGACGACTATCCCACACCCTGCTGTACCTTAATCACACAAACCTTTAGTGTTTCAACTTAGTCTCCCTAGCCACAGGACAATCTCCTATGGTAAATATAACTAGCCCATCTAATACACATTAAATGTAATGTACATTTTCCTTATGTAACTCTTCTTATTAATGATAGCATATTGATCAATGATAAATGTCAATGGGCAGAATCATAATGCTTTTAAAGGCTATATGTAGGCAGTGGTGTGTCCAAAACATTTTGAATGGGTGGCCAAGGTGGGGCGGACATAAAATGGACATAAAATGTTTAACCTTAATCGATGCAGGGGTTGGAACCAAAATTATTTTCCAATCGTTTCATTCTGAACATAACCATTATAATTTTTTAGGTCTGTTCCACTGTTCCGACCTTTAAAATAAAGTTCTGAACCGGTTAGAATCCAAAAAAAGTACTTGTTTATATCGTATTGTCACGCCCTGACCTATATAACTCTAGTTAGTTTGGTCAGGGTGTGCATGTTTAGTTCGATGTTATGGTAGATCTATGTTTAGATCTAGGTTTCTATTTCTACGTTTGGCCGGGTGTGATTCCCAATCAGAGGCAGCTGTCGCTCGTTGTCTCTGATTGGGGATCATACTTAGGCAGCCAGTTTTCCTGCCTGGGTTGTGGGATCTTGTTTGTATTTCGGTGTGTTTGGCTTATTTGTGTATAGCCTTCCGACGTCACGTTTCGTTGCCTTTTGTTGTTTTGTACGTGTTTATCCAGTTTAATAAACATGTTCGCATACCACGCTGCACCTTGGTCTGACCGGTCTCTCAACGATCGTGACACATATAAACCTCTGAAATCTATTTTCTTTATATACATTTAACTTGAGATTAAATTACTTCACCAATCAGTGCGGATAGAGAAGCTCGCCATAGAGCAGGCAAGCTATAGCCTAGTTGTTTACATGCACCATGGACAGACAAGTGTAGGGCGCGAGATGCGACTGACATTTTGCAGGTGGGGAGAGAGGGTGGAGGAGAAGTCTTGGCTTGAAGGACTGGGCATCTTGTTATGACATGCAATATCTGAATTAGGCCCACAAAATTACTGTGGGGAAAAAAAGTATTTAGTCAGCCACCAATTGTGCAAGTTCTCCCACTTAAAAAGATGAGAGAGGCCTGTAATTCTCATCATAGGTACACGTCAACTATGATAGACAAAATGAGAAAAGAAATTCCAGAAAATCACATTGTAGGATTTGTAATGAATTCATATGCAAATTATGGTGGAAAATAAGTATTTGGTCAATAACAAAAGTTTCTCAATACTTTGTTATATACCCTTTGTTGGCAATGACACAGGTCAAACGTTTTCTGTAAGTCTTCACAAGGTTTTCACACACTGTTGCTGGTATTTTGGCCCATTCCTCCATGCAGATCTCCTCTAGAGCAGTGATGTTTTGGGGCTGTCGCTGGGCAACACGGATTTTCAACTCCCTCCAAAGATTCTCTATGGGGTTGAGATCTGGAGACTGGCTAGGCCACTCCAGGACCTTGAAATGCTTCTTACGAAGCCAGTCCTTCGTTGCCCGGGCGGTGTGTTTGGGATCATTGTCATGCTGAAAGACCCAGCCACGTTTCATCTTCAATGCCCTTGCTGATGGAAGGAGGTTTTCACTCAAAATCTCACGATACATGGCCCCATTCATTCTTTCCTTTACACGGATCAGTCGTCCTGGTCCCTTTGCAGAAAAACAGCCCCAAAGCATGATGTTTCCACCCCTATGCTTCACAGTAGGTATGGTGTTCTTTGGATGCAACTCAGCATTCTTTGTCCTCCAAACACGACGAGTTGAGTTTTTACCAAAAAGTTCTATTTTGGTTTCATCTGACCATATGACATTCTCCCAATTCTCTTCTGGATCATCCAAATGCACTCTAGCAAACTTCAGACGGGCCTGGACATGTACTGGCTTAAGCAGGGGGACACGTCTGGCACTGCAGGATTTGAGTCCCTGGCGGCGTAGTGTGTTACTGATGGTAGGCTTTGTTACTTTGGTCCCAGCTCTCTGCAGGTCATTTACTAGGTCCCCCCGTGTGGTTCTGGGATTTTTGCTCACCGTTCTTGTGATCATTTTGACCCCATGGGGTGAGATCTTGCGTGGAGCCCCAGATCGAGGGAGATTATCAGTGGTCTTGTATGTCTTCCATTTCCTAATAATTGCTCCCACAGTTGACTTCTTCAAACCAATCTGCTTACCTATTGCAGATTCAGTCTTCCCAGCCTGGTGCAGGTCTACAATTTTGTTTCTGGTGTCCTTTGACAGCTCTTTGGTCTTGGCCATAGTGGAGTTTGGAGTGTGACTGTTTGAGGTTGTGGACAGGTGTCTTTTATACTGATAACAAGTTCAAACAGGTGCCATTAATACAGGTAACGAGTGGAGGACAGAGGAGCCTCTTAAAGAAGAAGTTACAGGTCTGTGAGAGCCAGAAATCTTGCTTGTTTGTAGGTGACCAAATACTTTTTTTCCATCATATTTTGCTAATAAATTCATTAAAAATCCTACAATGTGATTTTCTGGATTTTTTTTCGTCAATTAGTCTGTCATTGTTGACGTGTACCTATGATGAAAATTACAATTCCTCTCTCATCTTTTTAAGTGGGAGAACTTGCACAATTGGTGGCTGACTAAATACTTTTTTTCCCCCACAGTATACCTATGGAGGAGCGGCTTCTATGGAGGAACTATGAAGTCTTTGAACTTCTGAGAGTTGGCTTAACGTTGGACCAGAGCTAGCTAACAAGCTTGTGTGTGCAGAGGCACCAGACTTAAAAACACATCTTACCTTTTTGTAGATACTAAATCCATAATTTTCTCTTTTTTATTTATTTATTGTTTTTTATTGTTGTTCTTTTTATTTTATTTATTTTCTTTCTTTTTTTTTTTCTTTTTTTTTGTGGGGGGAATGGATCAGCTTAATATTGCAGATAGATTGTATCTTCTATCAATGTAATTGTCTGCATCACTTCCAATCCCCCATGTTTTCATTTATATATATATATATATATATATATATATATATATATATATATATATATATATATATACTCCCCTTTATTACTTTTCAACCCCACCATTCTTTCCCTACTTGGAGTAAATTAGTGAACAACAATGCCCAGGCCTCTACTTCCGGTCTATACTTACTATCTACACCTTATGGACAGAGTTAATTTTACAATAATTATATTATATATATATATATATATATATATATTTTTTTTTTGCTCCTGAACTTCTTCTACTCTCAACCTCTCCGATCATTTTCATGATGTCCATCCGGTTTGCTTCTATATGCCATATCTTTCTAACTGTGCTCTTTCCCAAAAGCTCCCAACATACAACCTGTATACTTATTATGGACACAGTATGCTTACATTATTAGCTATCTTTGTTATTATTTGTTGTTATTTGTTATTAGTCCCATCCTTCAACTCTATTCAATACCTCCCATCTATCTCTTAACACCATCCATATAGGATTTCTATTTGCCATATATATTTCAACCGTACTTTGATGTTTTACAAAAGTTCTGAACCTTTCTATTCTCATTTCTTCTACAGATTGTGAATTAAAAATAAACATTTTTGCTAAAAGTATTATTATATTATTGATTGATTGACTATGACTTTTCAGATCACCCAGTAATGCTATCTGCAAGGTTAGTTCCAGGTAAATATTGCAATCCTTTAGCCATTCCTGGACCTGTGTCCAAAAACAAGCTACAAATGGACAGAACCAAAACAAATGATCTAATGATTCTGTCTCTTCACAGCAGAATCTGCAGAGCTGGGAATAATGTATCCCCCATATAAATGACATTCTATTGGTAGCAAGAATTTTATATAATAATTTAAATTCAAAGATTCTAATTTTTGAATCCGGTGTCGTTTTGCATGTCAGTTCATAAACACTATGCCATGGGATCGGTACGTCAAAGATCTCTTCCCAACTATTTTGCAATCTATATGGGACGGCTGTCAATCCTTTGGTCCTTAAGTGAAACTGATAATAAATACATCCAATATTAAATGTGATAACTACAGTATCCTTAACTAGCATTGAAAAAGTTAATCCATTCTTCTCTAATTAAAAATATCTCCCTTATTTCTGAATCACGCTTGTAACATCAATAGGCTACAGTAAGCTATGCTTCGAAAGGGGAGGGTCAGGTAGCCTACACACGCACACACACTGGTAAAGATTTTCAGCTGGCAGACAGACACTGGAATACGTTTCTGAGTATTTGAATAGAAAGGGACGTCTATTAGAAACACCATAAGTGTAATGACATTCAGCCTAGAAAGTGGAGTCTATCATGAATACCAAGGGAAGCCAGGCTTTCTCCTAAAATTAACAATAAAAAAATGTCAAAAATTATTTCTCATTCGTGTCTATCCGTGTTTCATAATTTTCCTTTAATTCGCAAGAGGCTGAATCTATTTTACCAGAGAAAGCATCCGAGAGAGGCAAACAGTGCACCTCTGTCTGAGTATCTGTAGCCTATGTATCTGATGCAGTCTGGCCAAAAATAATATGACTAGTCATACCCTTTTTGGCAAAACAGCATCAGATACATGGGCTACACATACTAAGACAGAGGGGAGCTGTTTCGCTCACTCTGATGCTTTCTCCAGTGTTATTAATGAGTCTTGCTGTCAGTGCGTGTCTTGGTCAAAATGATCAATATATTCAGAGATGACCTATCAGATTTCAGAATTTCTGGGGGGACCACTGGGGTGGTCAATCAAATGTGTATTGTATGTACTGTAAGTGCAATGCATAACTTCTATGTCAGATGAAAAGTTATTTGTATCGTTGTCACAGCTAGGGGACAGAGAACTTAAAAGATTGTGGCTTTGAGAACATTTTAGTTATCAAGACAATCCAGCCCAAGAACAGCCTCAAAACGTTCAGCATCACAAACACAACAACAATCCCCCGCAGACATGCTGATTCATCTGTCTGGCATAATTTGATTTAAGAACCACAAACAACTGCAAGGAGAGAAGCAAACTTTGAAAAAGAAATCCCAGTTGACCTCATGGTTCAAAATGAGTGCAAACACCTAAAACAATTATTCCTGTCTGTCTATTGCAACAAAGACATATTTTTGTATCTCAACTACTAAAGCTGCCTCTCTGCTTTCAGATGTCCTATACAGTCAGATGTCCTATACAGTCAGATGTCCTATACAGTCAGATGTCCTATACAGTCAGATGTTCTATACAGTCAGATGTTCTATACAGTCAGATGTCCTATACAGTCAGATGTTCTATACAGTCAGATGTTCTATACAGTCAGATGTCCTATACAGTCAGATGTTCTATACAGTCAGATGTTCTATACAGTCTATATTTGACAGCCCTTATTCTGCTCTCATTCCCAGCTTGTCATCCACGTCTCACTCCTGACAACCCACAATGCAACACAGTTCCCCCCTACATCAAGGAATGTATGGGAAATATAGCTTCTTGGAATGTGAGTTGCACTCACTTCCAACCAACACAGAGACAGGGAGAGGGAGAGACAGTTACGCGTCTTCACAAAACAAAACATAAAAAAATAATGAATGTAGTCATTGTTAGAGAGACGCGCTCAATCACTCGTCGATCGCTTTTCTTAATGTCTCGCGTCGGTCGCTCTAACTGCGGGCGGGGTCATGTGTAGTGAGAGAGCGCTACGGCTGCTGCTGTGCTGTCTCACTGGCTCAGAATCTGGGATTTTTGTGGCTAGTGTGTTTAAGGGGTGGAAGGGCATTCAAACTTTCTGGTTAAAAATAGACCCGGACGGTCCCACTACCCAGACAAAAAAAGTCAGCCCTGCTAATAATCACAGCTTTGTACTACGAGCCGTCTGAAGCATCAGGCCTGAGAATGTGTCAATCTTTAGTAGGGGCCTGGGAAACTGTACACACTGGAGCTCTGCTCGCTGCCCAGAATAAGAGCCATGGGAATGACTGAAGTTTCTTTTTTTTTTACTGATGTGGGGCCATTGACAGAGGCACCCAGGATCTGGACCTGTATTCATAAAGTGTCTCAGAGTAGGAATGCTGATCTAGGATCTGGTCCCCCTTGTCCATCTAATCCTATTCATTATGATCTAAAGGGATAAACTGATCCTAGATCAGCACTCCTACTCTGAGATGCTTTATGAATACTGGCCCAGATCCCAGCTCCCTGACTCTTTCTCCGTCTGTCTTCTCGCCTCACTGGCTGTCTGGCCAGGCGTAAGTCACTCATTGGGCCTTTCTTGGCGGAGTGAGTGGTGGTGGGTCGGTCTGGAGCTGATGACACACTAACAGCAGGGGAACAAGGGGACATGGGGTCAGGGTGTTGGGGACAGGGGTTTGAGAGATGTCAGCTCTCTGAGGTCAGATCAGACAGACATCAGATGTCACCAAGACCCACACAAAGGGAGGGTCATAAAGAGTGTATGCTGTTTTCTTGGCTTCCGTCGTGGAAGAAAATGTAAGTATGCTCAACTCAACAACCACTGTCTCGTCTATCCATCCACTAATTTTGTCATTCACTCATTATTCCCCCAGATGTACCCACCCACTCACCCTTTTCTCTCTGACATAGTCCCTTTAAGTCACCCAGAGTTTACCTCATGTTCCCTAGTCTTAAGGTCTGCATAAACCACAATCCAGGATTGATCATTCACCAACAATATGATGCTGTGGCACTAGCTATGGGACTGCTAAAGTATCAGTAGGTTATGCTGTACCATCATCAGCATATTGATGTCTATATAAGCTCTATAAGAAACAGATGATAGATGACTACATATTCCCTTGATCATAGCCTCATAATCCACATTGAGCTTGATCTGGTTACCTATCTATAAATTATAATACACCAATTGGGTTTGAAAAATGTATATCTCTCCTGTTCTTTTGCAGATATGCTCCAAAATGTGCCTTTGTGCTTCAATGCGGTCAGTAGTCAGAACAAGCAGAGGTAATTCCTTGATGGGATGACTTGTCTATTCAACGTATGAACTCCTGTCATGCAAAGCCAATGACGATAACAACGACACTGTCAATCACTCTGGACATATGAACTGTCACAATATGAAAATAAACATTGGGGGGAACTTTTTTTTGATCTGACGTCATACCATTGCCACACAGTATCTGTATAATCGCTGTGAGCTTTGCATACAGGAGGGTACTAACTAACGTAATACTATCAGGGACATTGTTTCAGAGGTTGTTTAAAGACAGCACAATGAACAAAAGGGTCCCTCTCAGGAAGAGGGCTAGACACTTAGCCTATCACTCCATCAGTGTTATCACAGGTTTAGAATCCGATATGACTGCATAGTACTGTGGGCCAATGCGTCACCGTTTGTTGGCCCAAACGGTTTCTTCCTCTTACGTTTTAACAACTGTCAGATGTCAATTTGATTTGATTAATGTGTTTCTTAAACAAATGTCATGCTGATGAACATGAGGCAATACCATTATAGGGCAAAGGTTTTCTGGCCTGTATCTAGGGCAAAGGTTTTCTGGCCTGTATCTACAGTAGGCAACACATTGGTGTTAGAATAATGTGTCTGAGGGGCATTAAATGTGAAGATAAGGTACCCATAAAGCAATACCACCATTTTCTGTGGCATGTGGAATGCGACAGGTGTACAGGTGTGAAACGTCACGAGAAACTATACATCTCATGGCTGAGGAAGAGAAGTTGTCACTAGTGCTGTTAACTTGGCTAACAATTAGCCTTTATAACAGACAGAGGTGTTCATGGGAAACGTAGGCTGGTTAATGAGTGTTGTCAGGTGACGACTCCTTATCGTGGGAAGGCATGACTGTGGAATTGAACCTACTCCAAATGTAGAATGACAAAGTCCCGGTATAAAGTCATCAAGACTTATTTATAGACATAATAATATAATTATGATTTAGTAGTGTGGGCTTCTTTCTTGAGGGGGAAGTTTGTATTCAATTGAATTGAGAGCTGGAGGGCAAATTATATCCTTCCCTCCAGCACTCAATTCAAGTTAATACAAATCTGACCTTTATAGCATTAGAAATAACTTACATATAAAGTCTGAAGGTGTCACTCTAGAGTTAGTGAATAACCTAGGAGAAATGTGTGTGAATGACTGCAACAGGGTGATGCAGGGGGTGGGTTTGTATGTCAGGGAGGCAGGTAGCCAAAATTTGTATCAGCTACTAATTGGTCATGAAGTGTGACATTTCTGATCTCAGGACTTTGAAAATAAATATATTGAACATCAAACAATTATTTGCATGTTTTGTGATTCTCTACTGTAGTTAATTTATTCCACTGCAGGTCAGAACAGAACAGCACAGTAAAGTGAATGGGTCTCTGTGTGTGTAACCATGTATCCACTTACTACCAATCAAAGCTCCATTACCAGTGCATTTTAAGGCATTAGAGATGTCAAGATTGTTAAGGCATGCATATTGTTTTCTCAGTCAAGGAAATTTAGAAAATGAATTCCTTTAGGCAGATGAGGAGTGTGTGTGTACATGTGTACATGTGGGGGGTAAATGAGGGTCGAATAAGGGAAAGGGAGGAACTGGTAGACTGGTAGGGGTGGTGGGGGGGCAAACCATTTGGACTCAGTCACTCACAGAGAGGTAGACCATTTTCTCTGAGACAGCTGAATTGTGAGAAAAGAGGAAGCTTTGAGAAAAGAGGAAGCTTAGCGAAAAGAGGAAGCTTTGCAGCTCTGCCATTTGTTTTGCTTAGAGAGAGCAGCCTCCCACCCTGAAACACTGAGCACAAACTGATTAAATACAACTACAGTCATGCAGTACTTTCTAGCAGATGGTGCTTCTGCGATTCAGTAATGCACAATTTGAGATTGCTTTATATGCATTATTTCGAAAATTCCTCTACAAATCTTTTGACTGTGGATTCTGGAGTATACTGTATGTTTGAGAGATAAAATACAAAAGCACATATATACTTTACTATAATATTAAAGTAAGATATTTTCTCAGTTAATGCAAATATAGATCAGGGTATGCATACAGTATATGCTCACATGCTGTCTGCTATTGACCTTGTACAAAGCTCTCTCTCTCTCTCTACACCCCCCTCCTTCCCCATTGCAAGGAAACAGTGTCTTGAGCACAGCACAAAGGACTTACACTTACAGCATTAGGACAACAGAGGCGTGGCTGGCCTTAAATGAGGGGACAAATTGCGGCGCAAGGAGGAGGGGAAGAGGGGGAGGGCCGGTGGCAGTTCAGTGGCGGAGGCGCAGGAGGTGGCCCCCGAACGGGTCAGGGGGGTCATGCTGGCCCCCGTCGGCCTCCACTGCCATGTGAACAGGAAAGGTGTGCGCGTGTGAACTTTTGCCTCGTCCCGCTCAGTCCATCAGCCAGCAAATGGAGCACATCAGCCACACAGCTGGGGAAGAAGAGGTGAGGGGCTGGGGTAGGTGGGAGGGAGGGAGGGCCTGAACACCTCACACACAGGCCCCCTTTGTGCTCGGGGCAAGGGCTAGCATTACCCCACAGGGGGGTAGACGGGGGGCGAACTGAAGTGAGCAATCCGTATGTGTTGGAGCAATTACCACTGAGTCATTATCACGCCATAACAGACGATCATATATCTTCTCATTCAAGGTGTCACCTGGTCTTCATTTACCAGTCAGTAACCATTCATTATACTGGGATGAATCCCAAACTCAAAATTAGTAAGGCCTCCAGATCCTTGACAAACACAACCATTGAGTTAGCAATAATATGCTATCTTCTTTTCTTTTAGACTTGACATTGACATGACATTAGACCATACTGTATCTCAGGCACTGTGTGTACATAGGTACATGTGTGTGTTTTACGTGACTGTATGTTAAGACCTGTGTGAGATGGCTTCTTGTGGTTTTGTACCAGTTTCCCCCCTTCCTGCTCCCAGGCCAGTTGCACAGGGAACTGTGTGGAGGAAATGCCTCTGAATTGGGAGGTCAAGTGCCTGGGGAGTCCTGGCCTAGCTGTGCTATCCAACTTGAGTTCAATACCAGAGAAACATGCACGCATGTATGCACTGCACACACACACAAACATGCAAGCAAGCACGCACCGCAACACATTCCCCAATAATATACCCACGGTTATACTACAGACATAACTTGACAAGATAAGCACCAATGGAAGTGGTATTACCCAAGTAATTCTGCTATCAGTAATTGACTCATTAGCAGCCTCACACCTCCACAAATAAAACACAAACAGCATACATACAGTACACGATAGACGTCTTACTTCCTGTTCAGAGGCTGAGTGTGCAACACAGCCGGGGACCCCTGTTTTCAGCCCAGGGCTAGTTCAAAGACATTTAGATATTGCTCCTTTCTAGATTAAAATATTACCGGAGTGTGTTTATTATTGGGAGAATAGCTGTCAGGATATTTCAGCTGGTTTCCTCCATCTTCCAGACTCACCCCATAAACACTGTGGCTGAGATTGTCTGTTTATACACTTTACTCCGCTACTTTGCAGAGCAGGCTCCAGGCTGGGAATGACTGGATCTTTACGCACTTTCGTGTGCTTTGTAAGTAAATTAAACTGGCAATGAATATAAACTCTGGAAAATGATTAGGTTCTAAAAATCAATGGTAAAAAAATAAACAGTTTGACAAGAAATTGCAATTCATATTAATTAGATTTTTTCACTGTTAGTCTACACATGTTGTTTAGGAAGCATGTGGCAAATAACATTTTATTTTATTTGATGATGAGAAATTGAGCCATAAGGGTAATACAGGTCTAACACTTATAACAAACAACTCTTTGTACTGTATTCAGGAACTTACTGTTGATATTGTGTACATGTCCCTACCCTGACCATAACCCAGTGTTGCACCAGCCCATTGAGAGGGAGAGACAGAGAGAGAGGGAGGGGAGAGTGAGTGGGGAGAGGGCTAGTGAGAGAGGGAGGGAGGGAGAGAGAGGAGGGTGATTGGAGGCAGACCAGATATGTAATCTACAGTAAGCCTATGAATAAATATATACAGTGGCTTGTGAAAAGAATCACCTGCCTTGGCATTATTCCTATTTTGTTTCCTTACAACTTGGAATTAAAGTTCCCCCCCACAAAGTCAATACTTTGTCAATTACAGCTGCAAAGTCAATTACAGCTGCAAGTCTTTTGGGGTATGTCTCTATAAGCTTGGCACATCTGGCCACTGGGATTTTTGCCCATTTATCAAGGCAAAACTGCTCCAGCTCCTTCAAGTTGGATGGGTTCCTCTGGTGTACAGCAATCTTTAAGTCATACCACAGATTCTCAATTGGATTGAGGTCTGGGCTTTGACTAGGCCATTCCAAGACATTGAAATGTTTCCCCTTCAACCACTCAAGTGTTGCTTTAGCAGTATGCTTAGGGTCATTGTCCTGCTGGAAGGTGAACCTCCGTCCCAGTCTCAAATCTCTGGAAGACTGAAACAAGTTTCCCTCAATAATTTCCCTGTATTTAGCGCCATCCATCATTCCTTCAATTCTGACCAGTTTCCCAGTCCCTGCTGATGAAAAACATCCCCACAGCATGATGCTGCCACCACCATGCTTCGCTGTGGGGATGGTGTTCTCGGGGTGATGAGAGGTGTTGGGTTTGCGCCAGACATAGCGTTTTCCTTGATGGCCAAAATGCTCAATTTTAGTCTCACCTGACCAGAGTACCTTCTTCCATATGTTTGGGGAGTCTCCCACATGCCTTTTGGTGAACACCAAACGTGTTTGCTTATTTATTTCTTTAAGCAATGGCTTTTTTCTGGCCACTCTTCTGTAAAGCCCAGCTCTGTGGAGTGTACGGCTTAAAGTGGTCCTATGGACAGATACTCCAATCTCCGCTGTGGAGCTTTGCAGCTCCTTCAGGGTTATCTTTGGTCTCTTTGTTGCCTCTCTGATTAATGCTCTCCTTGCCTGGTCCGTGAGTTTTGGTGGGCGGCCCTCTCTTGGCAGGTTTGTTGTGGTGCCATATTCTTTCAATTTAATGGTGCTCCGTGGGATGTTCATAGTTTCGGATATTTTTTTATAACCCAACCCTGATCCCACAACTTTGTCCCTGACCTGTTTGGAAAGCTCCTTGGTCTTCATGGTGCCGCTTGCTTGGTGGTTGCCCTTGCTTAGTGGTGTTGCAGACTCTGGGGCCTTTCAGAACAGGTGTATATATGCTGAGATCATGTGACAGATCATGTGACACTTAGATTGCACACAGGTGGACTTTATTTAACTAATTACAGTGGGGGAAAAAAGTATTTAGTCAGCCACCAATTGTGCAAGTTCTCCCACTTAAAAAGATGAGAGAGGCCTGTAATTTTCATCATAGGTACACGTCAACTATGACAGACAAATTGAGGAAAACAATTCCAAAAAATCACATTGTAGGATTTTTAATGAATTTATTTGCAAATTATGGTGGAAAATAAGTATTTGGTCACCTACAAACAAGCAAGATTTCTGGCTCTCACAGACCTGTAACTTCTTCTTTAAGAGGCTCCTCTGTCCTCCACTCGTTGCCTGTATTAATGGCACCTGTTTGAACTTGTTATCAGTATAAAAGACACCTGTCCACAACCTCAAACAGTCACACTCCAAACTCCACTATGGCCAAGACCAAAGAGCTGTCAAAGGACACCAGAAACAAAATTGTAGACCTGAACCAGGCTGGGAAGACTGAATCTGCAATAGGTAAGCAGCTTGGTTTGAAGAAATCAACTGTGGGAGCAATTATTAGGAAATGGAAGACATACAAGACCACTGATAATCTCCCTCGATCTGGGGCTCCACGCAAGATCTCACCCCGTGGGGTCAAAATGATCACAAGACCGGTGAGCAAAAATCCCAGAACCACACGGGGGGACCTAGTGAATGACCTGCAGAGAGCTGGGACCAAAATAACAAAGCCTACCATCAGTAACACACTACGCCGCCAGGGACTTAAATCCTGCAGTGCCAGACGTGTCCCCCTGCTTAAGCCAGTACATGTCCAGGCCCGTGCTAGAGTGCATTTGGATGATCCAGGAGAGGATTGGGAGAATGTCATATGGTCAGATGAAACCAAAATAGAACTTTTTGGTAAAAACTCAACTCGTCGTGTTTGGAGGACAAAGAATGCTGAGTTGCATCCAAAGAACACCATACCTACTGTGAAGCATGGGGGTGGAAACATCATGCTTTGGGGCTGTTTTTCTGCAAAGGGACCAGGACGACTGATCCGTGTAAAGGAAAGAATGAATGGGGCCATGTATCGTGAGATTTTGAGTGAAAACCTCCTTCCATCAGCAAGGGCATTGAAGATGAAACGTGGCTGGGTCTTTCAGTATGACAATGATCCCAAACACACCGCCCGGGCAACGAAGGAGTGGCTTCGTAAGAAGCATTTCAAGGTCCTGGAATGGCCTAGCCAGTCTCCAGATCTCAATCCCATAGAAAATCTTTGGAGGGAGTTGAAAGTCCGTGTTGCCCAGCGACAGCCCCAAAACATCACTGCTCTAGAGGAGATCTGCATGGAGGAATGGGCCAAAATACCAGCAACAGTGTGTGAAACCTTGTGAAGACTTACAGAAAATGTTTGACCTGTGTCATTGCCAACAAAGGGTATATAACAAAGTATTGAGAAACTTTTGTTATTGACCAAATACTTATTTTCCACCATAATTTGCAAATAAATTCATTAAAAATCCTACAATGTGATTTTCTGGATTTTTTTTCCTCATTTTGTCTGTCATAGTTGACGTGTACCTATGATGAAAATTACAGGCCTCTCTCATCTTTTTAAGTGGGAGAACTTGCACAATTGGTGGCTGACTAAATACTTTTTTCCCCCACTGTATGTGACTTCTGAAGGTATTTGATTGCACCAGATCTTATTTAGGGGCTTCATAGCAAAGGGGGTGAATACATATGCACGCACCACTTTTCCGTTTTTTACATTGTAGAGTTGTTTGAAATAAGTTATTTTTTTCATTCCACTTCACCAATTTGAACTATTTTGTGTATGTCCATTACATGAAATGCAAATAAAAAATCCATTTAAATTACAGGTTGTAATGCAACAAAATAGGAAAAACGACAAAGGGGATGACTACTTTTGCAAGGCACTGTAGTAGGCCAAAGTATAAGGTATAAGTATACATTCACGATAAAAATATTTGGTGCAATAAAAAGTTGTAAAAAGTTGTCTGTTTTGCTTTTTATAAAAAGAAGAAGAAAACCTTGGCAAAGTGACAAACCCTTGCTGTGAAATGTATTAATGTAATCTAATTAAGATGTTACTAAGTGGATGAAATATTAAAAGACGAGAAAAAAAATCCTCAATTTTAGTCAATCTCTTCGATTTATTTAATTAACTGCAAATCTCTCCCGGGTGACCCGACGTAAGTTGAACTATAAATAGAGGTGGATAATGCTGTTGACCCTGGGGGTTAATTCTCAGGCTTTCTGCTGCTTTCATCCCCTGGGGGCTCGGGGCCGAATCCTCCTCAGGTTACACTGCCCTGAACCCAGGAACCACAGCCAGGAAATGAGTTCATATCAAAAAATGAACCCAGGATTTGGTTCGTTCGGGCACCTTTGAAGACACCAGAAAGATGAGAGGCGGGGAACGCTGGGGAACGTAGCCAAGCCTAAATCCTGATTAATCCTGCTGATTCCACACTGTCATGAGGTCACTGGGAATCCAAATAAAGAAAATCAGAGAGAAAGAGAGAAATAGAAAGGAGAAAAATCAGAGGACAATTGGTCTGTGTACCAGACCCAGACATGGTTTTTATTTTTTTGGTGATGCCCGGTAGCATTTCTATTTCAACACCTGTCAGGAGGGGGAAACCTACATGAGGGAGAAAATGCACTTGAATAAAACGTTCAATTAATTCCAGATGAAAGAGCTTGTTGAGAAGGCCTACCCTCAGCCAAGTGTGTGTACGATAGAGAGCCAGGGGCTTTTCTGACTAATTGCTCCTTTACATAATCCTTAAATGTTTTTACATCATCTCAGATAGTGTTTACACATGAAAACCCACAGGGTTAGAGTAATAAAGTGTGTTACAGCGCCAGTATAAATATATATCTAATGCTGAGGAACGCACACTCTCTTGTGTCGTGTTCAGCAATAACCATTTAACTTCTAACATTTGTCTGTCCCAATCAAAATACTGTTGAATAAATAGATATATCTGTGGCCTGAATAAACATACAGTAGTCAAGCAGTCGATGACAGGTGACTTAGTCCAAGCCTTTAATTTAATTATTTCCTTGTCTATTTTTTGTAAAACTGTGGCCATTTAATTCAGGCACAACTGCAAGGGCAGGCATAGACTAGCAGTCCTTGACACACACACATACACACACACACACACACACACACACACACACACACACACACACACACACACACACACACAGGGGCTGTCAGTGGCGAAAATGCATCAGACACAGTGAGGGAGAGAAAGAGAGAGAGAGAGAGAGAGAGAGAGAGAGAGAGAGATGGGGGAGACAGAGACAGAGAGGCCAGTGTGTCCAGGAGGTTAAGCTAGCTGGGGATGGAGCGTGGGGTCAGGGTTCTCCTCCTCTGTGAGGTAGAGAGCCCTGATCATCTCAGCAGCTGAGCAGAATGGTCGGTGTAGAGGCCCCATCCAAAGAGTCACAGGGGTGAGGGAAGGGTGACTCTTGGGGTGTTGGGATTCGGAGAATAGGGCCACTGAAGAATCATTACTGGTGGTGTCAGGTAACCTGTGTCAACTGAGACTGAGATAGTTTCTGAGCAATAATATTCAAACTTTTCTCTATGGGCAGGCATCTCAAAACCAGGGGATGGATTCAAAATAATTTTCAAATAGTTTCGTTCTGAACAGAACCATATTTATATTTTGTTCTGTTCCATTGTTCCGACCTGCAAAATAAAGTTCTGAAACGGTTCAAACCCAAAAAAGTACAGGTTTATATCGTTCCTTTCTGTTCCTTTTAAAACCTCTGAAAAAAAAAATTGTTTTGAATTTTTTGCTTCACCAACCATTGCGGATAGAGCAGCTTGCTATGGAGCGGGCAAGCTATAGTTGTTTACATGCTCGATGGACAGACAAGTGTATGGCGCAAGATGCCACGGGGGGCCAGTATAAAAAAATGTATGCACTCACTGTAAGTCGCTCTGGATAAGAGCGTCTGCTTAATGACTAAAATGTAAAATGTAAATTTTGTGGGTGAAATTCTGCAGTCTTGCATCTTGTTATGACATGCATTATCTGAATTAGGCCCATATAATTATACCTACATAGGAGCGGCTTCTATGGAGGAACTTTGAATGTCTTTGAGCTTCCAAGAGTTGGCTTAACGTTGGACCAGAGCTAGTTAGCTGTGTGTGCAGAGCGGCATCAGAATTAAAAACACGTGTTACCTTTTTGTAGTTAATAAATCCAATGTGAAACTTGATAACTATAGTATCCTCAACTAGCATTGAAAAAGTGTATCCATTCTTGTCTAATTAAAAATATCTCCCTAATTTCTGAATCATGGTTGTAACGTCAGTAGGATACAGTAGCCTATGCTTCGGAGGGGGGTGCAGGTATCCTACACATGCACACACACAGGCAAAGATTTTCAGCTGGCAGGCAGACACTGGAATAAGTTTCTGAGTGACAGACTGAGGGCTTTGCATATGCGCTTTGTTGCGTTTTTGGGGGGACTGAAAAAAATGCCCGGAACGTAAAATGATGTTATTAAACGTTTCCAATGCTTTTAAAATAACAGTTCTCGTCTTTATTTTCCGGTTTTCGGTTCTGTTCCCTGAACCGGTTCCAACCCCTGCTCAAAACTGTCCTATTTTTCAAGAAACGGTGGCATATCTTACTGTAAAAACAGGTGGTCTGGTGAGAGTTTTCATGTATGGGATGTTATCCTCTGATGGTATTCAGTGATTATGATTAAACTCTTACCAGACCACCTGTTTTTACTGTAAGATATGCCACCGTTTCTTGAAAAACAGGACAGTTTTGAGCAGGGGTTGGAATTGGTTCAGGGAACCGGTTCTTGGAGAGAAAAAAAACCTCTCAGGTCTGGTTGATTCATTTCAGGACTTTCTGCCTTGGGACATTCAAGTGAGTGTGTGTGTGGCCATAGAGTGAGGAGTGAGGAGACAGTGGTGATTTGCAGGTGTACGGGTCAGACAGAAACCCCGCACCCCTCCCCCTCTACCTCCACCTCCCTCACTCCCTCCCTCCATCCCTCTGTCCAGTCCCCAACCTCCTGAGCCTCCATAATATATGTATACATGGACGACCACGGTCAGAGGGAAACACACAGGCGGACCTCTCCTGGCTAGACGTACTGTACTGTGGCTACTATTGGGGGGGTCTACCACTGCCCCTTGCTCCCCTGCCCTCTGCCTCATTCCCCTTGCTCCCCGACACTCAACCCCCTCCTCCTCGACACTCCCAGAACACACATTAATCTTACACACCCGGGAGGGGGAAAATCCAGCAGCTGCCAATGTTGTCCCACCCAGCAAGCCTGGTCCCAGGAGCTCCACTAATTCCAAGGTCATGTGGATGTCTCCGTCCCTCTTCTCTCTCACTCCATCTCCCCTTCTTGGGCCACAAAGGTAGGAAGAGTTGGAGATAGAGAACAAGAGGGGGGAGAGGGATAGAGAAAGGGAGAGAGAGAGGGGGAGAGGAGACAAGAGCGGGGGGAGAGGGGACAAGCATCATGTGAAAGCTTCAAAAAGCAGCTCTAGTCACACAGACACAAGACACAAGAGGGCCAGCTGAGATGCTACATTACCTGACAGATCTCAAAGTTTTGTAAGTGTAGATCACAGAAGTGTGATGGAGAATGTACTGTATTTGAAATGGTGGGAAGCTCTGTGCTCTCTTGTGTTCTCACCATCTCTGGTGATAGTGTATTTAATCAGTGTAGTGCCCAGCAGCAGACATTCCTAAACTTCTCTCTCCCAGTGACCCCTCTCAGGTGGCAGAAGCCCAGCACACAGCGGAGGAGGTCACATGACCTCTATTAACTGGTTCCCGGGACAATCCACCTGAGACAGACAGGGATGCTCTCACCCAAAATAGATGTTTTATTTAGACCGGTGTGAGAAAAGTCACAAGGAGTCATGCAACATATAACCTTGTTATAGTCAGATACCTCTTCGCTTTTGAGTGGTCAAGAAAAAAACAGTTTGCTAGCACAATAGTCACCATAACCAGGTTTCCATCCAACCTTTTTATGCCAGTAAAGTACATATAAAAAATTGCTTGACAGGCCTGATGGAAACAGCACATTTTCCGTTAACTTTCCAAATGTCAACAAAACAAAATTTGCTAGACAAGGTGAGATCTATTTGAGTCTGTAAAATAAATTATGCGAGAAATGGCAGTTGAAGCGCCTTTATGCACAAATATTGTTATAATAACCATCATATTGAAGTAACCTTGGAGTGACGCAATGACATGTTGTGTGGTCCTCCGACTACCACTCGGGAAAGCTTGTAGTTTAATACGCTACATATTAAATAAGTTATGATGAACTTCACAGGGTGGTGAAAGTGCATGGTGATGAGCTTGATGCTCCTTTACAATAAATATTGAGGGTCTTATTCTGGTGACATGATGATTGATGCTTGGCTGCCATTTGACAAATTAAAATAATGATGATGATGATGATATGCCATTTAGCAGACGCTTTTATCCAAAGCGACTTACAGTCATGCGTGCATACATTATTCGTTTTTTGTGTATGGGTGGTCCCGGGGATAGAACCCACTACCTTAGCGTTACAAGCGCCGTGCTCTACCAGCTGAGCTACAGAGGACCACTAATCTCGGTCTATCCATAACAATCTCCTCATGTAGACTATACCCACACTGTATCTGAGCTGTTGGCTAGAGAGCACGTGCTAATACCAGAGTGGACACATTTGCTAGATAATGCAAATTTTTTGATGACAAAACCATCAGTTGAAAATGCGATGGAACCCTATTTAACTTGTATCTTTTATTCAGTACATGGGAATTGATCTGCAAAAGTTGTTTTTATGTGCACTACGTCATCACGCACAGCCTTTTAACTGCAACAAGTCAATTTGATGGCAACACATCTCTGAGTGGAAAATGCCAATTATATATATATATATATATATATATATTTATATATACACTAGATTACTAATAGGGGGCACTGTGTTGAAGCCACCATGCCTCCATCTTGGCACTCCCTCACCATTGAAAAATATTTTGGAAGCTAAAGAAATGGATTTATGTCTAAATTAGTTTTGGCCACATTTATTCCATTACAGACACCTTAATGCATATTTTTCAATTATAATATGTAAGCTAAAAATAAAAATCTAACATTATTATTTTTATTTTTTTAGATTACTAATGTTACTGTCCCCAGTACAACAAAAAAATACTTAAAGGCATGTAATTCTGTCCTTGAAACATTTAATTGAAATACTATCGAATTCCATTCATTCCTATGGAGGACTGCTCCTACTGGGGAGTGCCAATATGGCTGATCAGTGGCTTCAAAGCCTCTCAATGGCCAATAAATAGCATCAGCAATCCAGGGTTTATATACATCATTGGAAAATGTGCGTATTGTTTTTATGTGTATTTTAGAATATTCGCATGAAAATCTGTCGCCAATTGGATTGAAACCTAGCTCATGTCACATACTGCTATTTCACTATATTTGTTCCAATTTACAATGTTTCATTGCAAAGACTGAAGCAGAGAGCTACAAAGGTCTACTTGGAATGGAGGTCCGGTCGAAACTGACCGTACAAACAACCAAAACTGAATTGATTCCTTATGTAGCAAATCATTGTATCTATTTATTAGTGTCTGCTGGTGAGGCATTTCCACCCTTTGTTTCAGGAAAAATCACAAAGGCTTCCTGCAGGCCTTACTGGCAGAGGACTGAGTGTAATCCTGCCTGTTTTAGAGTTACTGATAGTAAATAACAACTCTTACTCAAACACACACACACACACAGAGGGGGCTTATAGAGTGCATCATCACCCTGTGAGGCCAGAGAAGGTGAGTCCCGCACGTGCTCTGTTTTGTTTTCAGGAAGTTTGTATTTTATTGTCACAGCATAATTTGTCCTATGCTAATTTGATCCCCCAATCCAAATGCAATGCAGCCTTCATCCCTCCATGAATATGTTTTATTGGCATCAATGTAACATTTATGAATATATACTGTATATATAGAGAGAGAGACTATTATTCACTTATTATTTGCTACTACACTGCAATTGGCATAGCGATGGATAGGAAACATACCTTGTCAACAAGAGGTGCTTTTCAAACCATAGGTCAACTATATATACAGTTGAAGTCGGAAGTTTACATACACTTAGGTTGGAATCATTAAAACTTGTTTTTCAACCACTCCACACATTTCTTGTTAACAAACTATAGTTTTGGCAAATCGGATTGTGAAGATGCTGGAGGAATCAGGTACAAAAGTATCTATATCCACAGTAAAACGAGTCCTATATCGACATAACCTGAAAGGCCACTCAACAAGGAAGAAGCCACTGCTCCAAAACCGCCATAAAAAAGCCAGACTACGGTTTGCAACTGCACATGGGGACAAAGATGGTACTTTTTGGGGAAATGTCCTCTGGTCTGATGAAACAGAAATAGAACTGTTTGGCCATAATGACCATCGTTATGTTTGGAGGAAAAAGGGGGTGCTTACAAGCCGAAGAACACCATCCCAACCGTGAAGCATGGGGGTGGCAGCATCATGCTGTGGGGGTGCTTTGCTGCAGGAGGGACTGGTGCCCTACACAAAATGCATGGCATCATGACGAAGGAAAATTATGTGGATATATTGAAGCAACATCTCAAGACATCAGTCAGGAAGTTAAAGCTTGCTCGCAAGTGAGTCTCCCAAATGGACAATGAACCCAAGCACACTTCCAAAGTTGTGGCAAAATGGCTTAAGGACAACAACGTCAAGGTATTGGAGTGGCCATCACAAAGCCCTGACCTCAATCCTATAGAAAATGTGTGGGCAGAACTGAAAAAGTGTGTGCGAGCAAGGAGGCCTACAAACCTGACTCAGTTACACCAGCTCTGTCAGGAGGAATGGGCCAAAATGCACCCAACTTATTGTGGGAAGCTTGTAGAAGGCTACCCGAAATGTTTGACCCAAGTTAAACAATTTAAAAGCAATGCTACCAAATACTAATTGAGTGTATGTAAACTTCTGACCCACTGGGAATGTGATGAAAGAAATAAAAGCTGAACTAAATCATTCTCTCTACTATTATTCTGACATTTCACATTCTTAAAATAAAGTGGTGATCCTAACTGACCTAAGACAGATAATTCTTACTAGGATTAAATGTCAGGAATTGTGAAAAACTGAGTTTTAATTAATTTGGCTAAAGTGTATGTAAACTTCCGACTTCAACTGTATATATTTTGTTTATTTAACCAGGTAAGTTGACTGACAACACATTCTCATTTACATCAACTACCTGGGGATTAGTTACAGGGGAAAGGATGAATGAGCCAACTGGAAGCTGGGGATGGTTAGATGGCCATGATGGCCAGATTGGACATTTTGCCAGGACACCGGGGTTAACACCCCTATTCTTACAATAAGTGCCATGGGATCTTTAGTGACCACAGAGTCAGGACACTCGTTTAATGTCCCGTCCAAAAGACTACACAGGGCAATTCCCAATCACTGCCTTGGGATATTGTTTAAGACCAGAGCAAAGAGTGCCTCCTACTTGCCTTCCAACAACACTTCCAGCAGCATCTGGTCTCCCATTCAGGGACCAACCCTGCTTATGTTCAGAGGCAAGCCAGCAGTGGGATTCAGGGTGGTATGCTGCTGGCCAACCATGGACATGCCCAAGTTCCTGGAGTAGCATATAGCAAAAATAACAACTTTAATCTAACTGTGGCCAGATACTTATGGAGGGCACTGTAACCTACATTGAAATTAGGAGGGTAAATTTGCTGGTGTCATCAGTGGTCAGTAACCAATCACAAGATAGCTAAAGCTGATCAGTCATTAAGCAGGCTAGGCAACCTGTAGTTGAGTTAGCTAGCTTAGCTAGTTTAATTTATTAACCCGGGTCACTGGCATGAAAGGCAAATACCCTATGCATCGCATCAATAGGGTTAAGCCACTTGGTGGGAATTGTAACGTGGCTCATATAGCGAGGATCACTGCACTGGCCCCTCCGAACAGGAAGGCATGTCCTCGTGCTTCAATGACTCGGCCCCCTCGCAAGTCCAGGCTGTGCGTTCCAATGGGGTCACAGCCAGCATCCCACTTCTGACACCAGTGTAGCAAACAGTGGGGCAGGTAAGCAAACCCAGGTCGCTGGCATGAAAGGCAAACACCCGAGGCATCGCACCAATAGGGTTAACCCACTTGGTGGGAATTGTAACGTGGGCCATATAGCGAGGATACAATATTTAACCATTGCTAGTGAGAGTTGATTTTATCTTTGGAGGTTTCATCTGAGCATTGTGAGCTTGCTAGCAATAACAATAGCTAGCTAGCTTTCAGCCAAACAAGGAACCAGACAAGTTTGGTTTAGAAACATAAAAGCGCACTTCCTTTTCCACTCTGTTTCTCTGGGGAGTTCTCCCTAGCGTTACGTTTTGCTTATTTTTGGTAAAAAGTGCTGGACATGGCACATAAATAGTCAAGGCTACAGTATATCTAATCTATATCCAAGATGCATCAAGCTGTCATGTGAGGAATTGGAGTTCAGCTTCAGTGGATCTGACAGGACCCCTCCCTATTATATCCCCACAGCTCCCATGACGGCCAGCTAGAACTAACCCCAGGCTTGTAGACGGACAGCAGCAGTCACTGCTGGAGGATTTTGTGACCAGCTCCAAACTGATCTGAGGTCAGAGGCCAGACTGTGGTGTGACCCTGTCAACTGTGGTAAGACCAAGTGTGGTGCCCATGTCAGAGTCAGTATCCATTAAAACCAGCAGTTAGTTCAGTTGAATACAGGCTTAACTGAGGGGAAAGGAGTTCCAATGACGGGCCTTAAGGTTATTGTAGCTGGTGGTGGTGGGGAGGTGGATGGTTGTCGAAAACTGTTGCTGAAAAACAGCAAGTGAGAGAACATGGGTAAATTGACATATAAATACATCCCAAAACCCTTTAGGTATCCCCCCCAAAATATATAAAAATAATTTGATACAATATTGAATTTGGTCTTTACTACTATAGCCCATTGAAACGCATTGAATAACAAAAAAGACGGTCAAAAAATAAATCATAAGGAATAAGGTTTTGAAGTGTCTGTCCTATATCTAGGAGATATAAGAAATATCAGGAAATATTTACGTTTTTTTTGGATGGGTGCGTCAATGGACTCTTAAGGACAGCAAGCGTGACGAATGTGCATTATTGTGCCATACTTATAGGCTATAAGGTAAATAGGTGAATGACATTCTGCACATGGCTAATAGGAAAGAGGAGAAGACACAAGATGATATGTTTGTATTCATTTCTGTAGAAACGTATCCGCTAACTTACAGGCTAACTCTTATCTGTGATTTACAGGAGCAATTAGGGTCAAGTGCTTTGCTCAAGGGTACATTGACAGATTTTTCTAAAATAAAGTGTGACCAGAATCTTATTAAATCAATTGGGGAATGGCCTAGTCTCTGAGGGAAGATCCTCGGAGCCAGATTATATAATGGCAGGTAGCCCTATGCGAGGATGCTAGTAATATAAGTTACTTACCAGGGAGAAGGGACGCGATGAAGCAACAATTGGATCTAAAGTGTCATGGGCCTCTCACTCCACCGGGTTACCACCTTAATTTTCTTCCACTCTGCTCACCACTCTCTCTACTCAGCCTAACTAGCTCCACCTGTCCCTGCTCTGCTCTGCTCTAATTACTCTGCCAGCTGCGCTGCATTACCCACTACCTCTCCCAGTATTTAAGGCCCTGTCTTTCAGCTCTCCGGTGTCAGATCGTCTGCAAAGCTCACACCCGGAACCTGTTTGCTCGCGCTTCTGGCTCACCCTGGTTTTGTGACCCCGGACCTGCCTGTTTTTTGGATACTCTTCTGCCTCAGGAGATCCAGACCTGCTTCTGCCATTACGACTCCTGACTACTCTTCAATCCCGGTAACTCTGACCAGCCTTCTGCCTTGCTACTACGTATTTTGGATTTCCCTTGAACTGTACTGCTGCCTTGTTTCATTCCGCCCTGTTGTGTCTGTGTCTCCCCCCCCCCCAGGACTTCTGGACCACCCACCACCGGCTTCATAGGACGCATCGCTGCCACTGGGGGGGGCACAGACCCAGCACATTGGACGGGATCCCTGTTACCCCTGGAGCCTTCATTCACTCCCTACTTCCCTTTTCCCTTAAGTTTAATAAACTTTCTGGTGTGACGCAATTGTGGTCCTCTGGTCGTCTGTCTGAACCGTGACAGTACGATCTGACCATTATGGACTCAGCGCACACTTTCCCCGACATGGAAACCGATGAGCATGAGCAGCAGTTCCAGCAGCAGCAACAACAACTCGCCATGATCATTCAACTCCTCACCAACCTTACCCCAGCCAGTCTGCCCACCAGCCCTGCCCCCGAGTTACCTGCCCCGGTCATTGCAGCCGCTGCTCCGGAACCCAAGATTGGAAACCCCGAGCGGTTCAACGGCGATTCAACCCAGGTCCGGCCATTCCTGACTAGCTGCCGACTTCAGTTCTCCTTGCAGCCAAGGACCTTCGCCACGGAGGGGGCTAAAGTTGGGTATGCCATCACTCACCTGACGGGCCGAGCTCGACTCTGGGGAACAGCAGAGTTCGAACGTCAAACCCCCGCATGTGCAACCTTCGACCTGTTTGCTGAGGAGATGCTGAAGGTGTTTGACCTGGATTCACCCACCGCAGAGGCGTCTCGTGAACTGTTCAGTATTCGACAAGGCAGACGTACAGTCGCAGACCATTCCATCGACTTCCGAACCCTGGCTAGACGAAGTTCTTGGAACACACCATCGTTGGTGGACGCGTTCTTCCATAGTTTGGCTGACTATATCAAGGACGAGTTGGTCTCCCATGAACTGCCTTCCACTCTTGATGAAGCCATCGCACTGACTGTCAGGATCGACAGAAGGATACAGACCCGTCGTCGTGAGAGGGGGCGCCAAGGTCCACCTACTACCGGCATTCGGAGAGATCCGACTGGGCTCCTGTCATCTACTGCCACTCACCCAGGTCAGCTTGATCAGTCTGAGCCTATGGAGATTGGGCGAGCCTCTCTCACTCCTGCAGAGCGCCAGCGCCGCTTCACCTCAAACCTCTGCCTCTATTGTGGAGGTGATGGACATCGTGTGGTAACCTGCCCTTTAAAGGGCCGAAGCTCACCGGGCATAGGGGGAGTCCGGTTGAGTTCAATGACCATCCAGTCCTCCGACCGCAAACCCCTGCTGCAAGTTCACCTCCGCCTCTCTGACTCAACTCACACCCTGGCTGCTCTGGTGGATTCTGGCGCCGAAGCCAACATAATGGACATCAAGCTGGCACGCCAACTGGGACTGGAGAACCTCCGTTTGACACCTCCTATTCCTGCCCGGGCACTGGACGGACACTTACTCGGATCGGTCACTCATGTCACGGCCCCGGTCTCGATGGGTCTGTCCGGAAACCATCAAGAAACTATCCAGTTTCACCTGCTCCCCTCTCCAGGCCAACCCCTCATCCTGGGTTACCCATGGCTCCGCCGGCACAACCCTCAGCTCGACTGGGTGACCGGGGTGATCAGGGAGTGGGGAGAGGACTGCCACCGAACCTGCCTGCTTGCTGCCGCACTACCCCCTCGGCCAGTACCTACTAACTCCGCTCCTGACCTCTCCAATGTCCCAGAATGCTACCATGGTCTCAGAGAGGTGTTTAACAAAGCAAGAGCCACATCTCTGCCCCCTCACCGACCGTACGACTGTGCCATCGACCTCCTCCCTGGAACAGCTCCTCCAAAGGGTCGTCTTTATTCGTTGTCTGCTCCTGAAAGAAAGTCCATGGAGGACTACATCAATGGCTCTCTGTCCGCAGGATTAATCCGTTCATCTTCATCTCCTGCTGGTGCTGGCTTCTTCTTTGTGGGGAAGAAGGACGGATCTCTTCGCCCCTGCATCGACTACAGGGGACTCAACGACATCACAGTGAAAAACCGTTACCCTCTGCCTCTGCTCACCTCTGCTTTTGAGTTGCTCCAGGGAGCCACTGTTTTTACCAAGTTGGATCTCAGAAACGCTTACCACCTAGTGCGGATCCGGGAGGGAGATGAATGGAAAACCGCATTCAATACACCAACAGGCCACTACGAGTATCTGGTTATGCCTTTTGGCCTCACCAATGCTCCTGCTGTGTTCCAGGCTCTAGTGAATGATGTACTGCGGGACATGTTAAACAAGTTTGTCTTCGTTTACCTGGATGACATCTTAATCTACTCCAGAAACCTGTCTGAACACACCCGCCATGTCCAGCAAGTCCTTCATCGTCTTCTGGAGAATTCCCTCTACGCCAAGGCAGAGAAATGTGAGTTTCACGTCAAGACAGTGGCCTTCCTGGGGTACATAGTGGCAGAGGGAAGTATCCAAATGGATCCTGCCAAAGTATCAGCAGTCACTTCATGGCCAGTTCCGGATAACAGAAAGAAGCTGCAACAGTTTCTGGGGTTTGCTAACTTCTATAGGAAGTTTATCCGGAACTACAGTACCGTTGCTGCCCCTCTCACTGCTCTAACCAGCACCAAGCAACCCTTCACCTGGACCCCAGCAGCCGACAAAGCCTTCAGTACCCTCAAGGTGAGGTTCACCTCCGCTCCCATCCTCCAGATGCCTGATGTGGACCGGCAATTCATTGTGGAGGTGGACGCCTCGGATGTGGGAGTTGGTGCTGTGATTTCTCAGTGGGCTGCGGAGGATAGGAAGCTCCATCCCTGTGCCTTTTTCTCACGTCGGTTGTCCCCCTCTGAGTGCAATTACGACATAGGGAACCGTGAGCTGCTGGCTGTGAAGCTTGCCTTGGAGGAGTGGCGTCACTGGCTGGAGGGGTCCACCATTCCATTTCTCGTTTGGACCGATCATAAGAACTTGGAGTACATCCGCACGGCCAAACGGTTGAACTCCAGGCAGTCCCGCTGGGCCCTGTTCTTCACCAGGTTTAATTTCACTCTGTCATACCGGCCTGGATCACGCAACACCAAGCCAGACGCCCTCTCCCGTCAATTCCAGAAGGATGACACCCCCTCCAAGGACCCTGTGTCGATTCTGCCAAGTCCCTGCATCGTTGCAGCTCTGACCTGGGCTGTTGAGGAACAGGTGCTGGAGGCTCTCCGTAACCAGCCAGGTCCCAGCACTTGCCCAGCTGACCGCCTTTTTGTCCCCGAAGACCTGAGGTCCCAGGTCGTTCAGTGGGGACATGACTCCCGCCTAGCTTGTCACCCTGGCTCCACCCGCACTTACAACCTGCTCGCCCAGAGGTTCTGGTGGCCCTCTCTGAGGAAGGATGTACGGGAATTCGTCCAAGCCTGCCCCATCTGCAACCAACACAAGTCGTCCTGCCAGCCCCCAGCCGGATTGCTGCAGCCCCTGCCTGTGCCCAGACGTCCCTGGTCTCACATCGCCCTTGACTTTGTCACGGGGCTGCCCCCTTCAAGTGGCATGACCGTCATTCTCACCATCGTTGACCGTTTCAGCAAGATGGCACACTTCATTCCCCTCCCCAAGCTCCCAACCGCCAAGGAGACCGCCCAGGTGGTCCTGGAACACGTCTTCCGGATCCACGGACTGCCAAAGGATGTAGTTTCTGACCGTGGTCCACAATTCTCCTCCGCTTTTTGGAAGGAGTTCTGTCACCTGCTGGGAGCCACAGTCAGTCTGACTTCCGGATTCCATCCCCAATCCAATGGGCAGTCAGAGCGGGCTAATCAGGAGCTCGAGAAGGCACTGCGATGCATGACTTCACGCAACCCCCACTCCTGGTCGCAGCAATTGACATGGGTGGAGTACGCACACAATTCTCTGACCTGCTCTGCCATCGGTATGTCCCCTTTCCAATGTGTTTATGGATACCAGCCTCCTCTATTTGCCAGCCAGGAAGAGGAGGTTACTTGCCCATCTGCACTTGCTTTTGCCCGTCGATGTCGCCGCACCTGGTCACAAGCCCGAGCCACACTCCTCAGATCCGTTGCCAGCTACACTACCGGGGCCAACCGTCGGAGAATTCCTGCTCCCACCTACCATGTTGGTCAAAGGGTGTGGTTGTCATCGAAGAACCTGCCACTCAGGGTGGAGTCGCAGAAGCTGGCACCTCGGTTCATTGGCCCATTCCCTATCATAAGAGTGATTAGCCCAACTGCTGTCCGGCTCCAACTGCCTAATTCCCTGAGGGTGCACCCCACTTTCCATGTGTCTAAGATTAAGCCCATCCATGAGAGTCCGCTGGTCCCTGCTGCGCCTGGTCCTCCTCCTCCACGGCTCGTCGATGGTGGTCTGGTTTACACCGTCCGCCGCCTGCTTCGGTCCAGACGGAGGGGTAGGGGTCTCCAGTACCTCATTGACTGGGAGGGCTATGGACCTGAGGAAAGGACCTGGGTGCCAGCTAGTCGGATTGTGGATAGGACTCTCATCACCGCTTTCCACCAACGGCATCCTGATCAACCTGCAATCCGTAGGGGCCGCCCCAGAGGGGTCCCTAACCGTCCTGCCCGCTCGGCTTCCTGTCCTGTGCCTGATCCTGTCTCGGGACCTGTCCCATCTCCCGACCACGGCCCTCCGGCTTCCTCCGAGGATGAGGACGTTCACTCGGACCGTTCGGAGGAGTTCTAGCCCTCCTCCGGCTCCCCTCCTCCCGCCCGGCGTGGTGTTGCTCTTGGGACTTCTGGGGCCGTCCCTTGGGGGGGGGGTTCTGTCATGGGCCTCTCACTCCACCGGGTTACCACCTTAATTTTCTTCCACTCTGCTCACCACTCTCTCTACTCAGCCTAACTAGCTCCACCTGTCCCTGCTCTGCTCTGCTCTAATTACTCTGCCAGCTGCGCTGCATTACCCACTACCTCTCCCAGTATTTAAGGCCCTGTCTTTCAGCTCTCCGGTGTCAGATCGTCTGCAAAGCTCACACCCGGAACCTGTTTGCTCGCGCTTCTGGCTCACCCTGGTTTTGTGACCCCGGACCTGCCTGTTTTTTGGATACTCTTCTGCCTCAGGAGATCCAGACCTGCTTCTGCCATTACGACTCCTGACTACTCTTCAATCCCGGTAACTCTGACCAGCCTTCTGCCTTGCTACTACGTATTTTGGATTTCCCTTGAACTGTACTGCTGCCTTGTTTCATTCCGCCCTGTTGTGTCTGTGTCTCCCCCCCCCCAGGACTTCTGGACCACCCACCACCGGCTTCATAGGACGCATCGCTGCCACTGGGGGGGGCACAGACCCAGCACATTGGACGGGATCCCTGTTACCCCTGGAGCCTTCATTCACTCCCTACTTCCCTTTTCCCTTAAGTTTAATAAACTTTCTGGTGTGACGCAATTGTGGTCCTCTGGTCGTCTGTCTGAACCGTGACATAAAGGTTGAAAACAATTATTAATTAGATGTAAAAGAGATGCATGCTAAGGAATTGAACAAAAGTGAGATTATGCTCTAATGGAAAGTATTATACGATATCTTTCAATAAGAAAGCATGGTGACTTAACTCCAGAATCAAACATTTGCTGATGTGTTTAGGTGAAATGCTATGTATGCTTGTACGTATAACCTAATTTTTGCCTCTGAGTTCCTAGAGGCTCTCCTTTTCTTTTTCAAGTGTACGTATAACCCAACCACACATACTATAATGCGATTTGTATGATACAATGAGACGTTTGCTTTGCATCGAACCCAGTCATGCATGCGGTAATATGAAGCAATAGGGACATGTGCCAAAGAGTGTCTGACCCAATGCTGGCCTGCTGAGTGCCTCACATTCTTTCATATGAGAAGGTGTAATAACGGATGACCACCACCGCTATGAGTGTAATTGAATACTCACCAACTAATGTAGCGATTGATAGCTATGGTAAAAGGACCATTGAGCTGAGAGGATGAACAATTGAATGGGCCTAACCTATGAGGTGTAGGCAGAGCATGACCAGTGACCTAGTTACTGAAGAGTGAGGGTGGAATTATACCTGGTTTGGTTGTTGCTGTTGCAGCTACAGTTCTGAACGAGTGACCAGTGTAGCGTTGAGGCAAAAGATAACACCTTTATATTACTTAAGAAAGGAGAGAAGTGAAACAGAATTTGGATTGAAGAGGAAGAATGAAAAGAGAATGAGGAGCAGAGCAGGGTCAATTGTGGATATATATTATCAGTATAAGACAGGATTGAATGTAATATTGAGTGTAAGTGCGAGCTATTATGATAGTACCCAAGGAACCCGATTTAGAATGCTTAAGAGTGATGCTATAGTGTTTAGTGTGAAAAGACCAGATCAGAAAAACCTAAATCACATGAAGGCATAAAAGTGATAGGAGTTGTGAACTCACCATTAGAAGGAAACCAAGGACAACCAATAAAAAGCCTTGCAAAAAACATCAATGCAGAGGGAAACCACCTTGTTTGAAGGCTGCGATGCGAGCAAGGCTGTAGAATAGGAAGTAGCAGGTAACTTAGTATTGAGACTAAAATTGTTGTGTTGTGAAGGTGAACGTCCGTCCCAGTCTCAAATCTCTGGAAGACTGAAACAGGTTTCTGTCAAGAATTTCCCTGTATTTAGCGCTATTCATCATTCCTTCAATTCTGACCAGTTTCCCAGTCCCTGCCG
Source organism: Coregonus lavaretus (assembly GCF_964263955.1). NCBI lineage: Eukaryota > Metazoa > Chordata > Actinopteri > Salmoniformes > Salmonidae > Coregonus > Coregonus lavaretus. The sequence continues at coordinate 16,305,987 of NC_140010.1, forward strand.
ATGAAAAACATCCCCACAGCATGATGCTGCCACCACCATGCATGACTGTGGGGATGGTGTTCTCGGGGTGATGAGAGGAGTTGGGTTTGCGCCAGACATAGCGTTTTCCTTGATGGCCAAAAAGCTCAATTTTAGTCTCATCTGACCAGAGTACCTTCTTCCATATGTTTGGGGAGTGTCCCACATACCTTTTTCGCGAACACAAAACGTGTTTGCTTATTTTTTTATTTAAGCAATGGCTTTTTTCTGGCCAATCTTCTGTAAAAACCAGCTCTGTGGAGTGTACGGCTTAAAGTGGTCCTATGGATAGATACTCCAATCTCCGCTGAGGAGCTTTGCAGCTCCTTCAGGGTTATCTTTGGTCTCTTTGTTGCCTCTGTGATTAATGCTCTCCTTGCCTGGTCCGTGGGTTTGGTGGGTAGCCCTCTCTTGGCAGGTTTGTTGTGGTGCCATATTCTTTCCATTTTTTAATAATGGATTTAATGGTGCTCCTTGGGATGTTCAACATTTCGGATATATATTTTTATAACCCAACCCTGATCTGTACTTCTCCACAACTTTTTCCCTGACCTGTTTGGAAAGCTCCTTGGTCTTCATGGTGCCGCTTGCTTGGTGGTGCCCCTTGCTTAGTGGTGTTGCAGACTCTGGGGCCTTTCAGAACAGGTGTATATATACTGAGATAATGTGACAGATCATGTGACACTTAGATTGCACACAGGGGGACTTTATTTAACTAATTATGTGACTTCTGAAGGTAATTGGTTGCACCAGATCTTATTTAGGTGCTTCATAGCAAAGGGGGTGAATACATATGCACGCACCACTTTTCCGTTATTTATTTTGTAGAATTTTTTGAAAGAAGTTATTTTTTTCATTTCACTTCACCAATTTTGATTATTTTGTGTATGTCCATTACATGAAATTCAAATAAAAATCCATTTAAATTACAGGTTGTAATGCAACAAAATAGGAAAAATGCCAAGGGGGATGAATACTTTTGCAAGGCACTGTATGCTCATGATGATAGGTTTGCATTCATTCCCACTATGCCCGTAGAATAGAAAACAAAGTTAATTATTTTATGCTTACTGGATGAAGTTAAGCGAGCATTCAGACCAGCCTTCCTGACTGAACTTTCGTAAACTACATTTCTCTCTGTCTCTGTCTCTCTTCTCTTTCTCTTTCTGTTTCTATCTGTTTTGCACACACACACTCCCTCTCCTTCTCGGTTTCGGGGTTACGGTTTAGTAACAGCGCCACACTCACTCTTCCCTCTGACTCATCACGTCTGTTCAATTAAACCAGGGTTTAGCCTTATCAACAGACTGATGTCTGGCAGACTGCATGTGTCCTGCATCCACATTCCCCCTAACATGAGTAATGGACTAATTTAGCCTGAAGTTAGCCTGCTGTACCCTGGCATCTGCCTACTCCAGCCCAGTCATCATCCAGTCTAAATCTCCAAGCAAGGCCCCCCTTCACCAGCTCTCCTGTGTCACAGACTATATTGTGTACAATATGGGAACCTATATATTCAGGCTATATTTGTAGGATAATGTGTATGTTGACGTGGCCATTGCAATATCATTTACCTTTAGTAAAGGAACTGTTGACAGTGCATTTGTGGTTCCTCCTGAAGCTGTTGTTATGGGCAAACAGGACTAAGTCGTGGGGAATCCCAAAGCTTTAGGTGTGGATAAAGATCTATGTCAAAAGCACTTTTTCCGGCCCATCTACATTAAGCCATGACAAATACCGTAGCATGAGTAAATTGGCCTGTGTCTTGTACAGCACTGCAAGGCATTTTGATTAGATTAGATCAAATGGTAAGGAATACACAATTTCTTCAGACAGGTAAAACCAGGATGCACAATAAGTAAGATATTAAAGAACAGGAAAATACAGAATATTTAAACTTTTATGTCAACGTGTTATGCCCATACCGGCAGGCTTCCATCCACGGCACACACACACACACACACACACGTGCAGGTACGCATGGTACACACACACAAGTACAGCACTATACAGCAATGTCTTTCTTTTTTTCACTTTCAGTCTTGGTACCTTTTGGTCCTCTTTACGCCACACTTCCACACACGGTAGAGCTGTTGAAAGGATGCCCTCTCTGGATCGGTCCTTCCCCGAGAGGTCTACCTGTACTGAATGGCCACTTCTCGCCAACCGTGGATGTTGACTGGAATGTGATAAGACTGGACACATGTATGCCCTTTCATAAGTGCAGAAAACATTAGTCCACCATTCTGTCACATGGCTTGCAGACTCTGAGGGGTGCCTGCATATGCTGTTAGTCTCATATGAATTTAGCTGTCTCCTTTACTTAGATCTATATTCAGGATACTCCAAGTTTAGCTCATTCATTCAGCTCATCCCATCCATACAGTGTGTTGCAGCAAATTTTTTCAGTCTTAGGTATGGGGCACATTTACGAGACTTATCTTGCCATGGCATTAATCATTCCCACCACTACAGGCAGACATACTCATTAGCTGAAGCTGGAGTTTGGTGCTCATAAATCAAGGTCTTGGTAGGCATTGAGGCATCGGTATGTGACGGTCAGTGGGCCACGGGAGAAGTTATCACCCACCCGACCAGGTGATCCACCATGTTGGTCGTTGCTAGGAGACCATGGGGAGGGAGTAGCCCACAGGGAGAGGGAGTAGGAGAGTGGTGTGTGTGTGTTTGTGTGTGAGTTACGCACTTGTGTGTGTGTGTTGGGGGTGTAAGCCCCCAGACCTCAACCAGCCCACACAGCCCACAGTGGTGGACTAGCTGCCTGGTGGGCTGGGAGTGAGACCCTGACAGTGAAAGATGAATGGGGGGAACTATCTACAGCACCTTCAGAAAGTATTTATACCCCTTTACTTATTCTACATTTTGTTGCGTTACAGCCTAAATAAAAAAAGGATTAACTAAAAAAAATATCATCCATCTACACACAATACACATACTGAGAAAGTGAAAACATGTTTTTATAAATTTTTGCAAATTTATTGAATATGAAATACAGAAATATCTCATTTACATAAGTATTCACACCCCTGAGTCAATAGATGTTAGTATCACCATTGGCAGCGATTACAGCTGTGAGTCTTTCTGGGTAAGTCTCTAACAGCTTTGCACACGTGCATTGTACAATATTTGTACATCATTCTATAAAAAATTATTCAAGCTCTGTCGAGTTGGTTGTTGATCATTACTAGACAGCCATTTACAAGTCTTGCCATAGATTTTCAAACCCATTTAAGTCAAAACTGTAACTAGGCCACTCAGGAACATTTAATGTTGTCTTGGTAAGCAACTCCAGTGTATATTTGGCCTTGTGTTTTAGATTATTGTCCTGCTGAAAGGTAAATTTGTCTTCCAGTGTCTGTTGGAAAGCAGACAAACAGGTTTTCCTTCAGGATTTTGCCTGTGCTCAGCTCTATTCCATTTATTTTTATCATAAAAAAAGCTGAGTTAGGAAGGACGCCTGTATCTTTGTAGTGACTGGGTGTATTGATACACCATCCAAAGTGTACTTAATAACTTCACCATGCTTAAAGGGATATTCAACATCAGCTTTTTAAATGTTTACCCATTTACCAATAGGTGCCCTTCTTTGCAAGGCATTGGAAACCTCCCTGGTCTTTGTGGTTGAAACTGTGTTTGAAATTAACTGCTTGACTGAGGGATCTTACAGATAATTGTATGTGTGGGGTACACTATTATTGCACACAGAGTGAGTCCATGAAAATGCTGTGACTTGTTAAGCACATTTTTACTCCTGAACTTATTTAGGCTTGGCATAACAAAGGGGTTGAATACTTATTGACTCAAGACATTTCAGCTTTTCATGTTTAATTAATTTGTAAAAAAGTCTCTAAACATAATTCCACTTTGACATTATGGGGTATTGTGTGTAGGCCAGTGACACAAAAAAAGGTCAAGGGGTGTGAATACTTTCTGAAGGCACTGTAGGAGGTGGGCCAGATAATTGCTCCATTTGGCCCTGGAGTTGAAGAATGGCTTCTAATTAGCCCCCCACCACACCCCAACCCAGACCCCTCACCTCCTCACTCTGCCCCCCACAGACCCCTAACCCCCTCCCTCACTCCACCACTCCGCCACCTTAGAACAACACTCACAAACATGTTGAAGGGAGGGCTAACCTGACCAACTGGGTTGCCTTGGTGATAAAATTTAGAAGTGAAGAAGCGACTACAGTGGCCAATTGGCAGCAGCAGGTCCTGATGAATTATTCTCACCTGACTAGAGAGTGAATTATTCTAATCTGTTTGCTTTAGTAGAAATGACCAGGGCCCAGTTTCCCAATAGCGATGGAATTTAGGCTTAGGAGTGTTTTAAGGATGAATCTTTCCTACAACGGCCAAAGATGTAACATGCTTAGTGAGTCGGTGGATCATCTGTCGATACTGATAGGAGTGCTGCTCTCGGACCAGCTTTCTCCATTCAAATCTTTCCTTAACATTATAATTATTTCACAATACTAATGACGGATCAGCTCCTAGAGAGATATTACCACCTATGGTTGCAAATATTAAGGTGTCTTATTCAAATGCTTATCCAATGAAATTGCACTAAATCACGAGTTCATTGTGCACATGTTAGGCTACACATCATGAAATATGTTGAGACAAATTACAGACAGTAGCCTACAAGTAGCAAAATTGAACTCAATTAATTAAATATAAAATGTATTTGAGTTAAATAGGCTTGTAGCTTACTGTTTATAATTTAATGCAGTCAGCTCGGTTTTCATTTGAAGCATATATTTATACTTCGCTTGTTTGAATCAATTGCAAAGACATTGGCAACTTTGTATTTGTAGTCAACTTGTCAGGTTTTGGCCATGACTGTTCGGGTTTTGGTCACTAGATGTCCCCATTGCACCTTTTTTGTACCTTTTGTTTTTTCTTGATCTAATTATTGTTTGCACCTGTAGGTCATTCCCTTGTTAGTATTTAAACCCTGTGTGTTCCTCAGTTCCTTGCTCAGTGTTTGTAAGTTAGCACCCAGCCCCAGCCCAAGCCTTGTGTTATATGGATATTTCTCTGGTGGGATTTTTACCACTTTGTGGAGTTTCCTTGTTTTTTTGGAGGTTTTCCTCTTTGTGCCTCTTGGCTTTATTTTTGGACATTGTGGATTTAGTTTCTTTGCCTGAGGATTTTGTTCTTTATTAAACCACCATCTCTAGTACTGCTGTGTCTGCCTCATCTTCTGGGTTCTGACAATTATTAGTGACTGTTTCTCGCACCGGGTCGTGACAGAAACACTGAGCCATTATTATGAACCCAGAGGCAGCCAGTACCCAGGATTTTTGTTCCATGCTGTCCCACCATGAGGGGACTGTCCAACGCCACGAAGCTGCTCTGGTTCAGCAAGAGGCCTTAATGGCTAGACATTCTCAACTTCTGTCAGAGATGCTGACGTCCATAAAGCAGATTTCGGATCGACTTTCCCCGGCAACCGCTTCTGCTCCAGTTCATCCGATTCAAGGGCCCCTGGCAGTTAATCCCCTGGCGGAACCTCGTCTGCCGCCTCCCCAACGGTTCTCAGGGGATCCAAGTGTTTGTAAGGGGTTTTTCACCCAATGTTCTCTCTCCTTTGAGCTGCAACCATCGTCGTTTCCCACCGACCGGTCCAAGATAGCATATATCATCACCCTGCTGTCGGAAAAGGCTCTAGCCTGGGCTACTGCTGTGTGGGATGCCCAAAGTCCCTGCTGTGCCAGCTACTCTGCCTTTGCTGAAGAATTCAAGCGAGTGTTTCAAGGTCCTACCAACGGCCCTGACTCAGCCAAACAGCTCCTGACTCTCCGCCAAGGTCGGCGCAGCGTGACGGACTATGCCATCCAGTTCCGCACTGTGGCAGCAGCAAGTGGCTGGAACGACGAGGCGCTCACAGTGTGTTTTTTGAAGGGTCTTTCTGACACCATCCAAGATGAACTGGCCACTCGGGAACCACCGGACAACCTCGAGTCCCTTATCAAGTTGGCTTCACGCATAGACCAGCGTCTGAGAGAGAGAGAACAAAACCATAGACCGCTCACCCTAGTTCCTATCGGTTCCAACTCCGAGTCTCCACCTTTATCCTCGCTGGCTCCACCAGAACCCATGCAGGTTGGACGCATCTCCCAGGCTGAGAGAGACCGCCGGATGAGGGAGCGATGCTGTCTATATTGCGGCAAACCGGGCCATTTCCGCTCCACGTGTCCCGGGCTCCAGGGAAACGCACTCTCCCGTGCAGGCCTGGGAGGACTGTAACGGGAAACATAACCTCCTCCCATCCATCCAACTCCCGCCTGCTCATTCCTGTTACCCTTTCCTGGGACGACCACGAGGTTTCTCTTCAAGCCTTGGTAGACTCTGGAGCCGCAGGTAACTTTATGGATGGGATCTGGGCGAAGGAGAATGGCGTTCCTTCTGAACCTCTAAGTGACCCTATAAGGGTTACTACGTTGGATAGAAGTCCTTTGGGATCTGGACTTGTCACTCATGCCACTACCCCCTTACGACTTTCAGTTTCCCAACACAAGGAAGTGATGAACTTTCATCTGATCGCCTGTTCCGAGTTTCCTCTCGTCCTTGGCTATCCCTGGCTTCACAGCCATAACCCTCACATCGACTGGTCTGTGGGCACTATCAAGCAGTGGGGTCCCACGTGCCAAGCCACTTGTATCTTCCCGAGTTCCCAGAGTTCTCCTTCCGAGTCTCTAGAATCCATCGACTTGTCCCGAGTTCCCGAGTGTTACCATGACCTCAAACTGGTATTTAGCAAACAGAGGGCCACCAAACTACCACCCCATAGACCTTACGATTGCACCATCGACCTGTTGCCGGGGACCTGCCCTCCCAGGGGTCGGATCTTTTCCCTTTCTCCACCCGAACGAGCTGCTATGGATACCTACATCAAGGACGCTCTGACAGCAGGCCTCATGCGTCCATCTACCTCGCCGGCGGGAGCAGGGTTTTTCTTTGTGGCCAAGAAAGACGGCGGATTACGACCTTGCATCGACTACCGGGGACTCAATGCCATAACTGTCCGTAACCGCTACCCGCTACCTCTTATGGCCACAGCCTTTGAGCTGCTCCAGGAAGCAGTTGTCTTCACTAAGCTTGACCTTCGGAACGCATACCATCTTGTGCGGATCAAACCCGGGGACGAGTGGAAGACCGCTTTCAACACGCCTACTGGTCACTACGAATACTCGGTGATGCCCTTCGGCCTGACCAACGCTCCGGCTGTGTTCCAAGCGCTCATAAACGATGTGCTTAGGGATATGCTTAACATCTTCGTGTTTGTGTACTTGGATGACATCCTCATCTTTTCGAGCTCCCTTCAAGAACACACTAAGCATGTCAGACAAGTGCTCAAACGCCTCCTAGACAGCCATTTGTACGTTAAGCCGGAGAAGTGTGAATTCCATTCCTCTCGAGTACAATTCCTGGGATTTATTGTGGAACCCGGACGAGTCCAGATGGACCCCAAGAAGGTAGAGGCGGTAGCGGATTGGCCCACCCCCAAGTCCGTTAAGGAAGTTCAACGTTTCCTGGGCTTCACCAACTTTTACCGCAAGTTCATCAAGAACTTCAGCTCGGTGGCAGCCCCTCTCTCGGCGGTAACCAAGGGTGGCAACACAAGGTTTCTGTGGGGGAGAGAAGCTGAGACGGCCTTCCAAGGACTCAAGCAGCGCATCCTCTCTGCTCCCATCCTGACACTACCAACGGCGGAGGAACCTTTTGTGGTGGAGGTAGACGCATCAGAGGTTGGGGTTGGAGCTGTCCTGTCTCAGAGGGGTGAAGACAAGAAGCTTCATCCTTGCGCCTTCTTCTCTCACCGGCTTACCCCGGCTGAGAGGAATTACGATGTGGGGGATCGTGAACTCCTAGCGGTTAAGATGGCATTGAAGGAATGGAGACACTGGCTCGAGGGGGCTTCTCAACCGTTTCAAGTGCTTACGGACCACAAGAATCTGGAGTATATCCAGCAGGCGAAGCGGTTGAACGCCAGACAAGCTCGATGGTCTCTTTTCTTCAGCCGATTTCAGTTTATCCTCACCTATAGACCCGGGTCGAAGAATCTCAAACCGGACGCCTTGTCACGAATCTACTCTCCTGCCATTCGAGAAGATACTGACATGACTGTCCTTCCGGCCGCTAAGATCGTGGCTCCGATCTCGTGGCAAGTGGAGGATACCGTGAAACAAGCTCAAGCCATCGAACCGGGCCCTGGTGGAGGTCCTGCTAATCGGTTGTTTGTTCCCAAGGCAGCAAGGTCCCAAGTCCTTCGGTGGGGGCACTCCTCTCGCCTCACCTGTCACCCGGGCATAGGCCGCACCTTGGAGTTCATCCAGCGTAAGTTCTGGTGGCCCACCATGAAGGAGGACGTTGCCACTTTCATCAAGGCCTGTTCCGTGTGCTGCCAGGGAAAATCTTCTCACCTTCGCCCTCAAGGACTCCTTCACCCTCTATCTATTCCCCACCGACCCTGGTCCCATATCTCATTGGACTTTATTACTGGCCTTCCTCCGTCCCATGGTAATACTACGATCCTAGTCATCATCGACAGGTTTTCTAAGGCGGCCAGGTTTGTTCCTTTGACCAAATTACCTTCTGCCAAGGAAACAGCTGAGTTGGTGATTAACCATGTGTTCCGAGTCTTTGGGATCCCGCAAGATATGGTTTCCGACAGAGGTCCCCAGTTCGCCTCAAGGTTTTGGAAGGCCTTCTGCCAACTCATAGGGGCCACGGCCAGTTTATCTTCCGGGTACCATCCGGAGTCCAATGGCCAAACTGAGAGGATGAATCAGGAGCTGGAAACCACCCTCAGATGCATGGTTTCCAACAACCCGTCCACTTGGTCATCCTTCATTGTTTGGGCCGAGTACGCGCACAACACCTTGTGCTCCTCCTCCACTGGTATGTCCCCGCATGAGTGTCAGTTTGGCTATGCACCTCTATTGTTCCCGGACCAGGAGGCAGAAGTCAGAGTGCCTTCAGCCTCGAGGTTCATCAGACGCTGTCGGCTTACGTGGAAGAAGGCACGTCTTAATCTTCTGCGTTCCTCTCAGCAGTACCAACGACAAGCAAACAGAGGTCGCCGTCCCGGTCCTACCCTGTACCCCGGCCAGAGAGTATGGCTCTCAACTAAGAACCTACCGCTACGGGTGGAGTCTCGCAAGCTGTCCCAGAGGTTCATCGGTCCCTTTAAGATTGCCAGGAGAGTCAATCCCGTTACTTTTCGCCTGCACTTACCCAGATCCCTTAAGATCAATCCAACATTTCACATTTCTTTATTAAAACCTGTTGTTTTTTCTCCCCTTATTCCGGCAGGCAGACCTCCCCCTCCGCCCCGTGTCATCGGTGGCCAGTCGGCTTATACCGTCCACCGGATACTAGATTCCCGCCGGGTGCAGCGGTCCTGGCAGTATCTGGTGGACTGGGAAGGCTACGGTCCCGAGGAGCGCTCCTGGGTTCCTGCCAAGGACATACTGGACCCTGACCTCATTCGTCAGTTCAGGGCCCTCCACCCTGAGAAGGCTGGTAGGAACGTCAGGAGCCGTTCCTAGGAGGGGGATTCTGTCAGGTTTTGGCCATGACTGTTCGGGTTTTGGTCACTAGATGTCCCCATTGCACCTTTTTTGTACCTTTTGTTTTTTCTTGATCTAATTATTGTTTGCACCTGTAGGTCATTCCCTTGTTAGTATTTAAACCCTGTGTGTTCCTCAGTTCCTTGCTCAGTGTTTGTAAGTTAGCACCCAGCCCCAGCCCAAGCCTTGTGTTATATGGATATTTCTCTGGTGGGATTTTTACCACTTTGTGGAGTTTCCTTGTTTTTTTGGAGGTTTTCCTCTTTGTGCCTCTTGGCTTTATTTTTGGACATTGTGGATTTAGTTTCTTTGCCTGAGGATTTTGTTCTTTATTAAACCACCATCTCTAGTACTGCTGTGTCTGCCTCATCTTCTGGGTTCTGACAATTATTAGTGACTGTTTCTCGCACCGGGTCGTGACACAACTTTGTTCTAAAGTTAATGATGGTCACAGAGAGATGGACGAACCATGTGATTCTATGTTTAACAGTGATCTTGTGTATACAGTGCATTCGGAAAGTATTCAGACCCCTTCCATTTTCCCACATTTTGTTACGTTACAGCCTTATTGTAAAATTGATTCAATTAATTTTTTTCCTCATCAATCTACACACAATACCCCATAATGTCAAAGCGAAAACAGGTTTTTGACATTTTTGCTAATATATTATAAATATCAAACAGAAATACCTTATTTACATAAGTATTCAGATCCTTTGCTATGAGACTCGAAATTGAGCTCAGGTGCATCCTGTTTCCATTGATCATCCTTGAGAAGTATCTACAACTTGATTGGAGTCCACCTGTGGTAAATTCAATTGATTGGACATGATTTGGAAAGGCACACACCTGTCTATATAAGGTCCCACAGTTGACAGTGCATGTGCAAAAAACAAGCCATGAGGTCGAAGGAATTGTCCGTAGAGCTCCGAGACAGGATCGTTTTTCGAGGCACAGATCTGGGGAAGGGAACCAAACAATTTCTGCAGCATTGAAGGTCCCCAAGAACACAGTGGCCTCCATCATTCTTAAATGGAAGAAGTTTGGAACCACCAAGAGTCTTTCTAGAGCTGGCCGCCTGGCCAAACTGAGCAATCGGGGGAGAAGGTCCTTGGTCAGGGAGGTGACCAAGAATCTGATGGTCACTCTGACAGAGCTCCAAACTTCCTCTGTGGAGATGGGAGAACCTTCCAGAAGGACAACCATCTCTGCAGCACTCCACCAATCAGGCCTGTATGGTAGAGTGGCCAGACGGAAGCCACTCCTCTGTATAAGGCTCATGACAGCCCGCTTCGAGTTTGCCAAAAAGCACCTAAAGGACTCTGACCATAAGAAACAAGATTCTCTGGTCTGATGAAACCAAGATTGAACTCTTTAACCTGAATGCCAAGAGTCACATCTGGAGGAAACCTGCCACCATCCCTACCGTGAAGCATGGCGGTGGCAGCATCATGCTGTGGGGATGTTTTTCAGCGGCAGGGAGACTAGTCAGGATCTAAGGAAAGATGAACGGAGCAAAGTACAGAGAGATTATTGATGAAAACCTGCTCCAGAGCGCTCAGGACCTCAGACTGGGGTGAAGGTTCACCTTCCAACACGACAACGACCCAAAGCACACAGCCAAGACAACACATGAGTGGCTTCGGGACAAGTCTTTGAATGTCCTTGAGTGGCCCAGCCAGAGTCCGGACTTCAACCCGATCTAACATCTCTGGAGAGACCTGAAAAAAGCTGTGCAGTGACGCTCCCCATCCAACCTAACAGAGCTTGATAGGATTTGCAGAGAAGAATTTGAGAAACTCCCCAAAAACACGTGTGCCAAACTTGTAGCGTCATATCCGAGAAGACTCAAGGCTGTAATCGCTGCCAAAGGTGCTTCAACAAAGTACTGAGTAAAGGGTCTGAAAACTTATGTAAATGTAATATTTCAGTGTTTTATTTTTAATACCTTTTCAAAAATGTCTAGAAACCTGTTTTTGCTTTGTCATTATGGGGTATTGTGTGTAGATTGATGAGGGGAAAAAAACTATTTAATCAATTTGAGAAAAAAGGCTGTAACAGAAGAAAATGTGGAAAAAGTCAAGGGGTCTGAATACTTCTACATCTAACGATGCACTTCGCTAATAACAATGGTTTTAGGAAACAGCTTGGAGATTTAACGATGCTCCTACTAATGTTTTTTTTTTTGGGTTGGGTGGTAGATCAGCTTTAATATTACAGATATATTGTAACTTCCATCAATGTGATTGTCTGCATCACTTCCAATCCCCCATATGTTTTTTTTTCTCGCAAATAAATTACACATACATACATACACATACATATACACATACATATAAATACATATACATATATATATATATATATATATATATATATATATATATATATATATATATATATGTATATATATATATCCTTTAAAAATATATATTTCCCTTTATTACTTTCCAACCCCACCACCCCTTCCCTAATTGGAGTAAACTAGTGAACAACAACGCTTAGACCGCGACTTCCAGCTTATATATTTTATGGACACAGTCAATTTTACAATAGTTACATTTTGTTTGTTTTTACTCCTGAACTTCCTCTACCCTCAACCTCTCCGATCATTTTCATGATATCCATCCGGTTTGCTTCTATATGCCATATCTTTCTAACTGTGCTCTTTCACAAAAGCGTTCAACCTATAACCTATATACTTATTATGGACACAATATGCTTTACATTAGTTATCTTGTTGTTATTAGTTGTTGTTAGTTGTTATTAGTCCCATCATTAAGCTCCATTCAACACCTCCCATCTATCTCTTAACACCATCCATATTGGATTTTTATTTGCCATATATTATTTAACTGTGCTGTGATGTTTCACAAAGGTTCTGAACCCTTCTATTCTCATTGTTTCTACAGATTGTAAATTGAAAATAAACATTTTTGCTAAAAGTGTTATTATATTATTGATCGATTGACTATGACTTTTCAGATCACCCAGTAGTGCTATCTGCAGGGTTAGCTCCAGGTAAATATTGCAATCCTTCAGCCATTCCTGGACCTGTGACCAAAAACAAGCTACAAATGGACAGTACCAAAACAAATGATCTAATGATTCTGTCTCTTCGCAGCAAAATCTACAGAGCTGGGAAGATTGTATCCCCCACATAAATAACATTATATTGGTAGCAAGAATTTTGTATAATAATTTACATTGAAAAATTATACGTTTTGAATCCGGCGTCGTTTTGTGTATCAGTTCATAAACAATATGCGATGGAATCGGTACATCAAAAATCTACGAATGTTCTAACGATTAACTTAGCCTTAAGGTACTTTTGAAAAACCGGGCCCAGAGCCGGGACTCATAAAGCATCTCAGAGTAAGAGTGCTAGTCTAAAATCAGTTTTACTTTTTAGATGTAATGAATAAGATGATATACAGTACCAGTCAAATTCTTGGACACACCTACTCTTTCAAGGGTTTTTCTTTATTTGTACTATTTTCTACCTTGTATAATGATAGTGAAGACATCAAAACTATGAAACAACACATATGGAATCATGTAGTAACCAAAAAAGTGTTAAACAAATCCAAATATATTTTAGATTTTAGATTCTTCAAAGTAGCCATCATTTGCCTTGACGACAGCTTTGCACACTCTTGGCATTTTCTCAACCAGCTTCATGAGGAATGCTTTTCCAACAGTCTTGAAGGAGTTCCTACATGTGCTGAGCACTTGTTGGCTGCTTTTCCTTCACTCTGCGGTCCAACTCATCCCAAACCATCTCAATTGGGTTGAGATCGGGTGATTGTGGAGACCAGGTCATCTGATGCAGTACTCCATCACTCTCCTTGGTCAAATAGCCCTTACACAGCCTGGAGGTGTGTTTTGGGTCATTGTCCTATTGAAAAACATGTAATTGTCCCACTAAGTGCAAACCAGCTGGGATGGCTTATCGCTGCAGAATGCTGTGGTAACTATGCTGGTTAATTGTGCCTTTAATTCTAAATAAATCACTGACTGTATCACCAGCAAAGCACCCCCACAACATCACACCTCCTCCTTCATGCTTCACGGTGGGAACCACACATGCGGAGATCATCTGTTCACCTTGCGTCTCACAAAGACATGGCGCTTGGAACCAAAAATCTCAAATTTGGACTCATCAGACCAAAGGACAGATTTCCACCGGCCTAATGTCCATTGTTCTTGTTTCTTAACCCAAGCAAGTCTCTTCTTATTGGTGTCCTTTAGTAGTGGATTCTTTGCAGCAATTCGACCATGAAGGCCTGATTCATGTAGTCTTCTCTGAACAGTTGATGTTGAGATGTGTCTGTTACTTGAACTCTGTGAAGCATTTATTTAGGCTGCAATCTGAGGTGCAGTTAACTCTAATGAACTTATCATCTGCAGCAGAGGTAACTCCTGTAGCGGTCCTCATGAGAGCCAGTTTCATCATAGCACTTGATGATTTTTGCGACTGCACTTGTAGAAACCTTCCTTGAAATTTTCTGGATTGACTGACCTTCATGTCTTAAAGTAATGATGGACTGTAATTTCTCTTTGTTTATTTGAGCTGTTCTTGCCATAATATGGACTTGGTCTTTTACCAAATAGAGCTATCTTCTGTATACCACCCTTACCTTGTCACAACATAACTGATTGTCTCAAATGCATTAAGAAGGAAAGAAATTCCACAAATTCCTCTCTCTTCGCATCCGACGGTGGGACACACAGCTCGCCAATGGCTGCCTGCTCCTAAGATGCACAGAGCCCGTATCCACCCCTGTCTCTGAACATTTGTTGCTCCAAACACAAATAAATGACTAACTAAAGTGTTGTACTCTTTTCCTCTCGCCCTCGAAGTTATCATCTAAGGGTCAATGTATCTTCTGTAATTCGTGCACTGTGGATAAGTTATGATTATGCAGGACGTGAGCTAACATTGTGCTGAATATATAGAAGTAAAAGGGAATTCATACTGGGAAACTGATACCTACCTGACTCAGATACTGACACTGCCTTCTTCTTCCAGAGTACGGACCAGGGCCCGATTTCCCAAAATTATCTAAAGGCTAAGTTCATCGTTAGAACCATTGAGCTTAATGTTTCTAACAATGAACTTAGCCTTAAGATGCTTTTGGGAAACCGGGCCCTGAACCCTACCTTCACGGAGACTGGAACCTGTGGAGGGAAAGAATTTCAATTGAGAGCTAAGGATAAAAGGCTTAACTAAAAGTGGAGGAACTGATGCCACAAGTAGACTCAGCTACAGAGGCTACATGTGGATGAGTATTGACTGTTGGAAATAAAGATAAATGTTGATTCATGGATTTTACGCTAGAGGCCTTTTTTTAAAGAGGAGTTGCTTTTTTTGAGGAGAGACATTGCACATTTTTGGACTACCAATTTTGAAGAGACATTTCCTACCTTTTCAAATAAAGTATTGTTCATTGTGAAACTTGCCTGGTTGTTGTTCATTTTATATCAGCACTCCTACTCTGAGAGGTTACAGGCCCTGGTCCATTAGAATACATTAGAATACCGTTACAGAGATGAGGAGCTACAGGTTGGATTTATGTTCTGCTCAACTTTTTAGTTCTGAGAATGATCTGCAGAGCACCTCTCACATCTCCATAAGTTATCACTTCACTTCATCAGGGCATGCAAATGTAAAGCACTGATAGGTTAATCTATAATGATACTGGGCAATAAGCAACAGACAGTGTGTGTGTGAGATTGGGAAGAGATTGACCCTTCTGGTGAAAGTCCTTGGCAGTATCTGTGAGCGTTGAAAGTGAAAGCCCCCATTAGTTTATCTAATCCTTCAAAGCAGAGTGAAAAACCTGTTGTTGGTATCAAAGCTAATTAACATATTCACCTTAGTTATTTTTGTGTTAGATCACTAATGCTAATCAGTTAACACAACAACAAACTTGAATCTTCTTAGATCATGTTGTAGCATTGGGCAGAAGTGTGAAATAGCGTGAATAAAGTGAATAACACCCCAATGCTTATTGGCTTGGAGCTGTTGGTGTGAGGAATGACATTTGGGTCTGTTATCACTTCACTGCCAATAACCAGAGGTGAGGCTATCCTCCCCTCCTCCCCGACCTCTCCCCCCTAAGAAGCCTCTATCACTGTTGATGGGAGGCAGTGTGGAGCTCATCTGCTGCCATTTACATCTGTTTATTTACTTCTCACACAGCTCCAGACAGAAGGCCCTGCCCACTTCCTCCTGGGGCTGATAGTAGTGACCCTCAGCCAGCCAGACCACATCCGATGAGCAGCATGGCATGGCGGGCCTACACAGCCACAGGGCAAATGTTGAGGGACATAGCTCAGAACCATGGCTAGAGGTCAAACAGGCTAGTCCCAAATGATAAGCTAAGGGACATTGTCACTTGTCTCTGGCTAATACTAATATTTTGCTGCAATCGGGAAAGGGAGTTTGGGGTAAATGTCGGCGTATTTGTTGCTTTCCATGCTAAGTTTTTCCTTTTCACTCACATTACATTTAGCAAGATAAAAGTCAATTTTCCAGATCCCCCTGAAAAGGGAAATATCAGATTATAATACAAGAATATAAACAGAGAAATATGACTGGCTGGTCCACATAGATCAAAGGGACACCCGCATAGCAGGTGTTTGGCGGTGTCGGAGGAACCCCATTAGAGCTGTCAAATCCACAAACGGCTACCGGGAGAGCTATCGTGGACATTGCCATTTGCTGGACAGAGTCGCATTAGTAGGAATCTCATGCAGCCGTGTTTACAAGTTCGAACACTGGAATGTGTGATGTAATCTAGGCCTACATCTTGATCAATTTGAGCGTCATTACTTTTATAGCCTAGGCCTACGCTTTGTCGTTCTGAACTTCTAACGCGAGTGGGACGGGTGTGGCTTTGTGATGATCACAAAAGTAGCTGCTCACCGATTTTACAGCACCAACGCAGTTAAACATCTGACACCACCAAAACATCAGCTATGCAGTTATCGGCTATCACCGTTTAAAGCTTGATCTGATTTAATCTAGGCCTACAGTAACAGCTGGTTGAGAGAATGCCAAGAGTGTGCAAAGCTGTCATCAAGGCAAAGGGTGGCTACTTTGAAGAATTTCAAATATAAAATATAATTTGATTTGTTTAACACTTTTTTGGTTACTCCATGATTCCATATGTGTTATTTCATAGTTTTGATGTCTTCACTATTATTCTACAATGGAGAAAATCGTAAAAATAAAGTAAAATCCTTGAATGAGTAGGTGTGTCCAAACTTTTGACTGGTACTGTATATCTGTTATTCAAGAGGGGACTTGGAGTTAATTTGTGAAATTCCACCTCTGCTGGTATCTGTTTGTGTGAAGTGATTGCAGAAATCCTAATGTAACTACAGGAGTCGAGAGCGCAGAGTGTCAAGGGGATTTCATTGGCTAGGTAGGATGACGACAACACCAGAGGCACTCTGGGAAAATAAACTGCGATGAATGATCCTTGTGTGCAGAGTAATCCTTCCTCAAACTCCCCTGTTTATAGATGTTAGGATTTTTATCTGCAACTGCCACATTTTTCCCATAAACTGTGAAAGTGTGTATTGCAGAAAGAATTTAGGTGGTCGTATGCAGAGCTAAGAGCAATTGTATGTTCTGGTAATTGTGTAAGCAGATACTGTAACAGGCTTCTTTGTTTCAATATGCACACATACACACACATAGTCTACATGTGTACACACACACACACACACATTGGTTTTGTTCCCTGCGAAACACCTGATGGAGGTTTGCCAGTCGTCCTCAGGGACATAGTTAAAGTAGCTGCAGTATATCATTAAGACTGTCATTATATGTTTTTGACAAACAGGGATTTATCTCTCTCCCTGGAGGAGAGAGTCAGTCAAAATAAAGAGGCAGAGGGAGGGAGGGAAATATGTCTATATCTCTGGAGTTAACATAGTACATAAAGTAAACCCAAATTGCATGCTATTATACAGTAGTGAAGTGGTTTCAAATGATTTAATGTACATATATTAATACACCACATTACCAAAAGTATGTGGACACCTGCTCATCAAACATCTCATTCCAAAATCATGGGCATTAATATGGAGTTGGTCCACCCTTTGCTGCTATAACAGCCTCCACTCTTCTGGGAAGGCTTTCCACTGGATGTTGGAACATTGCTGCGGGGACTTGCTTCCATTCAGCCACAAGAGCATTTGTGAGGTCGGGCACTGATGTTGGGTGATTAAGCCTGAACCTGTACCACGAACCATGCGGGGCTGAGTAAAAAGTAAAGCATAATCTTAACCTGGTATTAGTGAATGTAGAATGTGTCACCATCAAAGCAGCTCTGTGTCTGACACACTGTAAGTATTGTTGTACGATGCGCATGTGACAAATAAAGTTTGATTTGATTTGATTTTGACTGTGGGGGACTGAGTGGAACAGCCAGTGGTGTGGATGGTGGATCTAGCTGTCTGATAAAGCTGGATTGTCTGAGTGTAATCAGACCCAGATGTGGCCATTGGGCCCTCACCGCCGCGGTGGTCCTTATCCCCAACCACATCTGCTGTGTCAGGGGCTAGGGGGGACAGGGGGAGGGTCCACAGCTGGACAACCCCTGTCCTAGAGAAGAGAACCATGAGCCATGCGGGGCTGACAGCTGCAGCTGTGGAAGAAGGAAGAGGCAGGCGACCTAGCGAACCTGCTATCATCTCTTCCTGCACTCACCACACTTTATTACTTGTCTCATCGGACCGATCAGATGAACATGGGGCCAATCGCCATTCACCGTTCGCAATTGTCCTTTTGGATTAGTTTGTGTTCTTCTGTTGCAAATGTGAGATGATGTGTCGGCGTCGTTAAAATGAATATTCAGTTATTTGAAAGTATTTATTCAAAATCATCTAAATTATTATTACTTCCTATACCGAATGGCTTATGTCCAGTTTTGTTCTTGAAAAAATCAAATATTCCCATTGAAGGATATGCCTGACATCACCACTTTATTTATCTATTTCACCTTTATTTAACCAGGTCAGCCAGTTGAGAACAAGTTCTCATTTGCAACTGCGACCTGGCCAAGATAAAGCAAAGCAGTGCGATAAAAACAACAACAACACAGAGTTACATGGAATAAACAAAAATGTACAGTCAATAACACAATAGAAAATAGAAAATCTATATACAGTGTGTGCAAATGTAGTAAGTTATGGAGGTAAGGCAATAAATAGGCCATAGTACAAAATAATTACAATTTAGTATTATAGGCTGTTGTTTTTAAACTCTTCTTATCAGCGATACCTATCAAAACGGAGGACTTTACTGGCATACATACTGCAAACTGATAAAAAGTCTGATCCATTCATCAAATTATCACTGACAATCGGAGATGAAATATGCTATCTGCTGCTGCATTGCCTCTGCCAGAAAGATTTCATCACATAGAGAAGTTGTTGTTTTAATGGGTCTTGAGTGATGTGTGGCTTTGGGTACAGGTTCTGGTGCCAGGTTTTAAAGGTTAGGAGAGGTTTCTCTCTCCATTGTCTTGGTAGTTCCATGTTGTAGGGAAATTCAGAACTCTTGCCTTTGTGTTGAGTGATGTTTAAAAACAAACTCAGTTATTGATTGTCACTTCAGTCTGTACATGGACAACCCTTCTTCCACTCTTCTTCATCCAGACCCATCTTGGCATGTTTCGGAGTTGGTATGAAGAGTCACTACCTGCCACTGAATTTGAATCAAGTAGTAGGTGTGAACAATGTACACTTTGTCTCATATTTTAATGTCAATGTTATTACCAACTTTTGTCCCCTAACATGTCCTTTATCTAAGATACGTTTCTGATCATTCCGATAGTTTCGATGTTATCAGTGTTATTTGTGGGATCTGTAATATCTTAATCAGGGAAACTAAGAAAGATACTACTATATCTAACAGCACTAAAGCTGTCAGTGGTGCAGGTAGGCTGGCTGACATAGTGCACGTTCAGTGTTTGCCTGGAGGTAGGAACTGGAGTCTGCATGGTGATGTACTGCCTAGCCTTGTGTTTGGCGCTTGCCTTGGGCTGATAATTGAATAAGTACCTCTCTCATTCTCCAACCAACCTTTCTCTCAAGCTAAAGTGTGCGAATTTAGAAGAGCAACAATGTTTCATTTTCACTCTGTTTTACGCAAATTCAGATAACAGTTGTCTAGCACGTCCAATGAAGTTTTGGGAGCCTGCCCTCAGCAGCTGCCACAGGACTCTATCTACAGTATATGGACATGGTCCCATGTCTTCCCTTCCCCCTGGCTGACCTGTATGAATCAATCATGATTTACTGTAAGGACTCTCTGTGATCTTATCCTTTTTTGTATGGTGAATAAAGATTCTGGACTGCATCATCCCCTGTGGGGCACCACAGTCTGGTCTTTCCTCTACATTAAGGCTTTTGTAGACCTCGCATATCTGCAATGGAAGACCATTTGAACCCTTTGCATATTTTATTGATAAGCCTGAGTTACATTCCATTTTCTTAAACTCAAAGCCTTTTCATATCTGGTTCTTGATGGATAATGTGAGGTGGCTAAGCGGTCAAATGTAACTACCATACTCCATGGTCCCAGTTCCAGGCGATAGGGGATAGTATTCATCACTCTGTCTCCTGCTCCCGATGATAGAGTCACCATAAAAAACTGAGATTGATCTGTCCTCACTTCCGCACAGATAAACGAGGTGCTACGTGAGGCATCGCCAAGTCGACCTGTCTCCTCGGTTGCACTGCTTCAGGTGTCTCATACCCCCCAACCCCCCACCTCCTCCACCCCCTCGTTTTAGTACAGTACCGGTATGTATTTATCAAGAGGAGCGACAGCTAAATCATTTCCTACTCCTGTGAAGGGGGTTATTGGATCATAAGGGGTGTGGCCTGGCCTTGTGTCTGTATGAGAAGTCATAGTACTGTCGGAATGTCTTAAGTTCTGAACTTATGTTGCTGCTGCCCTGACCTAGAAAGACACATGTGGTGACCTACAGACCTAGAAAGACACATGTGGTGACCTACAGACCTAGAAAGACACATGTGGTGACCTACAGACCTAGAAAGACACATGTGGTGACCTAAAGACCTAGAAAGACACATTTAGTGACGTGCTGTAATTGGGATTGGGAAACATGGAACTCCCCACAGTGTACAGCATGTGATTGGGAGGCTTCCAACTTGTCCATGTATGCAAAAGTACTTTGGCACATCATAACTTACAGTGATATTATTGGCACAGCAGGTTATTTGGTCTGCTCAGGCTTATCGGGATATTACTTGGTGATTAACAGCACTGTGACTTATAAGCATCATCATAAATCTGCCTGATGGTTTATTGATGAGCCAGACAGGGAGATCGTAAATATACTGATGTGTCTTATTATTGAGTTATGTTTGATTATGCAAGTAACTGATACATTCATAGCAACTAGGAAGTCCCCTGTACAAATATTATTTACTGATTTGGAAAGATTATGTTTTTTTATTTGATGACATTAAGAAATCAGATTCCAGTTAAAGTGTCAGGGAGCTATCATTTTTCCGTGGGCTATTTTGGTAAACCTGTGAGATCCATTATGTGTTTTCATAAGTAAGGTAATAATCACTGTTGCAGCATGTTAATTGCATAGCAACTCAGGACATGGTTGAGACTGTTTTCGGCCTGTTTAACTCTATTGGCCTGCTGTGCCCTGCCCTGCCTTGTGGGGGCCCTAGAGAGCAGAGAGGCATTCCATCAGTAGAATATCGGAACTTTCTGCTTCAACAATCTAGGACAGCATTCTTTCTCTTTTTCCGTACAGAAAGTGCAGTTTTAGTAGGTATTGCTGACTTGTACTGCTTAAGTCTATACGTGTCTTTGTTAAGTTCCTGTGCCATAATGATGTGATGGACAGCTTATTTCCTTTTTTGGGGTGAACAGGGAAGGGTGGGATATGTGTATGTGACATTTTGGGGTTTTCATGATTTACAATCTCATCTTGTGGACTCCCTGTTAACAACCTGTGTAACTACTCCTATAAAATTCTTGACTGGCCGCCAGGGCTTTCCATAGATATGAAATGCATTGTCGTCTCTGTTCAAGATGTCTGGGAAAATCTCATCTGCCTGACAAAAAGTCACACTGTAGTTGATCAGCTGTCTGAGAATAAAGTATTATTCATAAACTATACAAAAGAAATAGGAGAAAGACAGAGATTGCAAGAATGGACGGAAGGTTGTACTCTAATTTGACAGCTCCATATCAGCTCTCACGTTGCATAACACTCTGAATCACCACTCTTCGATGCTCAGGCATTTCCTGAAAAGAAAGGAAAGAGTGTACATGTGAATGTCAGACTGGCACAGGGCACAGCTCTTACTATGGGTGTGTCTCGAGAAGCATTGGAGTTGGGGGTGTGGGTGTTGGGGGTGTGGGTGCGGGGGGTGAGTTAGGTTGACCTGTCATGTGTTTGAGTGACAGACGGCCAGTTACTTCACGCTGGTAGCAATGAGCAGTGTCTGTATGGAAAGAGGCCCTGTCTCCATTGTTCTCTCCAGTGGCGCTCCCTGTCCCCGTCACGGCCCAGCGAGAGCAGGTGCTTTGGGGTGTGAAAATAGGAAGCCCTCCCTCACCCTAGGACAGGCTTGGCTGAGGTCCATGCCCTTCTGAGATAAGACAAAAAGCCCAACTCTCACCTCTTCTGGCACAAAAGGGAGATTAATATGTCTTTAAGAAAAAGCTGCTGCCTGGCCGCCAGAGAGGAGACTCCGGAGAGTCTTGCTCAAACAGGAAGCACCAACCTTTGAACCCAGATGAATGTGTTCTGGAAAGAGTTGGTCTTCCCCTTTATCATGTTTCATCAGTAGTGTTTTACGTAGTGGCGATAACACGCTTGTTATGGTCTTTCATCTATCATTGATATGAGGATGATAGATCGATGTCCACTATGAGTTATTTTTATATTATGCTCAACATGTTATTGACCCTCAAGGGCAATTACATTCTTCACTAACTTTGGTCAGCAAGACTTCTTTTAAAATGTATAGATTAGAAACAGATAAATTGCTATCTGTGTAGTGAGCTTCATGTAGATATCAGTGTGAGTGACCATATACTGTATATCAATGCTAGCGGGAGAGGAACATATTTTTGGTATCTCAGATTGTTCAGGCAATTCTCACATAGGAACTTCATTGGGAGGAAGGATGTTTAACATGCTTTTTACGTTTGTATCACAAACCATTTTTGAGAAAATCATGATGAAATTGACAATTTTAGGCCCTTTTTAGATCTATACAGTGTACATGCCTCCTGTAAGACTCTATGATCTGTGAACCGTACATGATACAGCCAATATCTTGGTGTCATTATACTCCTTATAGGGTTCTCTCAAATATGGAGTATGTCTACATTCTGAAATACACATTTTCACATTAATTTATAAAACATTTAAAAAAACATATATTTATATCTCTAAACGTATTTTTAGACCTATTAATTGTAACAATATACTCTTCAAACACGACAAATTTCCAGAGTGGGCTCTCTGGTACTTTTAATAGTATGACCCATTTTATACATAGACATTGACATTATAGGTCATTAACCAATCACAGTCCTCCTTTAGGCTTGCACGTTCAGCAAGTCAACAGCAGAGTGAGTTCCCTTTGAATCCATTTTCCCATTCATTGTGTTGGTGGTGCTCATACAATATTGTTGTTGGTACTCAAAAAAGCAGAGTCCACTCTGGAAATCTGATGCACACTACCGTTCAAAAGTTTGGGGTCACTTAGAAATGTCATTGTTTTCGAAAGAAAAGCAAAAAAAATTTACCATTAAAATAACATAAAATTGATCAGAAATACAGTGTAGACATTGTTAATGTTGTAAATGGCTATTATAGCTGGAAACGTCTGATCTTTAATGGAATATCTACATAGGCGTACAGAGGCCCATTATCAGCAACCATCAGTCCTGTGTTCCAATGGCACGTTGTGTTTGCTAATCCAAGTTTATCATTTTAAAAGGCTAATTGATCATTAGAAAACCCTTTTGCAATTATGTTAGCACAGCTGAAAACTGTTGTGCTGATTAAAGAAGCAATATGTCACGCCCTGGCTCTGGGGACACTGTTATGTTGAGCCAGGGTGTGTAATTCTATGTTTGTATTTCTATGTTGGCCTGAGTGACTCCCAATCAGAGGCAACGAGTGTCAGCTGGTTGTCTCTGATTGGGAGCCATATTTAACTGTCTGTCTTTCACTTTGTGTTTGTGGTTTCTTGTTCTTATTTGGTTTGTTTATGTAACCAGAGACATCACGTTTTCGTCTGTTATTTTGATCGTGTGATCATACCCTAATAAATATAAATATGTTCACCTTCAACGCTGCGCATTGGTCTCTCCCTGACGATCGTGACAGAAGAAACCACCAAAACCGGACCAAGCAGCGTGTCCAGGAGCCATCGCTAGCAGATCTCCGTGGCAACCTCGACTGGGTCAAGCCTAGTGAGGAGCAGAGAGGGTGGACTTGGGAACAGTTGAGGAAGAGCTTCGACTGGGTCAAGCCCATTGAGGAGCTGAATAGCGGGAGTTGGAGATAGAAGAGCGAGAGTTGGGCGAGAACGATAGAGGCCTAGCCCACGGGGAGGAGAGACCCCCAGAAATTTTTTAGGGGGGGGCTCACGACGTCGGGGCAGCAGGAGGCCGCGATAGAGCGGTCCAGCGGGTTGGCAGAGGAGGCCGCCAGGTTACGGGGGCCACTGGTCGAAGAGGGGATGGAAGGTGGAGAGGCACGGCAAGAGGTACTGGGGTGTGTTACCAGTCCGGTCCGGCCCGTTCCAGATCCCGATGTAGGGCCAGTGGTGTGTGTCCCCAGTACGGTCCGGTCTGTCTCTGCTCCCCGCACCAAGTCAGTGGTGCGCTTCGTCAGCCCGGCTCGGCCCATTCCTGCTCCCCGCACCAAGTCTGTGGTGCGTTTCGTCAGCCCTGTCCGGCCCGTTCCTGCTCTCCGCACCAAGTCTGTGGTGCGCGTCGCCAGCCCAGTCCGGCCCATTCCTGCTCCCCGCACCAAGTCTGTAGTGCGTTTCGTCAGCCCGGCTCGGCCCGTTCCTGCTCCCCGCACCAAGTCTATGGTGCGTGTCGCCAGCTCGGCCCGGCCTGCTCCCCGCACCAAGTCAGTGGTGCGTTTCGTCAGCCCTGTCCGGCCCGCTCCTGCTCCCCACACCAAGCCAGTGGTGTGCGTCGTCAGTCCAGCACGGCCCGTGCCTGTTCCCCACACCAAGCCAGTGGTGTGCGTCGTCGGTCCGGCACGGCCCGTGCCTGTTCCACTGGTGCCTGGTCCGGCACCGGTCAGATGCGTTACGCCGGAGCTAGAGCAATCCGCTCCATCAGTGTGCAGTCCAGCTCCGGCCAGCGGGGCCAGACCGGACCAGGGGTACTTTGGGGGGTTGGAGAGGGAGTGGGGATCAGGCCCGGAGCCGGATCCGCCGCCAAGGCGGAGTGCCCACCCAGTCCCTCCCCTGTGGTATTTAGTTGGCGCGGTCGGAGTCCGCGCCTTTAGGGGGGGGTACTGTCACGCCCTGGCTCTGGGGACACTGTTATGTTGAGCCAGGGTGTGTAATTCTATGTTTGTATTTCTATGTTGGCCTGAGTGACTCCCAATCAGAGGCAACGAGTGTCAGCTGGTTGTCTCTGATTGGGAGCCATATTTAACTGTCTGTCTTTCACTTTGTGTTTGTGGTTTCTTGTTCTTATTTGGTTTGTTTATGTAACCAGAGACATCACGTTTTCGTCTGTTATTTTGATCGTGTGATCATACCCTAATAAATATAAATATGTTCACCTTCAACGCTGCGCATTGGTCTCTCCCTGACGATCGTGACACAATAAAACTGGCCTTCTTGAGACTAGTTGAGTATCTGGAGCATCAGCAATTGTGGGTTCGATTACAGGCTAAAATGGCCAGAAACAAATAACTTTCTTCTGAAACTCGTCAGTCTATTCTTGTTCTGAGAAATTAAGGCTATTCCATGCGAGAAATTGCCAAGAAACTGAAGATCTCGTACAACGCTGTGTACTACTCCCTTCACAGAACAGCGCAAACTGGCTCTAACCAGAATAGAAAGAGGAGTGGGAGGCCCCGGTGCACAAGTGAGCAAGAGGACAAATACATTAGAGTGTCTAGTTTGAGAAACAGGCACCTTACAGGTCCTCAACTGGCAGCTTCATTCAATAGTACCCGCAAAACACCAGTCTCAACGTCTCAACAGTGAAGAGGCGACTCCGGGATGCTGACCTTGTAGGCAGAGTTGCAAAGAAAAAGCCATATCTCAGACTGGCCAATAAAAATAAAAGATTAAGATCGGGAGTCTGAGATATTTTTTTTATTTTTTTTATTTAACCTTTATTTAACCAGGTAAACCAGTTGAGAACAAGTTCTCATTTACAACTGCAACCTGGCCAAGATAAAGCAAAGCAGTGCGATAAAAACAACAACACAGAGTTACATATGGGGTAAAACAAAACAAAGTCAAAAATACAACAGAAATACATATATATACAGTGTGTGCAAATGTAGCAAGTTATGGAGGTAAGGCAATAAATAGGCTATAGTGCAAAATAATTACAATTAGTATTAACACTGGAATGATAGATGTGCAAGAGATGATGTGCAAATAGAGATACTGGGGTACAAATGAGCAAAATAAATAACAATATAGGGATGAGGTAGTTGGGCGGGCTAATTTCAGATGGGCTGTGTACAGGTGCAGTGATCGGTAAGGTGCTCTGACAACTGATGCTTAAAGTTAGTGAGGGAGATAAGTGTCTCCAGCTTCAGAGATTTTTGCAATTTGTTCCAGTCATTGGCAGCAGAGAACTGGAAGGAATTGCGGCCAAAGGAGGTGTTGGCTTTGGGGATGACCAGTGAGATATACCTGCTGGAGCGCAGACTACGGGTGGGTGTTGCTATGGTGACCAATGAGCTAAGATAAGGCGGGGATTTGCCTAGCAGTGATTTATAGATGGCCTGGAGCCAGTGGGTTTGGCGACGAATATGTAGTGAGGACCAGCCAACAAGAGCGTACAGGTCACAGTGGTGGGTATTATATGGGGCTTTGGAGATAAATCGGATGGCATTGTGATAGACTACATCCAATTTGCTGAGTAGAGTGTTGGAGGCTATTTTGTAAATGACATCGCTGAAGTCAAGGATCGGTAGGATAGTCAGTTTTACGAGGGCATGTTTGGCAGCATGAGTGAAGGAGGCTTTGTTGCGAAATAGGAAACCGATTCTAGATTTAACTTTGGATTGGAGATTCTTAATGTGAGTCTGGAAGGAGAGTTTACAGTCTAACCAGACACCTAGATATTTGTACTTGTCCACATACTCTAGGTCAGACCCGTCGAGAGTAGTGATTCTAGTCGGGTGGGCGGATGCAAGCAGCGTTCGGTTGAAGAGCATGCGTTTAGTTTTACTAGTGTTTAAGAGCAGTTGGAGGCTACTGAAGGAGTGTTGTATGGCATTGAAGCTCGTTTGGAGGTTTGTTAACACAGTGTCCAATGAAGGGCTAGATGTATACAAAATGGTGTCGTCTGCGTAGAGGTGGATCTGAGAGTCACCAGCAGCAAGAGCGACGTCATTGATATACACAGAGAAAAGAGTCGGCCCAAGAATTGAACCCTGTGGCACCCCCATAGAGACTGCCATAGGTCCAGACAACAGGCCCTCTGATTTGACACATTGAACTCTATCTGAGAAGTAGTTGGTGAACCAGGCGAGGCAGTCATTTGAGAAACCAAGGCTATTTAGTCTGCCAATAAGAATGCGGTGGTTGACAGAGTCGAAAGCCTTGGCCAGGTCAATGAAAACGGCTGCACAGTACTGTCTATTATCGATCGCGGTTATAATATCGTTTAGGACCTTGAGCGTGGCTGAAGTGCACCCATGACCAGCTCGGAAACCGGATTGCATAGCGGAGAAGGTACGGTGGGATTCGAAATGGTCGGTGATCTGTTTGTTGACTTGGCTTTCAAAAACTTTTGAAAGGCAGGGCAGGATGGATATGGGTCTGTAACAGTTTGGATCTAGAGTGTCACTCCCTTTGAAGAGGGGGATGACCGCGGCAGCTTTCCAATCTCTGGGAATCTCAGACGTTACGAAAGAGAGGTTGAACAGGCTAGTAATAGGGGTTGCGACAATTTCGGCGGCTAGTTTTAGAAAGAAAGGGTCCAGATTGTCTAGCCCAGATGATTTGTAGGGGTCCAGATTTTGCAGCTCTTTCAGAACATCAGCTGTCTGGATTTGTGTGAAGGAGAAGCGGGGGGGGGCATGGGCAAGTTGCAGCGGAGGGTGCAGAGCTGGTGGCCAGGGTAGTGGTAGCCTGGTGGAAAGCATGGCCAGCCGTAGCAAAATGCCTGTTGAAATTCTCGATTATTGTAGATTTATCGGTGGTGATAGTGTTTCCTAGCCTCAGTGCAGTGGGCAGCTGGGAGGAAGTGCTCTTATTTTCCATGGACTTTACAGTGTCCCAAAACTTTTTGGAGTTAGTGCTACAGGATGCAAATTTCTGTTTGAAAAAGTTAGCCTTTGCTTTCCTAACTGCTTGTGTATATTGGTTCCTAACTTCCCTGAAAAGTTGCATATTGCGGGGGCTATTTGATGCTAATGCAGTACGCCACAGGATGTTTTTGTGCTGGTCAAGGGCAGTCAAGTCTGAGGAGAACCAGGGGCTATATCTGTTCTTAGTTCTGTATTTTTTGAATGGGGCATGTTTATTTAAGATTGAGAGGAAATTACTTTTAAAGAACAACCAGGCATCCTCTACTGACGGAATGAGATCTATATCCATCCAGGATACCTGGGCCAGGTCAATTAGGAAGGCCTGCTCGCTGAAGTGTTTTTGGGAGCGTTTGACAGTGATGAGGGGTGGTCGTTTGACCGCGGACCCGTTACGGACGCAGGCAATAAGGCAGTGATCGCTGAGATCCTGGTTGAAGACAGCGGAGGTGTATTTAGAGGGTAAGTTAGTCAGGATGATATCTATGAGGGTACCCATGTTTACGGATTTAGGGTTGTACCTGGTAGGTTCGTTGATAATTTGTGTGAGATTGAGGGCATCTAGTTTAGATTGTAGGATGGCCGGGGTGTTAAGCATATCCCTATTTAGGTCTCCAAGCAGTACGAACTCTGAGGATAGATGGGGGGCAATCAATTCACATATGGTGTCCAGGGCACAGCTGGGGGCTGAGGGGGGTCTGTAGCAAGCGGCAACAGTGAGAGATTTATTTCTGGAAAGGTGGATTTTTAGAAGTAGAAGCTCAAACTGTTTGCCGCACAGACCTGGATAGTATGATAGAGCTCTGCAGGCTATCTCTACAGTAGATTGCAACTCCACCCCCTTTGACAGTTCTATCTAGACGGAAAATGTTATAGTTGGGGATGGAAATTTCAGAATGTTTGGTGGCCTTCCTAAGCCAGGATTCAGACACTGCTAGAACATCAGGGTTGGCGGAGTGTGCTAACGCAGTGAATAACTCAAACTTAGGAAGGAGGCTTCTGATATTTACGTGCAGAAAACCAAGACTTTTACGGTTACAGAAGTCAACAAATGATAGCTCCTGGGAAGTAGGAGTGATACTGGGGGCTGCAGGGCCTGGGTTAGCCTCTACATCACCAGAGGAACAGAGGAGGACTAGAATAAGGATACGACTAAAGGCTTTAAGAACTGGTCTTCTAGTGCGTTGTGTACATAGAATAAAGGGGGCAGTTCTCCGGGCGTTGTAGAAAAGATTCAGGGCATTATGTACAGAAAAGGATATGGAAGGATATGAGTACAGTTCAGGTAACCCTAAGCGTTGGGTAACAATGAAAGAGATAGCGTCACTGGAGGCACCGATTGAGCCGGTCTCGGCGTGTATGGGGGGTGGAACAAAGGAACTATTTGAGGCAGTTTGAGAGGGACTAGGGGTTCTACAGTGAAATTGTATAATAAGAACTAACCCAAACAGCAATAGGCAAGGCATAATTGACATGGGAGAGAGGCATAAAGCAGTCACAGGTGTTATTAGAGAGAGCTAAGACAACAACTGGAAATAGCGATAACATTTGGGCTAGGCTAAACAGAATAAACAGGACAGGGTACCGTGTAAAGGAACAGTCCAGCAGGCATCAGCTGTGCAGCTGAGTGATCATAAGGTCCAGTGAACAGCAATATGTGAGTCCGAGAGCAGTTCAAATTGGTGCTTCAGCACAGCTAGCAGGGAGCACAGTTGTAGTTTGCGTGTGCTAGCGGGCCGGGGCTGGCAGATGGATCTTCGTGGTCGTCGCAACGGGAAGCCTGTTGAAACCACATCAGAATATTTCGTCGGCAGACCAGTCGTGTTGGATCGGCGGGGCTCAGTGTCAACACTAGGAGGTCCCGTCCGGTTGACAGAGAGGTAGATAGCCGGGAGATGGGCCTGAGGCTAGCTCAAGGCTAACTGGTGCTTGCTATAGGGCAATGGTAATCAGCCAACAACAGGTTGCAGCTAGCTAGCTGGTTGCGATGATCCGGCGCTAGGGTCCAGTGATTCCGGCAGAAAGTCCAATAAGTTCTGGGTCGATAGCACGCTGTGCAGACTGGCCGACGAATTGTCCAGGCTAGAGCTAGAGCTGGCTGGTGGATAGTGTAGGCTACGGACAGTGGTGAAGACGCTAACGGTGACTAATAACAAGTAGCCATTCAGTTGCAGCTACACTATTTTCAGCTTAGGGTTCTTGATGAAAGTTATAAAGAAATAGTAGAATCCTTTCCACGTTGGGTGAGGCGGGTTGCAGGAAAGTATATTTAGTTAAAGAATGAAAAGTAAAAATTGAGAAATATATACAAAATAGACAAAAAAAACAAGAAACTGGATATTTACACAGGGACAATGAATAAAAGCGAACGCACTGCTACGCCATCTTGGAACTAAACTAGTCTCAAGAAGGTTTTATTGCTTTTTTAATCAGCACAACAGTTTTCAGCTGTGCTAACATAATCACAAAAGGGTTTTCTAATGATCAATTAGCCTTTTTAAATGATAAACTTGGATTAGCAAACACAACGTGCCATTGGAACACAGGACTGATGGTTGCTGATAATGGGCCTCTGTACGCCTATGTAGATATTCCATTAAAGATCAGCCGTTTCCAGCTACAATAGCCATTTACAACATTAATAATGTCTACACTGTATTTCTGATCAATTTGATGTTGTTTTAATGGACAAAAAATTTGCTTTTATTTCGAAAACAAGGACATTTCGAAGTGACCCCAAACTTTTGAACGGTTGTGTACTTGTAGAGTATATTGTTCCAAACAATATCTCTTAAAATTAACAAAATCAACAAGGGTCGTTTAGAGATATTAATATTAATATTTTTAATGTTGAATAAATAAATGTGATACTCCATATTTTAGAGCACACTATACGGAGTATAATGAAACCAAGATGTTGTCTGTATCATGTACGGTTCACGGATCAAAGGGTCTTATAGGAGGCATGTATAGGTAAAAAAGAAAAGGGCCTAAAATGGCCACTTTCATCATGATTTTCAAAACAAAACAAAACAAAAAATCTATGTGAGAAATGCCAGAACAATCCGAGATACCGAAAATATTTCCCGCTCCCACTGGCGTGGAATCGCCCCATACATGTTTTTTGTTTGACAGACATGAAAAACAGATTCATCCGAGGTCAGGTCCTAGTTGAATGTGAAATAATGGGGGAAATGATTCTGATGAGTAATGATAAAGAGCAAAATAAATAGGAGAGGTACAGTGAAGAGATAGAATAGCAGCAGACCACTGGACCTGTCTGAAAGAGGAGCCAAGTTTCTCATCAAAGCCCATCTGATTACTTTCCAGCAGATTTTCCTGTCAGGATGTTATGATTGTCTCAATGTTCGGTGGCCGCTGATAAATGGTGTCTCTCTTTTTTCATACATGATGTCATACGACAGGCTGAAGGTCTGACTTCCCCTCCAGTAACTGTGAGATGAGGGATACACTCATTTGTGTGTGTGTGTGTGTGTTTGTGTGTGCATGTGCGTGCTCCCATGCGTGTATGTGTTTGCGTGGGTGTTAAATGTGTGGGGCACACTCTCCAGCATTGAGCCCTCTTCCTAAGTGACTGTTGGGGCCTTGGGGTTGGACACTCTTGATTGAAGCAGTGACCCACATGCCCTCCTCTCTTTTTTTGTGTTTATCGCTGTCATGCGTCAACACAGGGATAGGTTATGTTAGAATTAGTGGTGTTCTATGCTGCACACGGCATACAGTTACAATTGGGCAAGGGTGGTAGTGGGCTTAGGGTATGGAAACTATAGAATCAAGATAACGTAGTTGTGTGAATTAGTAAGAAAGCTTTTGATAATGTTAATGCTTTTTGTTCTCTATTGCTTCATCATTTAGTGGCGAGCAGAGAATATAAGCTTCATATTGACAGTGTTAAAACATAAATTAACACTTTAAAATGCCTACCCAGGAATAAACACCATTATTTATTTACTGTAATTCTGTAATTGTATTTAGTCACTAGTCACCAATATCCACACGTAACATGTGGAATGTATTTTGGTTAGCAGGGAGAGATGTTTCCTCCGGCAATAACGTATTTGACGGCATTGGGCTCCCGAGTGGCGCAGTGGTCTAAGACACTGTCTCTCAGTGCTAGAGGCATCACTACAGACCCTGGTTCAATTCCAGGCTGTATCACAATTTGGCTGTGATTGGGAGTCACATAGGGTGGCGCATAATTGGCCGGGGTAGGCCGTCATTGTAAATAAGAATTTCTTCTTAACTGACTTGCCTAGTTAAGTAAAGGTTCAAAAAATAAAGTCAGCAAGCTGCGATTTCTTTTCACATTGTATCCAGCCCTCACTCTGCAATTGGTTGCTTTGGATTAGATTTCCTGCAGTGTAAAATAAGCCATGGCAGGAGTGTGTGAGTACTGATGTAGGACGCAAGGAATACGGCGGGAGCAATATCAATACCATGTTAAAGGTTACTCTAGCACAGTGGGTTTCCAACCAGGGTTACTATGAGCCCTGTGGGTACTTGGGTTATCCACAGGGGGTACTTGAGAAGACTCATGAGACCATAGGCCAACTGGTAAAATGCACATGGGGTGGGAGGGGGGTACTTCAGGGGTACTCCAGGCAGAGTCCTATTCAGTTGGTGGTACAGTAACCCAACTGCTCTAGCATACCCATGTTACACTAGACATTTTGAAAAACACACGAAAAGTCATCAGGAATTGCAGTCAATTAAGCAATCATTTTGCTTTTTTTATATTTGAAAATCATCATCTGAAATAAATATACAGTTGTATGAGGAGTAAAACAGAGTCTGTGTGAAGCTGTAATTGACAGAAACTGTAGAGTATAGTAATTACATAGTAATAAGAGAGTCCCCCATAAGATTACATGGGAATAGTGGTTTGTAATAGCAGTGGTAGTAATGGGTGCAGGAGTCAGCTATGATTGTGATGTGCTGTATAGTGTATACGAAGATGGTGTCAAATAAAAATACTGTAACAGCTGGCCAAATTAGAATTTCCTTAGTTATAGTTATATTTTGCATGCAGCTATGGCTTGACGGGGGCTTGGCTGTTTTGGAAAAGAGCAGAGTTACAGTGTTAATTGCAACCTGACCCACTGAGTGGATTTTCCCCTCATCTGTTTGTCCATTTCTACTAGGCTTGTAATCTTGATTGAGCTATTCATTATTTTGAACTCCAGCAGGCTGTGTGTCCGTCTGTCTGTCTCTGTGTGTGTGTCTGTGTGTCTGTGTCTGTCTGTGTGTCTGTAGGTGTGTGTGTGTGTGTGTGTGTGTGTGTGTGTGTGTGTGTGTGTGTGTGTGTGTGTGCATAGTTTCGACTTTATCCTCTCTCATCGTTTTCCTCCATGCTTTATCTCCTGTGTCAGTGCCAGTGGGATTGCTGGCTGACTAAGTTTCCCCGAGGCCGGGGGAGCCTGTGGCCATTGTTCTGGAGGCTGATGAGGCCGGGGGAGCCTGTGACCATTGTTCTGGAGGCTGACGGCATTTGACAGGCCTCTTGCTGACGTTGACGGACAACACCACTGATTTTCCTGCGCTTCCTGTGCAGACTCAGACAGAGCTCACTGTTTTCCTCTCCTCACTTATCATGCCTATCACCGAGAGAGAGCCAACAAGAGAAGAGAGAGAGAGAGAGAGAGAGAGAGAGAGAGAGAGAGAGAGAGAGAGAGAGAGAGAGAGAGAGAGAGAGAGAGAGAGAGAGAGAGAGAGAGGAGAGGGAGGGAAAAAGAGAGAGGGCTTCTTTCCAATGTTATTTGGCCAGATACACAGCCAGAAGCAGTAGTGGCAAGTATATGTGGGAGAGCAGTTTAGTGTGCAACGGTGTATGTATGTGTGTGTGTGAGTGTGTGTGTGTGTGTGTGTGTGTGTGTGTATGGGTGTATGCGAGTCATAGTGTGTGTGGGTATGTACATACATAAGTGGGGGCCAAAATTGCACTACTTTCATTGAGTCTCTCTCTCCCTGTTTGGGCATGACGAGACTCCAGAGAGATTGTTGTGGCGATAAGATAAGAATGTAGCAGCCAGTCGCTTGTTCAGATCGCTGGTGCAGAAAGAGAAAATGTTTATCTGATGGGATTTCACTTCTTTGGATTTTGAATGGAAAGTGGCTGAGGGAGAGAGAAAGATATTTACACATCTGTCTTCTCCTGGGTGGGGGCTTGTGGGGAGGGCCTTGGTAGATGACAACGACACACCTAAAAGTGACTTACTGACTATAAAGTTATGTTGAATTGGATTGCATTGAATAACCTGAGTGGGTAGGTTGTGTAGGTGTATCGGGGGCATGCCCGCTCATGCTATTCCAAAGGACACCTGAGAGTGTGTGTATGAAAAGTGATAGGTATTTCTTCGATGCCCAGACCGGGCACCTAAAATGGTTAGACTATATTTTTTTCTAAGAGCAGAGGAGGGACGTGACAGGTTTCAGTAAAGGGAATGTGCTTCAGTATCTGCCAGTCAATGCCTTTTTCCTTTACTTGTTATGTAGCGAATGCTTTCTCTCTCCCTGCCTGTTCTCTGTCTCCACCCCCTTTTTCACTGATACTTAACCCTATCCTCCCTATATTCCCAAGCACTGCTTCACCCAGTGTGTAGAATAACTCCTCCTTGCAGGTGTATGAGAAATCTTTTGAGGCATTGTTGTAGCCCTCAGCAGAGTTGACATTGACAATAGAGCAGCATCTCTCTGCCTCTCTAGTTTAACCCTTTGTGTTTGTCTTTTCCTGATATTTAAATGGTAAATCTGGGATTGATACATCAATCAGATTGCCCCTTTAATTGTTATTTGATTTGTGTGAATGTTGACCTCAGGTCTTCCTCCAATGTATTCCCACAGTGGTAGCAGCCATATCAGCCAGCTCCAGGGAACAGGGAACATGGCTA
The DNA here is from genome assembly GCF_964263955.1 of Coregonus lavaretus. NCBI lineage: Eukaryota > Metazoa > Chordata > Actinopteri > Salmoniformes > Salmonidae > Coregonus > Coregonus lavaretus. Next base: position 16,341,062 of record NC_140010.1, read on the forward strand.
AGTGTGGGTGGGAGTGCCGCCCCGGAGAGAAGAGTGACAGGATCTGTTGGTGAGAGGAAAAGCTTTTAGGACATCTCTTGACTTAGTGAACTTCCTCATCTGGCATTCCTGTGATTATACCAGTGAGGAATGGCTTCACTGAAATGTGTTATTGTTTTGTGGATTGGTCTTCATCTGTTTAAATATGCATAAATATTGCTCTCTACATGATCTCAGAATTTTCATTTAAAACAAATAAAATAAAATAAAAATGCAGCAATGTGAAACGAGCACAATAAAACCATCACTATATGACCAGTCCTATGACCAAGACTTTTGAGAAACACTCCCTGCTGCATTGGGACCCTGAGAGAACAGGCTCTGCCACCCCTTTTACAGGCCCGCATCAGAACCCTGGATGTGAAGTGCAACCTGGGTACACCACCACACAGCTGGCAGAGATGAGGGTTCTGCTGGATCGTTCCTCCCTACTTCTTCTTTCCTTCCTCCCTTCTTCTTTCCTTCCTCCCTTCTTCCCTTCTTCTTCTCAACACCCTCACCCTCCTCCAGCAATCACAGAAGGCGCTGCAAAGATATTTGTCCTTTCCCAAGAAAAATTTAAGAATTTAGATAGTTGCTTTGTATCCCCATCCGGCTCAGGGGAGGAATGGCAAAAGTGTAGAAAGGAGAGAGATGGGGTCCAGACTAGACTGTGTATGATGCATAGAAGAGTGCCTGGTGAGATTAAATCTCCTGGTGAGATTAAATCCAGCACCTTCCAAAAAAATAATAAACACAAACACACACTTTTAACACACACACACACACACAAACACATACACCGAACACCCGTGACATGCAGTCAGGGCAGGCAGGGTAGGCAGTGCTTACCCTGAGATAATCTAATACAAAAAGCTGTTCTGAAAAGCCAAATAAATAAAACAAAAACACGTTTTATATATAATGTTTTTTCTCAATGATTATGCTCAAAATCTAAAACACCTGCTAAAATTGCATCAAAACCTTCCTTCCCATCCATTCAAATCCATTCAAATCGCTGACGCGGGAGGCCGGTCCCAACTCCAGTCACTGTTGATGGATAGGGTCAGCGTAGACCTCGCTGCTTTGCCCAGCTTCATCTGTTGCATTGAGCCAATTTCATATTTTGCACATACGTATTGCCAAAACATGTTGTGTGGGTAAGCCTGGGGTAAGCTCTGGGCCCCGTTTTCCAGTTGCAATGCATTACAATGATCATACCAGTTGCATAGTTATTTAGGGGCAACTTTTTAAGAGTGTTTCCCAAACAGAGAGAAAGTTCGCTAAGTGTGTTGTTAGACCATGTGTCAATACTGATAGGATCAAAACAAAAGCCACGCTGCTCTCGTATCAGCCTTCTCCATTCAAATCTTACCTTAACATTAGAATTATTCCACAATACTGACGACGGATCAGCTCCTAGAGAGGAGATATTACCACATATGGCTGCAAATATTGAGGTGGCTTATTATGCTTACCCAATAATAATGCACTAAAATCACAGATTGGGCACATCGTTGCACACATCTTGTCACACATAATCAAACATATTGAGTCCAAATATTTGCCATCAGACAGTAGCCTGATAGCAAAATAAAACTCAATATGATTGAAATTTGATTGAAATATATAGGCACATGTGGCCTATTTATCATTTAATGCAGTCATCTCGGTTTTCATTTGAAGTATCATTTTATCTTTCACTTGTTTGTAACAATTGCAAATACTTTGGCAACTTAGTATTTGTAGTCAACATAATTTTGAAGTTATCGGTGGTCACAGTCAGACAAATACCTAGCCTAAACATCTTGATTCTATGTTTAGCAGAGGTCTTCTGTGAATAAAGTGACTCGGAAGGGCAAAAAACATGTAACGATGCGCTTTGGCTGCTCTACAAGTGGTCTGGATCACACGTTGATGTGCAAAGGATTTTAAGAGCAACATTATTAATGAAGGCTATGGGAAACAGATCGTCTGCTAAAGATACATCGTAAGATGGTTCTAACAATGATCTTAATGCTACAAAGGCTCTGGGAAACGAGGCCCTGCACATTTGGGCATGTCTACATAATTTGGTGCATGCATCCCTTGAACTGAATGAAGCTAGCTAGCTAGCAAAAATCAACTGACAAATCGACAGCTTTTTGGACGTCTCGACTTAGTGAACTTCATCTGGCATTCCTGTGATTATACCAGTGAGGAATGGGAAAGGAGGCCCTGCGCATTTGGGCATGTCTACATAATTTGACACTCGCATCCCTTGAACTGAACGAAGTTAGCTACAGTTGAAGTCGGATGTTTACATACACCTTAGCCAAATACATTTAAACTCAGTTTATCACAATTCCTGACATTTAATCCTAGTAAAAATCCCCTGATTTAGGTCAGTTAGGATCACCACTTTATTTTAAGAATGTGAAATGTCAGAATAATAGTAGAGAGAATTATTTATTTAAGCTTTTATTTCTTTCATCACATTCCCAGTGGGTCAGAAGTTTACATACACTCAATTAGTATTTGGTAGCATTGCCTTTAAATTGTTTAACTTCTGACCCACTGGGAATGTGTTGGGTGAATTTTGGCCCATTCCTCCAGACAGAGCTGGTGTAACTGAGTCAGGTTTGTAGGCCTCCTTGCTCACACATGCTTTTTCAGTTCTGCCCACACATTTTCTATAGGATTGAGGTCAGGGCTTTGTGATGGCCACTCCAATACCTTGACGTTGTTGTCCTTAAGCCATTTTGCCACAACTTTGGAAGTATGCTTGGGGTCATTGTCCATTTGGAAGACCCATTTGCGACCAAGCTTTAACTTCCTGACTGATGTCTTGAGATGTTGCTTCAATATATCCACATAATTTTCCTTCCTCATGATGCCATCTATTTTGTGAAGTGCACCAGTCCCTCCTGCAGCAAAGCACCCCCACAGCATGATGCTGCCACCCCCGTGCTTCACGGTTGGGATTGTGTTCTTTGGCTTGCAAGCCACCCCCTTTTTTCTCCAAACATAACAATGGTCATTATGGCCAAACAGTTCTATTTTTGTTTCATCAGACCAGAGGACATTTCTCCAAAAAGTACGATCTTTGTCCCCATGTGCAGTTGCAAACCGTAGTCTGGCTTTTTTATCGCGGTTTTGGAGCAGTGGCTTATTCCTTGCTGAGCGGCCTTTCAGGTTATGTCGATACAGTACTTGTTTTACTGTGGATATAGATTATTTTGTACCTGTTTCCTCCAGTGTCTTCACAAGGGCGGCAGGTAGCTTAGTGGTTAAGAGCGTAGTGCCAGTAACCGAAAGGTCGCTGGTTCTAATCCCCGAGCCGACTAGGTGAACAATCTGTTGATGTGCCCTTGAGCAAGGCACTTAACCCTAATTGCTCTGGATAAGAGCATCTGCAAAAATGTAAGGTCCTTTGCTGTTGTTCTGGGATTGATTTGCACTTTTCGCACCAAAGTACGTTCATCTCTAGGAGACAGAACACGTCTCCTTCCTGAGCGGTATGATGGCTGCGTGGTCCCATGGTGTTTATATTTTTTGTACAGATGAACGTGTTACCTTCAGGCATTTGAAAATTGCTCCCAAGGATGAACCAGACTTGTGGAGGTCTACAATTTTTTTTTCTGAGGTCTTGGCTGATTTCTTCTGATTTTCCCATGATGTCAAGCAAAGAGGCACTGAGTTTGAAGGTAGGCCTTGAAATACATCCACAGGTACACCTCCAATTGACTCAAATGATGTCAATTAGCCTATCAGAAGCTTCTAAAGCCATTACATAATTTTCTGGAATTTTCCAAGCTGTTTAAAAGGCACAGTCAACTTAGTGTATGTAAACTTCTGACCCACTGGAATTGTGATACAGTGAATTATAAGTGAAATAATCTGTTTGTAAACAATTGTTGGAAAAATTACTTGTGTCGTGCACAAAGTCGATGTCCTAACTGACTTGCTAAAACTATAGTTTGTTAACAAGACATTTGTGGAGTGGTTGAAAAACAAGTTTTAATGACTCCAACCTAAGTGTATGTAAACTTCCGACTTCAACTGTAGCTAGCAAAAACCACTTGACAAATGGACACTATACCGCACCTTAAGAATTTTCCAAGTTGGATTTCCAAGGAAAACTTGATATAATTCAGAGATGGAGACCAACACCTGCACTTCCTGACCTTCTTCAGGGGAAGGGACATAAAATCTTCCGATCAAATTAACCATACTCGGCCTGACAGACAAGGCAACCCGGAGCAGACAGCCGATCAGATGAGAGTGGTTTTGGACAATATCAGTGTTCAAATGAACGCCAAGTTTGATCATGTTTTCATTCTTGGCCCTACAACACTGTCACCAAGAGGTTGACCCTGAAGGACAGACGAATGGACTTCATTGACAAGTAAAGGTAGGCCTAAATGCGGGTTAAGCTACTGTTGAATGAACATGAGAATAGACAACATCCCATTACGTTTATCAAGCTAGAGTTTCGTTTTGATGACACTTCTTTTACATTTTGAACTGCATTTTTCAGTCATTTTGATTGTTGATATGGACATTTCATTAGAACCTTATTTATTATACTGTATATGTGTGTATAATAATATTTCACATAATAATATTACGTGTGTGTGTGTGTTTGCTTGTTTGTTTGTTTGTTTGTTTGTTTGTACACGTCGCACACAGTGCATTGGAAGAACTGTAAATCCATTGTGAAAGGCCATGGAGTTTGCGTTGCAAACTATTCGGATTAAATGTGTCCATATATTGGTCTTTTAGTGACACCTATTGGTTGTAACTGCGGATGCTGAGTTGAGCAGTGAGTCATTTTGTTGGATGATATGAAATGTGCCGCAAACGGAGGCTATCGCTTGTGTATCTTGACTACATTGTTATTTAAATTTGGTGAAAATTGTTTTTCAATTTCAGTTATGAGTCTATGTCACTCTGGTTGTTGGAGCTATCTGATGTATCAAGGTTTATTTGTGAGTAAATCTAGTTTTGATAATAGCTAGTGCCTACCCAGCCACCGTCCTCACCGCACGTCACTGCCGAACACACACACACACACACACACACATTCACACTCACTGACTCACACAAACACACACACACACACACACACATTCACACTCACTGACTCACACACACACACACACACACACACTCATATTCACACTCACTGACTCACACAGGCGCACAATCACACTCTCGCTCACAACCTTCCAGGAAGTTTCACGGTATGTGTAGCCATGTTTATTTTCCTTAGCAGGGGCAGCATTTCCTGTATGCAAACATCAGGACTGCCTGGCTTGAGTCCATCTCATTTGCTTTGCAAAATACCACAGAACCACAGCCAGAAGTAAGGTTTGTGACGTTTAAAGTGGACTGACATACTGGACTCTTGACCCTACAATAATTGACAATTATTGACACCTGTCACCCAGATTTCAGAATAATTCAATAAATGTCCCCTCTTACGGAGGCCAGTTGTTGAGAAGCAAAAGTCTGCGTGTACAGAGGTTGGTCATTGGTCATATTTACCAAGCTCAAATCAAGTTTGTGATCTCTGCATTGTTGTTTGAAATAATGTCTGCCCCACGACATCCAATCAGACATGTTCCCTGGGTTTTCTGGAAACCCCGGAGCAGAGCAGAGCAGCAGACGGCCCTCATCACACAGTGGGTGCTGTGCCAGGTGGTTCAGTGCAGAGCTGTTTACTTCTCTCTGTGTGTGTGTGTGTGTGTGTGTGTGTGTGTGTGTGTGTGTGTGTGTGTGTGCGTTTGTGCCTTCATGCGTGGTCCTGCAGTCCAAGCCGAAGGAACCCTTTTATGTTTCCCCATAAGGCACGCTCTATGCTCCATCCCCGTTATGAGCATGAAGTAAACAAAACATTAGGTCATCATTAATCACTGGCAAATGACGTGTCTGGGTCTGCGGGAGATTAGAAAGCCAGAGAACCAGAGACTATTCATTATGTCAAACTCCAGCAGACACTCCAGAAGTCTGTAAGTGTGTGTGTGTGTTTGCCAGGCCGAGTCCTTGTTCGTCCCCCCCCCCCCCCCCCCCCCACCTCCCCCCAACCCCCCATTCCCAATGTGTAAGATCATTATGAAGATTGCAGGTCAATTAAGATAAGGGCAAATTACTTTCTCTGTCTCTGCTTTGAAGTCCAGGGGACTTTTCCCTCTTTTCAGCATGGCAGCTGAAAACAGACGGTGAAAAAGGAAAAACATTTTCAGTGTATAACGCTTTGATCTTGGAACTTATTACAGGGAGTGTAATGGAGGCTTTGTATGATTGAATAATATGTGCATTTCAATATGATTATTTTTCTTGTCAAATTTTTTGCCAATGGTCATAGCTTGGTTTACTTAACTGTATGCTGTAACTCATTGGCTGCATTGCTTCCCGGGTTCCATTCCATGCCAGTAGTCTACCCAGAGAGGGTGGGAGGTGGAGTCTTTCACTTGGTTTGATCTCTCTTCTTGTCGGTCAACGGTGGCCCCAGTGTTAAAATGTGACTTCTGGTTCCTCGCGTGTAAATGCTGAATCAGTGTAATTGAATCTGTTTCCCGCTGAGTGCGGACTATAGCACGAGGTCCAGAGGGGTCAGTGTGTGTTTGTGCTTGTGTGTGTGCGTGGTTCGGGTTCAGTCTGCACATTAAACAAACGCATGATGATGTGTGTGAATGATGTGGTGTAAGAGTCAATGTCTTTGTGTTGCTATCCAGGCAGATATCTAAAGTTTCTTCTTTTGAAAACTTTGTTGAGTATGATTTACTGGAACCACCTTATTCGTGTAGCCTACAGCACTGTCAAAGCTGTATTTCATACAGTACATTTTACACTCTGAAATGCACTTCATTGTTTTAGATGCAGGCCATTATTGTAATTATAATTTTGTGGCGGCAGTTAGCCTAGCTGTTAAGAGCGTTGTGCCAGTAACCAAAAGGTTGCCTGTATGAATCCCTGAGCTGACTTTGTGTAAAATCTGTTGATATTTCCTTGAGCAAGGCACTTAACCCTAATTTATCCTCTAAATTGCTCTGGATAAGACTGTCTATGTAAATGTGCTTGCATCTGTTCTATCCACTCTGTGAGTTGTTCATTGTTGGTCCTTTTTGTCCTTAAGTTCACATATGTGCATGACTTGTCAGTGTAAACACAATGGTGAAAACATTAAAGCGGTCATGGACTGGGTATGTTTATATGAACAGAGAGCCTGGAGATGGAGCAGAGATATGAACCACTGATCTGGGGCTATCTAGGAGAGGAATCACTGATGCTGGCCATCACAAACAAACAACATATGTCTTCCCAGCACACATACAGCTGAAAGAGAGAGAGTGAGAGAGAGAGAGAGAGAGAGAGAGAGAGAGAGAGCGAGAGAGAGAGAGAGAGAGAGAGAGAGAGAGAGAGAGAGAGAGAGAGAACTTCACACCTGCATACCTCCTGGACGTGACATGAGTTACGCCTCGATCACAACGACAGCGTTATTGCGTTTTGGTACACCTGAAGTACATTAATTTCCAATGGAACGCTGTGTTTGCCTTGCAGCTTTGCGTTGAAGAGGCAGTTTCAGGGAAGGCTTTCCACAAGATGGTAGGGAAGGCTTTCCACTAGATGTTGGAACATTGCTGCGGGGACTTGCTTCCATTCAGCCACAAGACCATTAGTGAGGTCAGGCACTGATGTTGGGCGATTAGGCCTGGCTCGCAGTTGGCGTTCCAGTTCATCCCAAAGGTGTTCGATGGGGTTGAGGTCAGGGCTCTGTGCAGGCCAGTCAAGTTCTTCCACACCGATCTCGACAAACCATTTCTGTATGGACCTCGCTTTGTGCACTGGGGCATTGTCATGCTGAAACAGGAAAGGGCCTTCCCCAAACTGTTGCCACAAAGTTGGAAGGACAGAATCATCTAGAATGTCATTGTATGCTGTAGCGTTAAGATTTCCCTTCAATGGAGCTAAGGCCTAGCCTGAACTATGAAAACAGCGCCAGACCATTATTCCTCCTCCACCAAACTTTACAGTTGGCACTATGCATTGGGGCAGGTAGCGTTCTCTTGGCATCCGCCAAACCCAGATTCTCCAGAGGGTGACATGTGATTCATCACTCCAAAGAACGTGTTTCCACTTCTCCAGAGTCCAGACGATTTTTACGCGCTGCGCGCTTCAGCACTCGGCGGTCCCGTTCTGTGAGCTTGTGTGGCCTACCAGTTTGCGGCTGAGCCGTTATTGCTTCTAAACCTTTCCACTTCAAATTAACAGCACTTACAGTTGACCGGGGCAGCTCTAGCAGGGCAGAAATGTGATGAACTGACTTGTTGGAAAGGTGGCATCCTATGACGGTGCCATATTGAAAGTTACTGAGCTCTTCAGTAAGGCCATTCCAATGTTTGTCTGTGGAGATTGCATGGCTGTGTGCTTGATTTTATACACCTGTCAGCAACAGGTGTGGCTGAAATAGCCGAATCCACTAACTTGAATGGGTGTCCACATACTTTTGTATATATAGTGTATGTAGGTGTGCTCTTACCTCCGACTATACCTGTCGCATCTGGCACACAGCCAGCTAATTTATAACTCTGCTGTTTTAAGTTGAACTCTCTTTGTCAAGGCCAGTGCTGGGGAGGAGAAGTTGAAAGAGCTTACCTCCTAATCGTAACAATTTGACGTTAAATCAAATAGTGAGGAGGACTCGACTGCACATTATCAATTACCTGTGAGAGTGAGTACGACGCCAGTCCACCCCTCCCTCATCTCTTTCTCCTTCTCTATCTGTCCCTACCAGCTCTCACTGTCTCACTTCAGAATTAGACATTAATCCATGTTTCTCAAATGTCCAATTTCGAAGTTGTTCCAAACGTCACATTTCAAAGTGTTTAAGGTTAAGTTGAGGTATTAACTCTGAATTTTTAAGGTTAGGGTTAAGTTAAGGCATTAACTCCAAATTCTTAAGGTTAGCCATTAACTTTGAATGGTTAAGGTAAGGGTTAAGGTTTGGGATAGGCTTAAAACAAAAATATCAAAATCAACTTTCTATTGCTGGATTTGAACTTGCAACTTTTGGAATCAGAGGAAGGTGCTTATGCCAATCCACCATCCCCTTCTCACAGTTTCACCTAGTGGCTGGTTTCCATGTCATCTCCCGACTTCCTCAGACATGACTGGACATCGAATACTGACTTGTACGAGTGACCTGGCTGATCTGTCCATCACTTAAACATACACACACATACAAACATATACGCATTCTTTCATCCTCCATCTTTCTCACCTTCTTTCTGTTTTTTTCAGTTCCTGTCAGAAGCTCTCTCCAGTCAAGCGGTCAAGCGAGATAAGGAGGACTTAGAGAAAATTAGTTGACTTGAGTGTAAACAACAAGGTGTTGAAACGCCCAATAAGGAAGGCGCTCTGCTTTCTATTGAACAGAGAGGTCAAAGGGCAGATTGTCCAGTCGTAGTGACTGACCACTGCCATTTAGAATACTTCTTGCATTATTAAAATGAATAGTATATAGAATTGGGACCATTCAATGTTGGTTGTAACCCTATTCTAATATTTTTTGAAGTATGAATTCCAGACATATTAAAAAGTTAAGTATGGTTTAGGCCTAAGCATCGCGAAATGGTTCTATTTTTACGCATTTCTTACATTTCTCATTTTCTTCTGCAATTTCTTTCAATGGCATATGATTACTACATTTTCATACATGCAGATTACATTGATAAAACAGGATATGTGGCTAGTTGAGGTTAGCGCTATGGACTAAATAGGATACATGTGTGCTGTTCCATCTGGTCATAACTCCTGTTGAGTTATTTCAAACATGCATCTGCTTCAGTGTTCTTACTGAGTGCAATATTCTAATAGTTGTGGGTTTAGTGAATGTTATTATTTTCACCGGCTTGGGTTTCTATGTCAGTGTTTCACCTCGCACCCCCCGGCATAGTAATCCTCCATGACATTGCGGTGTGTGTATGTACAGTGGGGGAAAAAAGTATTTAGTCAGCCACCAATTGTGCAGGTTCTCCCACTTAAAAAGATGAGAGAGGCCTGTAATTTTCATCATAGGTACACGTCAACTATGACAGACAAATTGAGGAAAAAAATGCAGAAAATCACATTGTAGGATTTTTTATGAATTCATTTGCAAATTATGGTGGAAAATAAGTATTTGGTCACCTACAAACAAGCAAGATTTCTGGCTCTCACAGACCTGTAACTTCTTCTTTACTAGGCTCCTCTGTCCTCCACTCGTTACCTGTATTAATGGCACCTGTTTGAACTTGTTATCAGTATAAAAGACACCTGTCCACAACCTCAAACAGTCACACTCCAAACTCCACTATGGCCAAGACCAAAGAGCTGTCAAAGGACACCAGAAACTAAATTGTAGACCTGCACCAGGCTGGGAAGACTGAATCTGCAATAGGTAAGCAGCTTGGTTTGAAGAAATCAACTGTGGGAGCAATTATTAGGAAATGGAAGACATACAAGACCACTGATAATCTCCCTCGATCTGGGGCTCCACGCAAGATCTCACCCCGTGGGGTCAAAATGATCACAAGAACGGTGAGCAAAAATCCCAGAACCACACGGGGGGACCTAGTGAATGACCTGCAGAGAGCTGGGACCAAAGTAACAAAGCCTACCATCGGTAACACACTACGCCGCCAGGGACTCAAATCCTGCAGTGCCAGACGTGTCCCCCTGCTTAAGCCAGTACATGTCCAGACCCGTCTGAAGTTTGCTAGAGTGCATTTGGATGATCCAGAAGAGGATTGGGAGAATGTCATATGGTCAGATGAAACCAAAATAGAACTTTTTGGTAAAAACTCAACTCGTCGTGTTTGGAGGACAAAGAATGCTGAGTTGCATCCAAAGAACGCCATACCTACTGTGAAGCATGGGGGTGGAAACATCATGCTTTGGGGCTGTTTTTCTGCAAAGGGACCAGGACGACTGATCCGTGTAAAGGAAAGAATGAATGGGGCCATGTATCGTGAGATTTTGAGTGAAAACCTCCTTCCATCAGCAAGGGCATTGAAGATGAAACGTGGCTGGGTCTTTCAGCATGACAATGATCCCAAACACACCGCCCGGGCAACGAAGGAGTGGCTTCGTAAGAAGCATTTCAAGGTCCTGGAGTGGCCTAGCCAGTCTCCAGATCTCAACCCCCTAGAAAATCTTTGGAGGGAGTTGAAAGTCTGTGTTGCCCAGCGACAGCCCCAAAACATCACTGCTCTAGAGGAGATCTGCATGGAAGAATGGGCCAAAATACCAGCAACAGTGTGTGAAAACCTTGTGAAGACTTACAGAAAACGTTTGACCTGTGTCATTGCCAACAAAGGGTAGATAACAAAGTATTGAGAAACTTTTGTTATTGACCAAATACTTATTTTCCACCATAATTTGCAAATAAATTCATTAAAAATCCTACAATGTGATTTTCTGGGAAGAAAATGCTAATTTTGTCTGTCATAGTTGACGTGTACCTATGATGAAAATTACAGGCCTCTCTCATCTTTTTAAGTGGGAGAACTTGCACAATTGGTGGCTGACTAAATACTTTTTTCCCCCACTGTATGTGTGTGTGTGTGTGCGCAAGTGTGTGTGTGGTTGTGTTTGCGAGCATGCATGTTTGTGTGTGTGTTCCAGTGTCTAAGTGCCCATAAAGTACAGTGCTTCAGGAGGTAAATCGCTGCTTCATGGACTGATCATAATCTAAGTGGAAACATGGAGCATGCTTGAGCGCAAGGCTGTCACTCCAACAAAGCTCTCTCCTTTTCTCTCTCTGGCACACACACACACACACACACTAAAGGGGACAAACACACACACACACTAAAGGGGACACACACACTCACACTAAAGGGGACACCACACACACACAATAATGAACACACAAACTAATGGACACGCACACACACTAAAGGGGACACACACACACACTAAAGGGGACACACACACACTAAAGGGGACACACACACACTAAAGGGGACACACACTAATGGACACACGCACACAAACACACACACACTAATGGTCACAGACTACAATGGTTGTCAGGATCACTTGGAGGGAGGGAGGGAACCCTGGCTTCTGTCTGCAGTCCAGTGGTTATCTATTTGGTGACATCATCTGGATCCACTCTCCTGCTGCTCTGCTTTCCCCAGTTCAGTTCCATTACCCATCAGCCATCACACAGTCATATAGCTTCCTCTGAATGGCTATCATCACCACCTCTGAAATAATTCACACTTTGTCTTCAGCAGTAGAGGTGAGGGAAACGTATGTTTTCATATAATTGTAAGAAATTAATCCACAAAAAATGTATCCTGGCTTCATGGTTATTTGTAGAATAAACGATTTGCTCACTGTTGTGGACATATGCAACAACAAATGATGATTACTTGACCAATTTCTGAACCTTGAGATGCATGTGATATTGGCAGCCATACCTCTTTGTAGCTAGTGGGAAACCGGCAAGAGAGGAAAGAGAAGGGGAGAGAGAGTGGTGACTGGAGAGAGAGAGACGCAGAGGAAGAGGCCTGTTCAGGTTGCAGACGGCTTACAGACTGTTTTGGTGGTCTAAGACTCATTCTCAGTGGCTCTTCCTGAACAGCCCAAATCACAACAGGAACAGAATGTACACAAGCGCCCTCATTTTATAATCTTCTGGTGCTGGCAGAGCCATCCGGGCTGGGGTGATGCTTCAGCCTGGGATTTGTGGCCAACGGGACTCTCTGACTTTTACTTACTGCTCTGCTACCCCAGAACACACACATATGCATTCACATACACATACACACGCACACACATGCACATGCAAGCGCAAGCATACATACTCATAAACATAAAAATACACTGTTCCTTGCGAAAGAGTGTGCATAAATACACACAGGTATTTATGAGAAAGAAAGAGAATATATAAATTGCATATCTTCTCCCTCTCCTCATTCCTCTTTCACTTCATGTAGATCACTGTTATGATCATTTGTGTTTACTGTCTATCCCTTTCTCTCTCTCCATCTGTCTCTATCTGATGACATGACACCACTCTGGAGTTATAAGGTGTGAGGAACGGGGAGAACACTGTGCACAATATGGAGATAAGAAGTCAAGACAGTGTGTGTGTGTGTGTGTGTGTGTGTGTGTGTGTGTGTGTGTGTGTGTGTGTGTGTGTGTGTGTGTGTGTGTGTGTGTGTGTGTGTGTGTGTGTGTGTGTGTGTGTGTGTGTGTGTGTGCACATGCGTGCGTGCGTGCGTGCGTGCGTGCGTGCGTGCGTGCGTGCGTGTGTGTGTGTGTGTGTGTGTGTGTGTGTGTGTGTGTGTGTGTGTGTGTGTGTGTGTGCGTGTACGTGTATACTGACTGACAGGGATAGCACCATTGCAAGTGCTGGGAGCTCATGAACATGGGAATGTGCATTTTTGAAATGGTGAATAAAACTGACTGAAATCTATTTGGTAAACATTCTAAAATAGCTTAAGGTAAAAGATCGATCACAATTGACTAAAATACCATCCACTGTTCCTGTTGGGCCTATATCTGTAGGGAAAAAGAGAAAACTATAAGAGCACACCTTTTGACTTTTCTGATGAACAGTTTTAAGATTATTAAAACCATTGTACCATTTATGCATCATTATTCGTTGTCCCTATATGTTCTCTCTCATGTTAGAGGACTCTTCAAAATAGGTCAAATAAGGACGCAAAATTCGAACAATTCCCTGAAAAAAGAGCCAGACAGTCAAGGTCGACCATTTAATCACCAGTGTAGTCTAATGTTGACGTGGTTCTAACGTTAGTGGCTGCCAAGCACCATAAAATGGGACGAGACTTGCGAAAGACACAGACAACTGCAACTGTGGCTCAAATACGGGCCGCCCCCAGGTGGTAAGGGTAGGCAACAACACATCTGCCATGCTGATTCTCAACACCGGGGCCCCTTCAGGGGTGCATGCTTAGTCTCCTCCTGTACTCCTTGTTCACCCACAACTGCGTGGCCAAACACGATTCCAACACCATCATTAAGTTTGCTGACGACACAACAGTGGTAGGCCTGATAACCGACAACGATGAGACAGCCTATAAGGAGGAGGTCAGAGACCTGGCAGTGTGGTGCCAGGACAACAACCTCTCCCTCAATGTGAGCAAGACAAAGGAGCTGATCATGGACTACAGGAAAAGGCGGGCCGAACAGGCCCCCATTAACATCAATGGGGCTGTAGTGGAGCGGGTCGAGAGTTTCAACTTCCTTGGTGTCCACATCACCAACAAACTATCATGGTCCAAACACACCAAGACAGTTGTGAAGAGGGCATGACAACACCTTTTCCCCCTCAGGAGACTGAAATGATTTGGCATGGGTCCCCAGATCCTCAAAAAGTTATACAGCTGCACCATCGAGAGCATCCTGACCGGTTGCATCACCGCCTGGTATGGCAACTGCTCGGCATCTGACTGTAAGGCGCTACAGAGGGTAGTGCGTACGGCCCAGTACCTCACTGGGGCCAAGCTGCTGAACAATTAATAAATTGGCCAACCAGACTATTTACATTGACCCCATCCCCATCCCTCCCCCCCTCCATTTGTTTTTACACTGCTACCCCCTGTCTATTATCTATGCATAGTCATTTTACCCCCACCTACATGTACAAATGACCTCGACTAACCTGTACCATGGCACATTGACTCGGTACCAGTACCCCATGTATATAGCCTCATTATTGTTATTTTATTGTGTTACTTTTTATTATTTTTTACTTTAGTTTATTTGGTAAATATTTTCTTAACTCTTTCTTGAACTGCATTGTTGGTTAATAATAATATAATAATATGCCATTTAGCAGACGCTTTTATCCAAAGCGACTTACAGTCATGCGTGCATAAAACATTTTTTTGTGTATGGGTCGAACCCACTACCTTGGCGTTACAAGCGCCTTGCTCTACCAGCTGAGCTACAGAGGACCACAGGGCTTGTAAGCAAGCAAGCATGGTTAAGGGCTTGTAAGCAAGCATTTCACGGAAAGGTCTACACCTGTTGAATTCGGCACATGTGACAAATAAAGTTGTATTTTATTTTATTTGAAATAGCATGGCCCAGGCGACCCGCTTTGATGTATCATGTCACATGCTCACGAATTCAAGTTCGTTCAATTTGCGCTACATTGCTATCCTAGCAATTATGGTCGTAGGCCACAGATGGAGTATAGATGATAATCGAGGAAGGAAACATTGTTCAAATGTATTGAATTTTATTGAATTATTTTGTTCATTTCCTACACTAGAATAAAGCCATTTGTTTTTGTTTTTTTTATGTAATTTTTTTTGTTTGACATCAGGCTACAGGCTATGCGCTATTTATATTTTCATATGTAGGCCTATTTATATAAATTAATGTACATTTAGTTTCCATTATTTAAACTTTTATATGAAGTAGGCATATATGTAATAATTTGTCATTATTACAATATCGTAAGAATTTGTGTCTCATCGTGTGTAATTACACAATTTGAATTACAAGCCCATTGTCAGAAATATAGGTCTAGAAGTATACATATATGAGGTAAATGTTGTTTTGCATCTATATACTCGCTCATGGTATGCACCAAGACCCTCTAAGTTTAACATGTATTAGGGCCTGTGAAATAAACAAATGTTAGCCTACATGTTGAATCTCAGATCCAGAAATTATAATTCAACACAACTTGACATTTCATACACAAATAATAATTTCCTATTTCTCCGTTTGATATATATGGCCGTGAATCGAATGAGTGGATGACAATTTGATATAGGCAACCTTTGTTATAACGAGGGGAAACGAGTAATCGAAAGAAAATGCTATAGAAGAAAATGCATCGATATTTTCTCACTTACAGCTGTAGCGATTGACCATGTTTTCCTCCTTGATGCATTATTAAAACAGAAAAAATTACCTATACTCAACATGTCTGGTATGAGACATTAAAAAATATAAATGTAAATTTAAACTGGAGTGGAGACAATAAAATCATGTACGTCACACTGGCAGAATCGAGACTTCAGGGCCCAGCACCGTGCGTAAAAAAGCGGGTATAATTATCCTCAGTCTCCTGTCTCCACACAGAACCAAGCAGAGTAGAGCAGAGCAGAGGTAGGTTTAAGGTACAACTTCAAGGCAAGGCAGTGTGTAGTTTCTGAGTTTCGTGCCAGGCTTCTCGGGTTATCCGTAGGTCATCGGGCACGGCCGTTTCCCCTCCGTCTGAAATCACACTACTCCTTTTATTTCACCATGTGCACTGAGTTCCAAAACTGCTGGATCGCGCGCTTGGATGTGTTTAATATTAAACGTTTTCTGTGAAGATGTCTGTTTTAATATAGCCTAACCACACGAGTTCAAGACCTTTGCCATAACCGTGTAGCAGAGTAAAATCTTGAATATAAAAATGTTCTTGATTTGGGCCTTGAATAGGCTACATGCGGTACCAAGATAAGCTGTGGGCACTGGGTTAACTTGAAAGTATTTTACCTATAGAAAACATTGTGGTGTAATAGGGCATTATATGTTTTTACATAAATAATCTACCTACAAAAAGCTGGACGCCTATTTAGGGACTGACGTTTGACATTGAGCTTTAATGAGACATTGTGGGTTTCAGAGAAGACGCAATGGCGTGGGTGGGGTAATATTTTTTCTTCTAAACGACCTCGAGCCTTTCACTAGTTTGACTGTCAGATCGAGCTTGCTTCTATGTGGACTCTTAATTAGAAACAGATGGCGCTTTGAGATCGGGCATTGTAACCAACTGTGAGCTGAAACACAGCAGTTTTTGAGCTGATTGAGTCGATCACCCAGCCACACAGGTGCACAGTCCTCAGGGCCGCAGTGGGCCGCCACGGTGTTCCCCCCTCTTCCCTCACCCCTGCCATCCCTAGTTACCAGAGCCACAAAGTCATAATTATGGCTAAACACCCGCCCATTTTCTACAATTTCTCTTCTTACATTCTTTTACATTTTAGCAGAAGCTCTTATCCAGAGCAATTAGGGTTAACTGCCTTGCTCAACGGCACATCGACAGATTTTTCACTTAGCTCAGGGATTCAAAACAGCAACCTTTCGGTCTCTTAACCACTAAGCTACCAGCCGCCCATACATGGGTTGAATTATTCTGAAAAAGTGCGCACAGTCCAGGGTGGCGTGTGACACCACTGTTTCAGGGGCATGGTAAAAGTGAGGAATGGGGTTAAACGAGTCTCCTCTGACACATTTGTTCCATTTATAGTGGAACCACAACGCTGTTTGGAAATGCTATCGGTTTGATTCAATCATGCAAGGCTACTTAACTAACGCGAACAAGCTATTAAAAGCAGGCCTATTGACAAACCCCATCGAACAAAAACTAATAGGCAAATTCGTAATAGGCTTGGTTGGCACCTTCTCAATTATTAGTTAAATCCAATACTTTTGATATGTTTAAATCCCAGTCATTTCTTTTTGATTCGAATTTATCAATGTTCAAAAATCTGATTAGCACAATATTTAGACTATCATTTGCCTATTATGCGTTCTGTTGTTGTTATTGCAGCATAGGATATGTTGTAGTTTTATACATTTTTATAAAGGCAGGCTATCATTGTTATCCGCTAATATAATGTTGATTAAGATTTGTAAAATATATATATATATATATATAGGCATATATACTATTTCACTGTGTTGCCTACAAGTCTGACAGAATGCTTTAGTTAGTAGACTACTTCAATTCACGATAGGCTATAGTTAGTTAAATTCTCGTACATTTTTTATTTTATTGTTGGTTAAATAAATGTTGGTTTTTAGGATACTGTGTAGAATAAGCTATTACATTTTTTAAAATTCCTATTAGAGAATGAACAATGGTTAAGACTGAGCCAGCTGATTTTACCAATCTCCTTGGCGCGGGTCAGTTGAGTTTGGATCTTCTGGGCCCCACGTTTTGGCACGAGACAGCAGAACACAGAGCATATAGCACGCGCGGTGATCTCACTGCAGTTGTTCCTATACTTTCCCAGTTCCTTAACCTTCTATAAGTTTACATTTTTTATGTATTTTTTACGATTGACTTCTGAAGGAACTTGCTTTGTTAACGAAGTTAGTCCTTGATCGTTTGTCAGTAATTTCAAATTGCCTTACACATTCTTGTTATTTAGCTGTTCTGCTGCACACATGGACATCTTAAATCATGTTTATCAGTTGGTGATTGACAAATTATTTGGCATTGAACTTTGACCTCCAACTCTTTAAATCATCTTTAAAACCTCCTGGTGTCAATGGGTCTTTTTCTGATACATTTAACTGAAAATGGCATCGAAGTTATGCGAATCTCAACCAAGTATCATAGTTTAAATTCGAAATAAATTGTCTAACACGTTACTGGATGTGATTTTACCTTTCTCTAGCCTAGGCAACATTATGGCACATACGGCATTGTTAAAATGGCGACATGACAAGACGATTTAATGTATTTTCCATTGAGTGATGCTTGTGTGTGAGGACCCGGGAAATCTAATACTTATAAATAGGCTATAGCCTATAGCCTACTAAGCTCGCATGGTAATTTATCACTCAATCATCAGTAAATCAACCATGAAGTAGGTGAAGTCCAGGACTATTGTATTTGAATATATGTATCTCCATTAATTTTAAATAATGTCCAACCAGGCATCAGAAATATATATTCTCTATTTGTAGTCAACTTCTGTTTACTTAAAAAACAGATATTGAAATCGTGTTTTTTGACGAGCTAAATATCACAGGAATGTAGAACACAGTCGCTTTTGTTTTTGGTTTTTGAGCCAAGGCAATGTGGGAGAGAGTGTGACAAGGGAAGGATGCGTGCTGAAGCGCGTGCAAAGCTGTCTATTTTCAGGAATGTAGCGGAACCTTTCAGGAAAAAGGGAGAATATTGAGGGGACAGTGAAGTCAGAGGGGAGAAAGTGTATAGAAAAACAACGTTTTACCAAGTGTACAATGTGAAAGCAGGTATATAGCATTACTCGTGCAGACTTTCAAATTAATAGACCTAGCTTTATGCCAAAATCAATACCTTTTCATAGAGGCCCTATAATGAAGAAAACAGGTAATTGTTATCTGTAAAGAAATTAAAGTAGGCCTATACTCAATATACAACTCAAAATTAGTCACGCACACACATTTATGTAATAACATCGATGTAAATAGTCCTATCTCGTTGTAATAGCCTAATAGTAGAAGTAGGCATAATAGTAGTAGTAGTAGTAGTAGTAGTAGTAGTAGTAGTAGTAGTAGTAGTAGTAGTAGTAGTTGTTGTAGTATTGGTGGTAGTAGTAGGCTAGTAGTAGTAGTAGCAGTTGTTTTGTAGTAGCCCTAGTAGTAGTAGGCTAGTATAGTAGTTGATCTTGTAGTGGTATGTATAGTGTTAGGCTTAGTAGCAGGCCTAAGAAGAAGAAGAAAAAAGCAAACAACAATAGATCAATAATCTTTGTACAATAGCTATTGAATAATAATAATGTTATTATCATTATGCATTTTAAAGACTTATGCCTACTATTAGTTGTCCTAGACAAATTAATAAAATAAAGTGTGCCCAACTGGGCACCAATTTCAGGGCATGTTTTGAATCAAGATTTGAGTGCAACCGATTTGCATGCTATTCTGTAATCTGTAGCTACTTTTAGGAACTGGGTAGAAATAATATTATGGCACATTTTGATCTTGACTTTCGCCAGATCTATAGCATTGTGGATGTATTCCTCACAGTTCACGTTCCAACTGCGCAGTAGGGTCCAAGAGTGGAAAGCTAGAAATCATGTTTTGTAGAGTCAAGAGTGTTGCTGTGTACCCAAACAGCACACTCTCTTTCTCCTGCCTTGCTTTGCTTTCCCTTGGGGTATTGTTGATGGTGCTCCGGCGGCCGACATCCTCCCCATTGACCCCCGTCTCCTTCTCTGCCTTTTGTCCCATGAAAAATGATTCCAGCGCTCTGATTGAATTTTATTCCTTCCTGACCTGGCCCGTTCTGTGAGGGTGCCATCAATCTTGGGACTAACACGACGTTTGTTTGTTACTTGGGAAATGATCTAATTATTTTTATGAGGCTGATTACAGCTATTCGAAGGTGGGGGAGAATGGGGCCTACAGAACTGCATTCCATCGTTTTTCAATATGCCAAAGTGTTGCTCAATTAAACACAATTATTTTCCTAACAGTTGATTTTTGTTCTCCACTATGATTCTGTTGTCAACGTTATTGTGATTCACAACCTGTAATTATGGGTATAGTTATTATTTTTGATTGTGGCTATTATTCAGCTTGTTCCTACTATCTTTAGGTATATTTATTATTATATTTGCCTGCAACTAGAATAGACTACTACTATAGGCCTAGCTATTATTATGAGTACTTTTGTTTTGTTGCTTTTGTTTAAGTTGTTCATCTTGTAAAAGGAAATAGCCTATCTATAGCTATTATAACTCATTTTGGTAATGTTGTTATCGGCCCACACGACCAGCTAGACTCGAAGGCCGTATACAAACTACAAAGTCAATTGTTTTATTTATGGGAACCTCCAGGCCTATGTTTGTGCCCAGAGGATGCACGACACGCTGCCATGCTCATAGAATCATATCCCATTTGACCCTGTCGCCCCGAGGGCCTCCTTGATAACAGTTATTTATGCACAACAAAAAAAAAAGATTCATACACCTCATCCGCTTGAATAGAACATCAAGTCAGCCAATGTCATTATATTGAGATTAGGCTATAGCGCAAAGTTAACAGTCAAGTAATGGAGCGTTTAACAGAACCTATAGCAGTGGAAGTTCTAAGTAAATGTAAAGTGCTTTGTTGACCCTATCCAGGCAATTAGCAGCTAAATTAACCACAGTAATCGCTACCAACCGCCTCTTCTTTGAAAATATGTTATAGCCTATATATGTTCGCACTGTGAAAACACCCTTTGCCTCTGATAAACTTTTACAATATATGTTGTTTTGCAATTCAAATCAAATTAAATTTTATTTGTCACATGTTTCGTAGACAACCGGTGTAGACTAGCTGTGAAATGCTTACTTACGGGTCCTTTTCCATCAATTGAAAGTTAAAGATAAGATACAAAATACAATTAAAAAATAGAAATAGTGACACAGTGAATAACGAATAAAAATAACGAGTAAAAATAAAATGGCTAAAAATAGGAAGTAGAAAATAACATGGCTATATACAGGGAGTACCAGTACCGAGTCTATGTGCAGGGGTACGAGGTAGTTGAGGTAGCTATGTACTTACTGTACATGTAGGTACATGGATATAGTGCGCCTTATTATAAGTAAATACAAATACTGTTTATTATTATTATTATTATTATTATTATTATATTATTATTATTATTATTATTAGTGGATTGTTTTATTTTATTCCTGGAACTTGAGAATATGGCATATACTTTACGCATGGTATAGGCCTACTTTACGCACAGGCCTACTTTACGCACAGGTCTACAGTCACACCTGGAAACAATACAGTAGGCTTATGTATGTCCATTTTGATCTGACATATTTCATTAACAAAACCGTAATTAACTGAAGATTTAATGTATAACAGTATTCATCTGGAGGGATAGAAGTCTACGATAAATACACTGATTTACGCACAACATGGCTTTACGCGCCCATGTTTCCACTCACGGCAAATTCACCAAATTAATCGAATTTTCTTCAACCATACATCATATCGTGCTGTCCCCAAAGGTTTAAACTTAGGCAGTGGAACATGTTTCTGTAATATTAAAATGTGACAACAGGTAAAATATGTCCCTTCACTAACCAGTTGAGGCAAAACAGCTGTCTAAAATTCTAATTTACGCCGATCAACAATTACAATATTTACAGATTTCTCGATTTCTAAAGAAGATGCAAATTAGGAGAGACCCTTGTGATTTTTTTTTACAATTATAAATACAAGAACTGTAATGCAATAAAAAATGCATATAGGCTACTACTCGGCGCACGCACTTTATGATGAGTTTGGCTCTCATCTCCCTAATAGAGATGCATTGTCAAGTTGGAGTCATCTTAAAATGATAGCAGTCCCCAACCCTCGTGTGGCTACATCTTTGGGTACATCTTTGGCATGCGTGGTATGATTATTAACTAAGCTTTGGAATGTGCCTGTAAACACACGTGGCTATTCAACACAAGTCAGTTTTGCTGTGCGGACTACTGTCATGAGGCCAGAGTGCCCAGGTCAAGATGTTGACAGGCCATTCGTGTCTGACAAAAGGAGAGCTGTGTCACTTTAAATATGAAGTAAAACAATAATCTAGATGCATTGCTACTTCAAGTCATCATCAACACATACGATCGATCTGTTTGTTGGCTATATGCTGCTGACCTCTTGGAGAACTGCACGTAATATTCAATCAAAACTGACTAGAGCGAGTTGCATTAAAATTCAACGTTTTGAAAATACATACATGCATTCCTATTCTAGAAACATTCCATGATCATTTAGGCAATTATTTATTCTTCAACTCAACGTAGATTTTGTTAACAGGAGAAACTTACTTTTCAGACTATAATTATTTAGGAGATTGGGACTCGTCTGGCCTATAAGCCTAAACGAACCGACCCAACTCCGTGATTAGAATTATATTTTTTCTGTGAACATTTACAGTGAGAATGGTAACCTAACCTGTCTTTGAAAAAATACTGATTTAAGATTTATCAATCACTGCCACTGATCCCACGTCGATACTTGAATCAGGGTGCAGTATGGCCTATATAGCCTAAAGCCTGAAGGACATAGAAATAAGGTCTGGTTAAAATCCCCCAAACTGTCAACTAAACTCGCAACCAGTTAAATCCTTGATCCATAATTGGTTTCCAAACAGTAGCCCTAACATACAATCGATTTAAGGATTAAATACGTGTTTCCATGATTTTCTGCTTGCATCCAACATGGAAAAAATAAGCAAGGCCCTTAGACCATAGCCTACACCATTTTCAGTGTTGAGAATGTCATAGTCTATAAGAAATCAGGCGTAGCTTTAACTCAAATAAAATGTCAATTTATTAAACAAACAATGCAATTCCTTCAGAATACTTTTCAACAAAAGGAGAAACTTTGAAAGAGTAGAACGGTATACAAGTTCCGCTTTTTATAATGGAACATATTCGGACAATTAAGGCAATTCAATTTAGAAACACTTTTTGGTGTTTGGTCCATAATATCCGGCTACAGTTTAGAAATAAATTACTATATGCAATTTACACGTAATAGTATGTCCTTGAAAGACTGGCATATCCTTAGCATATCTTTTAAACATGTCACAAAAGCGAGAAGAGACTTACGTGTTATTTGCAGTAACACTGTTCTTTACAAACCAAGATCATGTCTTTTTTTCTGCCCTTTTCTGTTCGTTTTAGTCCATTGTCGGTGGCAGGTGGTGGGTGAAACGACTCAAGTTATTTTTACGAAAAATATCAATACAATAAACTTTGGTCAGAATTTGCTGCAGTCATATACGAAAGCTCCCGGAGTGCGGTAGATGGCTTGGCTAGGGGGAAAGGACATTTGACAGCTGTTATTCCCGTTAACTGGAGAATTATTCAAGCCAATTCTTTGAGATTCGAACATCTCGCGCACGGAGTGGAAGTTCTGCTGCTGGGCGGGGTAGGTCGCCCCGAGGTGGCCCAGGTCCCCAGCCTGGTTGAGGTACCATGAGGGAAGACGCCCTTGGTGGGGATGGTGGCCCTCCTGCGCAGAGTTTAGATTGCCGTGGGCCAAAGAGGAGGAGGTGGTCGTGATGGAGTAATCTGGCAACGTTTCATCCACGGTGGTAGTCGGAACTAGGTGGCTAGATCTATCCCCGGCGTATAAACTCATTGCTTGCATATTACAATGGTAGGACGCATTCGAGGTAGTGGAGATAGAGTTTTGGTTACAGGGCGAGCTATAGACTGACGTCTGGTTCGGTGAATAGCTTAGGGACAAAGACGGTGTTATACCTGTCCTGGACGAGGCGACGAGGGATGGGGCGAGCTCTGTGGCACCCTGTGGGGACCCCCGGAGGGAAGTCATGATGTTGTCCACACTGAAGCCCTGTGCCTGGGCCTGGCTGTGGTGGTGGTGCTGCTGCTGCTCGGAGCTCTCCATGCCGATGGACCTGTTGGACGGGATGCTGTGGGGGCTGCCGCCACTGGACATGCTGCTGCTGCTGCTGCCGGGGCTCTCGACTTTGGGCACGGTGCTCAGGGAGGGCGAGGAGGCCTGTGGGGGTGTCGTGTTCCCGTTCTCAGTCTTAATATCCTGGATCCGGACTGGCTGGGAGCCCTGCATGGGCTGCTCCGTGTCCCGGCCCTGTCTGGACGGCGTCTCCTTAGCACCCCGGTCATCCTTGTCTTTCATTGCGTCTTTCTTCTTGAACCGTCGCCTCCTCCTCAAGAAGCTGCCGTTCTCGAACATGTTGTATGAGTCCGGGTCCAGAGTCCAGTAGCTCCCCTTGCCAGGCTTTTTGTCATCACGGGGAACTTTGACAAAACACTCGTTGAGAGAGAGGTTGTGCCTGATGCTGTTCTGCCAGCCCTGCTTGTTGTCTCGGTAGAACGGGAACCTCTCCATGATAAACTGATAAATCCCGTTCAGGGTCACCTTCTTGTCAGGCGAGTTCTGTATAGCCATAGTAATAAGCGCAATGTAACTGTACGGCGGTTTCACCATATCCTTCGGCTGGGGCTGCGGGGTATATGGTCCATAGGCTCGCGCCATGCTGGCCGGGTACTGGTCGTGGGCCGCGTGAGAGTACATACTCATAGGGGCCGGCATCCCGGTGTATCCTCCACTGGCGGCGGCCCGGTAGTAGCTTTGGTCGCTACTAATGTAAGGCACGACGCCCAGAGAGTTGGGGCTCGAGACGGAGTAGCGCGCCTGCATGTCTTCTTCTCCCCACAGCTCAACTATGCTCCTGCGTAAAACGAACTTCCCAATGTATGCAGCCGGAGATCTCCACTTTTTCCTTCTGAAAAGCTGAGGCGCTCAAAGCAGGAGTTCCTGTCCTGTCACTTGAAAAATAATAATATCAGAACCGCGCTGTACCGTGTCTTAATAGGTATAAGCGGTTTCCATCTCTGTGTGCTGAGGCGCACATTGAAAAACTTCTGAACTTTGGGCATCGGTCACTACAGAAGAGTTTTGCGCAGTTAACTTCTTTCCCCCTTTTTGCTGCGAGTAAGGCTCCTCCCAAAAATAATCCGAGGCGCCCAATTGGAGGTCAGGCAGTACAGAGTGAGCAGCAATGGATCTCCTGGCCACACACACGACTTTAGAAAAAGAGAGGAGGTGTTGTTAACTCCCAGTCCCTTCCAGCCAAAGACACAGGACTTCAGGCGTGAGCGCGCTGCCTACTCACGTACACAATCAGATGATGGACTCAATTTGTTATTGCAGAATATTTCCAAACATGAGCAAACACATTAGGGAAACCAACAAGTGGAATGATAAATAATGAATACCAATGTATTTTGTAAATTATAAAACTATTGTATGGTAGGCCTAATAGGCTGCATTTACACAGGCAGTCCAATTCTGTCCTTTTCCCCATTTATAGGAAAGAGCTGATCTGATTGGTCAACTGACCAATTAGTAAATAAATAACAAATGAGTTGGTGATGATCGTGTGACCTTACTTGGCACATTCATTAATATGCTATTACAATAAAGTTTTAAAATAGTTTTCATTCAGAATGTGCTTAAATGTTGCTATTAATTCTGAAATAATTGGAGAACAAGAAGTCCTCTATCACCTCAGTTTGGGTGAATCACTCCATTACAAGCTTATCCTGCCGCACATCTGTTTTCAAATAAGCAATAAATACGCGTTAGGAGGCAATAACCCCCAGTGTTTGCTTCCTGCAGTTTAGCGTCTTAATGCCAAGCTTTATTAACGCAGTCTGTTAGTAAAAAGTCTCAATCAACACGCGCGGTCGGATCAAAGCTCCACGGAGCGCTCCTCATTCCGTGCAGTGGGCGGTATGTGAGATCTCATTACGGCAAAATTGTAGCTGGGTTTGGCCAGAGAAAGGGTCAAGGTGCGAAAGTTTGCTCTAAGTGAGAAGCAGATTAAACAGAGGAACCAAATGGGGTTGTCAAACAGCTAACAAAAGGTGTGACTATTAACGAAATAATGGCATTATAATGTAGGTTAGTCAAGATAGACTATATAGGCCTACCGTTAGTTTTCGTTGCATGGGAAAGCCTCTTATTTATTTGCTCAGACAACTGACTAAATTCAAACAGATTGTATCAAGTTGAATGTATCTAGCACGCTTAAGACCCGTTTTATCGTATTTATATATTCCCTATACAGCCTTTATATTTATCACCATCACTTATATGTTGCTAAACGTGGGCACCACGATATTCAGTTTTAAATCGTTTTTTAGGGTGCCAATTTTATTATTAAAATAAAACATATTCACTCAAAATTATCTCAGGGACACACTATTGTCGGCCTATCAGAAATGTTTGCACTATATATAAACAATTATATAAATTTTATAGAAGTGATATAAGTGATATTATCGTTTTGATATTAAGCCTACACTCTTAGAAAAAACGTTTCTGGATAGAACCAAAAAGGGTTCTATTGCTTGCTTCATATATGGCACCCCTAAAGGTTCTATATAGAAGCCTTTTGTAAGGTTCTTTGATCAGAACCCCAGGGGTTCTTCTTCACAGAACTAAAATGTGTGTATTGTTTTTTAAATGTTTTATTGCTAGGTATTACTGCACGGTTGGAGCTTGAAACACAAGCATTTTGCTGCACCTGCGATATCAGCTGCAAATCTGTGTACGTGATCAATACATTTTTATTTGATTTGAAAATTGGTTCCATATAGGGTTCTATATAGAACCTTAAGCGGTGCCATATATGAAGCAAGCATAGAACCCTTTTTGGGGGGTTTCTAAGAGAGTAATATTTCTTAATGCATACCTAGCTATTTTGTATAAAGTAGGCCTATTTACCTGAGGTATTAGCCCACCCTCAGCAACAATATGTATTTTTTTTATCCTGAATATATTTCATGCAATTAAGTGATTCCATAGTTCTTAAAATTTGACAAAAACTCATGCAAGCTACACAAACTTGTGTCCGTGCGCCACTCATAGTGAATGCCTTTGGACACAGGCTATATCATTATTTAGGATGAATAACATGATCCCCTACAGATGCTCTTTTGCCACACATGTTAACTTTCTAGAGAATAGACACCATTCAATTCTTTATAGTCATTGTGAGGCTAAATTACGGCCGCAATATCGCCCTAATCCCTTACAGGTCGTCTTGATTAAATGGCCGTGCACTGGCCTGGTGCTCCTCTGGTTTCTT
Source organism: Coregonus lavaretus (assembly GCF_964263955.1). Classification (NCBI taxonomy): domain Eukaryota; kingdom Metazoa; phylum Chordata; class Actinopteri; order Salmoniformes; family Salmonidae; genus Coregonus; species Coregonus lavaretus. Next base: position 16,368,459 of record NC_140010.1, read on the forward strand.
CTTACAGGGACCCGGGCATGAACTTTTTCCACTGCCCCGGGCTGTTTACACAATTCACAACGTGTCTCTTACTTAACCCCATGCCTCTGCCCACCCAGTCCCCCATTCCTCTGAACCATGCATGGTGAACGGAGACTGTTATCTACTAAAAGTAGGCCTACTAAAGTAGGCCCAGGCTATATGTTATTTATTTGTGATATCACTAAAGCTATGAATGGGCTACAGTAGTCTGAAATCATGTAGAGGAACAATTATCGACAAAATATAAATTCATTTGTTTTAACAAAATAAAAAATATTATAGCGAATCTCAACATGTTAGAAGCATTACTGGGATTGTATAGCCCTACTTAGCGTGTCATCAATAACCTATAGGTTAGTTTTGTTGTGTCATGGTCTTTTGTGTTATACTTTTTTTGGCTTATATCGACTACCTGAAAAGTATTGGGGAAAAGTCCACCATGTAAATATCCATATACAAAGTCCAACATGGGAAAAAAATATGAATAGCCCTACCTCAAAATTGTGTGGCAAGGCTAAATTATTTTTAGGAAGGGCTCATTGGCTTTCCAGTATGGGTTTATTGATTGGAGCTAATTCTGCTTCATAAAGTGAGTTCCAGCGACACGAGACCATTTTGATGGTGTGCAATTAGCGCCCCCTGGCGATCAGTACGTGACCTATCAGTCACATAGGCCTAGGTATTTGCACATTTTAGTTTATTGTATAAGAGTGTCTTCACACTTTCTATAATTTTGGCAAAAGTATCCTCGGCTGCACATATACTGGAATGTTAACTTGCGAACTTGTCACGTCTTGACAGCTACCTCCGGAGATGACACTCGCACCTTCTTTCTCGTTCTCCGAGGCCAACGTGAGCAGTGGCGACCCGTCATTCAGGGCAGAGCCCCACCTGTTTTGAGCCCCCAATTTTTGCATTAATACGTTTCACTGATATGTGCAAACAATGTAAAATAAATAAATAATTGATGAATAAAGCTGCATACAAACATATTTTTTGCTTTCTTGAGTAAGGCAGCTCCAAAATGCAGGTGTTTCAGCCTAGCTCTGTGCTTTCTGTGGTGGTGGGGCTGCCAGCAGAAAATACGGAGCATAGGGTTTGGTAATGTTCTCTAGTTGCGCCGTGATTGGCTCAGTGTTCTGTCACTCATGGGGACACTATGTCACTCATGGGCACACTATGTCACCGCAAAATCTACGAGGAGAGCTGGAAAATTATTATTTTATTATTATTTTTATTTTATTAATATTTATTGTACTACTGCACTGTTGGAGCTAGAAACACAAGCATTTTGCTGCACCTGCGATAACAGCTGCAAATCTGTGTACGTGATCAATAAACTTTTATTTTATTTGAAAATTGGTTCCATATAGGGTTCTATATAGAACCTTAAGCGGTGCCATATATGAAGCAAACATTTTCGGGTTGTGGGATCGATTCCCACAGGGGGCCAGTATGAAAAAAATTTATGCACTCACTAACTGTAAGTCGCTCTGGATAAGAGCGTCTGCTAAATGACGTAAATGTAAATGTAAATGTAAATAAAATGATGTAAAATCATGTTATATCTACCATAGCTTTGATTGGACTGATCATGTCAACATCATACTATCAAAATCTTAGCTAGCAAGGTAGAAAAGCAGTCATCATCATGAATCAAGTCGACAACCTACTGGCAAATCCTTTTCAATTCTTGTCATATGAAGACAAATTATAGATAAAACATACTGGTGCTCATCGGCCATTGGACATAAACATTGCACAACAAGTTGGAAATCGCAAATTCAACAATGAGTGGTTTGGAAGGAATCAGCAGCTAACTGCAAGTGTTGCAAACCAATCACTAGCCTGCTATTCAGTGGAGTGGGTGTGTGGTCCAAGTCTGGGTTTAAGGGTCTCTTTTCCATGCTTAAAAAGATAAATATTCAACACCATGGGCCAGAAAAGGTTGAATACATTGGCCATGCTGTCAATCCAGCATGACTTCTGCCGCGCTCAAAACAACTGGAAACTCGGAACTGGGAAATCTCAGACTTAAGTGAGTTCAAGACAACTGGGAACTCAGGAAAAAAATGAGCTTTTGAACGGTCATCCAACTCTGAATTCCAAGTCGGGAACTCGGGCCCCTTTCTAGAGCTCCAACCTGAAGATCACTGACGTCATGATTCGACCTTGTTCCCAGTTGTCCTGAAAGCACCATAAATCCAGAGAATGCCAGACTTTGATGACAAAGTTTGATGACAAAATTTGCCCACGATGGACCGCCATGCCACCTTCCTGTTCAAGTGAGCACAGCACAACAAGGTGAGTCCAAAAATGTCTTGCAAGCTGCTGCATAAATTATGTAATATGCCAGGGAAATCAAATCAAATCGAATTTTATTGGTTACATATACATGTTTAGCAGATGTTATTGCGGGTGTAGCGAAATGCTTGTGCTTCAAGCTCCGACAGATATGTATACTGTAGCTAAGAAAGTAATACTGTTCTGAATTATGTCGCAGTACATTTCAAAAGTGCTGAACAAATAGTTATATTGACTACGTCCATCCTAGCTCGCTCATTAATGTCTTCATCGAAATTACGGATTGCCTCTTATCCGCTCGTCATCCCCTTATGCCATAGTTTGTACATCTCAATTGTCAGTAGAAACCACATTTGTTCAAGCAAGTCAGCCATATTAGCTATGTTTCACTGCCAGACAAGGCTCCGCTGACAGCCAGGTGTAGCAGTGGTAAGGATTCACTCCATGGTGCTGAGAAGAAAGCTCTGCTGTTGGGACAGCTTTATGTAGGTTCTAACAGTTTGTGTGCACCGTTTGTCACCGTTATAGTGCAATTAATGTAATGTATTGTTTAGTGTTCTGTTGTGTTGTGTAGTGGTATGCATAAAAAAATGTTTCGGGTTGTTTGCCCCACCAAGATTTACATGCAAAAATCACCACTTTAGGAGTTAGGTCTTTAATCAGGTCAACACTAGCAAGGTCGCGGGGCCAGACGGTAGTTCAGGGTACGTTCTCAGAGCATGCGTAGAACAGCTGGCAGGCATATTCATGGTCATTTTCAACCTCTCCTTGTCCCAGTCTGTAATCCCGACATGTCTTAAACTGACCACCATCATTCCTTTTCCCAAGAACTCAAAGTCTTCATGCCATAATGACTACCGCTCTGTAGCACTCACATCTGTAATCATGAAGTACTTTGAATGGCTGGTTATGGCACACATAAACTCCATCATCCCAGACACCCTAGACCCACTCCAATTTGCATACCGCCCCATTTATATCGATGGCGCTGCAGTAATGTATTGTAATGAAAGTTTGCACAATTGGCCCAGTGTCGTCCGGGTTTGGCCGGGGTAGGCCGTCATTGTAAATAAGAATTTGTTCTTAACTGACTTGCCTAGTTAAAATATAAAAACAGTCATGCTAATCACATTAGCGCACGTTAGCTCAACCGTCCCGTATACTGGACACTGATCCCATAGAGGTTAAGTTAATTCCGAATTTTTAAGGTTAGGGTTAAGTTTAGCATTAACTCCGAAATCTTAATGCCTAACCTTAAGATTTCAGAGTTAATGCCTAAACTTCCAAACGTTGCAAGTTCAAATCCAGCGATAGAAAGTAGTTTTTGAGATTTTTGTTTTAAGCCTATCCCAAACCTTAACCCTTACCTTAACCATTTGTAGTTAATGCCTAACCTTAACTCCAAATGGACATGGTCATTGCGTTTTGGTACATCAGAAGTACATTCATTTCCAATGGAACACTGCATTTGCCTTGCAGAATTGCGTTGCAGAGGCAGTTGCAGTGCGTTCTGTGTGGTGTATACGTTGGATTTATCGAACGTATGCATCAAATTGTATACGTAGATGGCTTGACAGAAATGGCAGTAGAAGGTGAATGTTGTTGCACACATCCATATGATGCTGCATACCATTTTGTGCAATGACGCTGTAGGTGTGACCGAGACATAATGTTTGGGATAGGCTTAAAACTCAAATCAAAAAAACTACTTTCTATCGCTGGATTTGAACTTGCAACCTTTAGAAGTTTAGGCATTAACTCCTAAATCTTAAGGTTAGGCATGAACTCCAAATTGTTAAGGTAAGGGTTAAGGTTTGGGATAGGCTTAAAACAAAAATCTTAAAAAATAACTTTCTATCGCTGGACTTGAACTTGCAACCTTTGGAATCAGAGGCAATTGCTTATCACAGGTGACCTGTTTGGCCATCAAGGACCTCTATATCAGGCAATGTGAAAATAAGGCCAGGAAAATCGTTAAAGATTCCAGCCACCCAAGCCATAGACTGTTCTCTCTACTTCCGCATGGCAAGTGGTACCGGTGCATCAAGTCTGACACCAACAGGCTCCTGAACAGCATCTATCCCCAAGCCATAAGACTGCTAAATGGCTAAATAGACTATCTGAGGTGACCCTTGAATAAAAAAAATGATAATTGCACTGTCTCTATGCACACTCACAGGAATCTACACACTCATGCACACTGACACTCCAACGCACACACGCACACACACGCACACACACACACACACACACACACACACACACACACACACACACACACACACACACACACACTTCATTTGCTCCCACACACATAACATGCACACAGAGTTATACTGACTCGACTCACATCCAAACACACACACACGCTGCTGCTACTCTGTTTAACATATATCCTGATGCCTAGTCACCTTACCCCTATACATATATGATCTACCTCTATCACTCCAGTATCCCTGCACATTGTAAATATGGTATTGGAACTGACCCTGTATATATCTTACTTACTTCTCCTGTTCTTTTTATTTCCTATTTTTATTTATCTTGTTTTTATTCTAGCTTATGTTATTTTTAGCACTACATTGATATTGATTACTGCATTGTTGGTTTAGAGCTTGTAAGAAATGCATTTCACTGTCCTTGTGCATGTGACAATAAAACTTGAAACTCTAAGCAGGGCAGTGTAAACAGAGATTTTTTGTTGAGCCAACATTCTTGAAATTGTAGTAACAGCCTGTTACATTCTGAAATTGTCGCAGTAGCTTTAAATCGCAACAGTGTTTTTTTGTTGTTGTTGCTTGACTGCACTGAGCCACTGGAGGTCCAGGAAAGAAGCAACTCCCCAGGTAATTACACAAAAGTTATCCAACCCACTTCTTTAATGACTCGATTTTGTCCTCAATTTGCTAACAACCATCCCACAACAACACCAACAACCTCATAAAATATACCAGACATAGCCTATTACTCTACTCTTATTCAGTGGTGTAAAGTACTTCAGTAAAAATACTTTAAAGTACTACTTAAGTAGATTTTTTGGGTATCTGTACTTTACTTTACTATTTATATTTTTGGCTACTTTTACTTTTACTTCACAACATTCCTAAAGAAAACAATGTACTTTTTACTCCATACATTTTCCCTGACACCCAAAAGTACTCGTTTGACAGGAAAAGGGTCAAATTCACACACTTATCAAGAGAACATCCATGGTCATCCCTACTGCCTCTGATATGAAGGACTCACTAAACACAAATGCTTAGTTTGTAAATTATGTCTGAGTGTTGGAGTGTGCCCCCGAACTATCCGTCAATATAATAATAAATAATAATAATAATAATAATTGGTCATTTAGCAGACGCTCTTATCCAGAGCGACTTACATATAAAAAAACAAGAAAATTGTGCCGTCTGGTTTGCATAATATAAGGAATTTGAAATGATTTATTATTTTATTTTTACTTTTGATACTTAAGTACATTTTAGCAATTCCATTTACTTTTGATACTTAAGGATTTTTAAAACCAAATTCTTTTAGACTTTTACTCAAATTGTATTTTACTGGGTGACTTTTACTTTTACTTGAGTAATTTTCTATTAAGGTATCTTTACTTTTACTCAAGTATGACAATTTAGTACTTTTCCCACCACTGCTCTTATTACGTTTATTTCAGTGGGGGTAAATGTCACGGGCTGTCTTTGACAGTACTTTTAGTTAGGCACTGGATTTTGGCTTTGCTGGTGATTGGGCTGTTTCATAGAATTGACGCTACTGCCACCATGTGTTCTATGTCCATATTACATTTAACTTGGCTGCTTTTGTCGTTTTGGCAATAAATAATTAAAGCAATGGAGGACACAGTGGCGATTTTAGCATGTAAATCTTGGTGCGGCAAACTCAAAAAAATATATTAATGTGAATGCCAGCAAAGCCACTACACAATACAAAACACTAAACAATACATTAATTGCACTATAACGGTGACAAACAGAGCCCACAAACTGTTAGGGCCTACATAAAGCTGTCCAAAGAGCAGAGCTTTCTTTTCAGCACCATGGAGTGAATCCTTACCACTGCTACACCTGGCTATCAGCGGAGCCTTGTCTGGCAACGAAACAGTTCATTCAGCCTCATTTACTGCCTTTATAAAAAACATAGCTGATATGGCTGACTTGCTTAAACAAATGTCGTTTCTACTGACAATTGAGATGTACAAACTATGGCTTAAGGGGAGGATGAGCGGATAAGAGGCAATCCGTCATTTCGATTAAGACATTAATGAGCGAGCTAGGACAGATGTAGTCAATATAACTATTTGTTCAGCACTTTTGAAATGTACAGCGACAGAATTCAGAACATGGGCCATTCTTACAGTATTCTCCCTGTACACCAAGTCAGAACCGTAGGATACATAAAGGGGGCATATAAGCAGACAATGAAAGCTCTTACAATATTCGATGATGACATTTCTATAAAACAGGCTATAGGCTACATGTGCACCCAGTTGTGTAAAGTAAGGAAGTAGAAATACTTCGTTACTGTACTGAAGTAGTTATTTTTTTGTATCTTTACTTTTACTTCACTACATAAAAAACACCTTCCTTACTCGCTACAAAATCAAATCAATCTGAAGCTGGAAGAAAAAAACGAATCATGTTGGATAAAAGATGCAAGCAACATCGGCGAGTCGGCACACTCATGGGTGAACTTGTTTTGCAATGCAGCAGGCGACGACATGCAGAGTTCATCCAATCAGTTTGGGCAAATCCAAGGGTCCTAAAGTGCAAACTCCAACCACCAGGAGCCTGTCACTTGCAAAACAGTAATCCACTCAGTAGCACTTTAACCAAGCGTGTCCGGAAATCGCTCTACCACCACCCCCTGGTGAGGATGAACACCCTTGGCTATTTCTAAAATAAGTGCTTTCTTTTCTCGGAATGAAGGATACACCCTAGGCTGTATCTAAAATAAATGTTTTATTTTCTCGGAATGAAGGATTCATCCTACCGGATGAAATGTCTGTTATGTTTACCAAAAATTCAGGAAATACTAGAGTTCAAGAACTCTCCTTCGAACCTAAAAAACAAATTGAGGTAAGCCTACTGTTAGCTTGCTAGCTAGAATAATCCTACAGTGGGGGAAAAAAGTATTTAGTCAGCCACCAATTGTGCAAGTTCTCCCACTTAAAAAGATGAGAGAGGCCTGTCATTTTCATCATAGGTACATGTCAACTATGACAGACAAATTGAGAAAAATTTTCTCCAGAAAATCACATTGTAGGATTTTTAATGAATTTATTTGCATATTATGGTGGAAAATAAGTATTTGGTCACCTACAAACAAGCAAGATTTCTGGCTCTCACAGACCTGTAACTTCTTCTTTAAGAGGCTCCTCTGTCCTCCACTCATTACCTGTATTAATGGCACCTGTTTGAACTTGTTATCAGTATAAAAGACACCTGTCCACAACCTCAAACAGTCACACTCCAAACTCCACTATGGCCAAGACCAAAGAGCTGTCAAAGGACACCAGAAACTAAATTGTAGACCTGCACCAAGCTGGGAAGACTGAATCTGCAATAGGTAAGCAGCTTGGTTTGAAGAAATCAACTGTGGGAGCAATTATTAGGAAATGGAAGACATACAAGACCACTGACAATCTCCCTCGATCTGGTGCTCCATGCAAGATCTCACCCCGTGGGGTCAAAATGATCACAAGAACGGTGAGCAAAAATCCCAGAACCACACGGGGGGACCTAGGGAATGACCTGCAGAGAGCTGGGACCAAAGTAACAAAGCCTACCATCAGTAACACACTACGCCGCCAGGGACTCAAATCCTGCAGTGCCAGACGTGTCCCCCTGCTTAAGCCAGTACATGTCCAGGCCCGTCTGAAGTTTGCTAGAGTGCATTTGGATGATCCAGAAGAGGATTGGGAGAATGTCATATGGTCAGATGAAACCAAAATAGAACTTTTTGGTAAAAACTCAACTCGTCGTGTTTGGAGGACAAAGAATGCTGAGTTGCATCCAAAGAACACCATACCTCTCAGGGGTGCGTGCTCAGTCCCCTCCTGTACTCTCTGTTCACCCATGACTGCATGGCCAGGCACGACTCCAACACCATCATTAAGTTTGCCGACGACACAACAGTGGTAGGCCTGATCACCGACAACGATGAGACAGCCTATAGGGAGGAGGTCAGAGATCTGGCCGTGTGGTGCCAGGACAACAACCTCTCCCTCAACGTGACCAAGACAAAGGAGATGATTGTGGACTACAGGAAAAAAAAGAGGACTGAGCACGCCCCCATTCTCATCGACGGGGCTGTAGTGGAACAGGTTGAGAGCTTCAAGTTCCTTGGTGTCCACATCACCAACGAACTATCATGGTCCAAACACACCAAGACAGTCGTGAAGAGGGCATGACAAAGCCTATTCCCCCTCAGGAGACTAAAAAGATTTGGCATGGGTCCTCAGATCCTCAAAAAATTCTACAGCTGCACCATCGAGAGCATCCTGACTGGTTGCATCACCGCCTGGTATGGCAACTGCTTGGCCTCTGACCGCAAGGCACTACAGAGGGTAGTGCGTACGGCCCAGTACATCACTGGGGCAAAGCTCCCTGCCATCCAGGACCTCTATACCAGGCGGTGTCAGAGGAAGGCCCTCAAAATTGTCAAAGACTCCAGCCACCCTAGTCATAGACTGTTCTCTCTGCTACCGCACGGCAAGCGGTACCGGAGTGCCAAGTCTAGGTCCAAAAGACTTCTCAACAGCTTCTACCCCCAAGCCATAAGACTCCTGAACAGCTAATCATGGCTACCCGGACTATTTGCACTGCCCCCCCACCCCATCCTTTTTACGCTGCTGCTACTCTGTTAAGTATTTATGCATAGTCACTTTAACTCTACCCACATGTACATATTACCTCAACTACCTCAACTAGCCGGTGCCCCCGCACATTGACTCTGCAACGGTACCCCCCTGTATATATAGCCTCCCTACTGTCACTTTATTTTACTGTATATATAGCCTCCCTACTGTCACTTTATTTTACTTCTGCTCTTTTTTTCTCAACACTTTTTTTGTTGTTGTTTTATTCTTACTTTTTTTGTTTAAAATAAATGCACTGTTGGTTAAGGGCTGTAAGTAAGCATTTCACTGCAATGTCTGCACCTGTTGTATTCGGCGCATGTGACCAATAAAATTTGATTTGATTTGATTTGATTTGATACCTACTGTGAAGCATGGGGGTGGAAACATCATGCTTTGGGGCTGTTTTTCTGCAAAGGGACCAGGACGACTGATCCATGTAAAGGAAAGAATGAATGTATCGTGAGATTTTGAGTGAAAACCTCCTTCCATCAGCAAGGGCATTGAAGATGAAACGTGGCTGGGTCTTTCAGCATGACAATGATCCCAAACACACCGCCCGGGCAACAAAGGAGTGGCTTCGTAAGAAGCATTTCAAGGTCCTGGAGTGGCCTAGCCAGTCTCCAGATCTCAACCCCATAGAAAATCTTTGGAGGGAGTTGAAAGTCTGTGTTGCCCAGCAACAGCCCCAAAACATCACTGCTCTAGAGGAGATCTGCATGGAGGAATGGGCCAAAATACCAGGAACAGTGTGTGAAAACCTTGTGAAGACTTACAGAAAACGTTTGACCTTTGTCATTGCCAACAAAGGGTATACAACAAAGTATTGAGAAACTTTTGTTATTGACCAAATACTTATTTTCCACCATAATTTGCAAATAAATTCATTAAAAATCCTACAATGTGATTTTCTGGATTTTTTTTTCTCATTTTGTCTGTCATAGTTGACGTGTACCTATGATGAAAATTACAGGCCTCTCTCATCTTTTTAAGTGGGAGAACTTGCACAATTGGTGGCTGACTAAATACTTTATTTCCCCACTGTATATACCTAAATAGTTCACTAGCTAAAATGTGTCCAGATTCGGAAGCTTTGTTAGCTAACCCAATCTAACTAAACTGACACGAGCTAACTTGTTAACAAGCTAGCTAACTAGTAGTTTCCGTTCTAGGCACATTTTAGTCAGCTAACGTTAGTCTAGCCAAATACCTTTTCTCTAAACACCTGGTCAAGCTAGGTAGCTAACTAATGTTAGCTTTCGGGTGTTAGCTAGCCATTTTATTCCTTGTGTTAGTTGATAAAGTTGTTCTTACCTAGCTAATTACTGTAGACTTAAGTTATTGACGTAACCTACTAGCTAGATCAATTAACATCGTTTTTTCTCATTGTAATATTAAATGGTGTTCACAAACGCTCACTTAAATAATGTTGTTTATAGCTTTAAAATTAGGATCCTATACCTTAAGTATTTGGTGCTGGTAGTTACGTAGCTAAGTAACTGTCTTTCTCTTTTCCTTTTCTTATTTCAGAGAAAGCATGTACGCCATCTTAAGAAGTATGGAGAACTGACAGCAGACACACTGAAGAGAAAACATGCCCCTAAGACTCCCTCCACCATCAAGCAGCGCACATTACTGAAGACAGTGTCTAAAAAATCCATCGACAAAGCTGTGGTGAAGTATGTGGTCCAAGGGCTCCAACCATTCGCTGTTGTAGAACAAGAACCGTTCAGAGAGTTTGTCCAGGATCTGCAGCCTAACTCAAAGGTCTTATCAAGGCCCACACTGCGCTCCAGGATTGGGGAAGCCACGGAAATGAAGAAGAAGGTGACTGAGGCCATGAGAGGAGTTGACCACATCGCCACCACCACAGACTGCTGGTCTGCAAGAAGACAGAGCTTCATTGGTGTTACAGCCCACTGGATAGACCCTGACAGTCTCAACATATGCTCTGCAGCCCTGGCCTGGAAACGGTTGAGAGAATCACACCCATTTGATGTGTTGGCAGGCGCCTTAAATGACATCCATTCTGAGTTTGTCAACAACGACTTTAACTTCTTGAAAGCTTTACAAGTTTTTGGAGAAGATGTAAACAACGAGGCAGTGGAAGCAGTGGGTGGTGAAGCAGCTCAGCCAGGACAGGAAGATGGTGAAGAGGAACAAGAGGAGAGTGAAGAAGTGGAATTTGTTGATGTGGCAACAAACCTGAATCAAGATGATGGTTTTGAGTACCAGCTGCCAAAGCACCAGTGCTGTGCTTGCCACCTACTCAACTTAGTATCTATGGTCAATACCCTGAAAGCAACATCCAGTGAGGCTTACAAAAAAGTGTCCCGTTCAACATTTGGCAAGTAGTAAGCACTTTGGAACAAATGCGGAAGATCCACACTTGCAGCCGAAACGGTTGAAGATGCTTGCGACCTCCAGCTGCTGCGCCCGAATGCTACAAGGTGGAACTCCTGGTTCATGGCTATAGAAAGACTCCTGAGGATTGTCAAAGACAAAGGAGAGGCGGCCGTCAGAGTTCTCTGCACAGACTTCGAGGTTCCAATGTAAGTAAGGATTATGTATTATTTTGTCATAATTTAAGGTCTTGAATGTTGTCTAAATCTGTTGCAGTGTTTCCTGACCCTTTGCTTGGGGACTAATAACTGTTTCACATGTTGTAGCCATACACTATCATTGATCCACTTAGTAAACTACTCATCCAGCCATTGATTACTGTAGTTAAATCAGGTGAAATGGTTAGTGGTCCCCTTTGTATAGGGTTAGGAAACATTATTCTTATTTATTTTTTCATAGGTTCAATCCAGCTGAACTCGCCTTCCTCACAGAGTATGCTGCCACCATGAGCCCAGTCGCAAAGGCCATCAACATCCTGCAGGCTGAAACCAATGTCCAGATGGGGTGGCTACTTCCAACTATCAACCTGCTGATCACAAAACTTGACTGAATCAAGTTGTCCCTGAAGTACTGTAAGCCTCTGGTGGATGCGCTACAACTGGGACTGAAGAAGCGCTTCAGCCACATGTTTCACGACCCTGAGCTGATCGCAGCTGCAATCCTTCTCCCCAAATTCAAAAGAATGTGGACAAAGGATGACGCCACCATCATAATGGGTAAGACAACGTGGTTAATTAACAGTATTTTATTATTCATAAACAATTGTGTATAGTGTACATTTTGACACGTCATAGATTTGAGAACAACCCATTTAAACTACAATCCTGACTTTGTGGTTCAGCCCAATGGGTAGCCTACTTAGCCCTGTAGCTTGGTTTATATAGATGGGGGATGGGGATGGATTAATGTAGGCTCATAACGGCATGATTTCTATTGTCATCTTCCTTGTATTTCAGGAATGGACTACATCAAGGACCACCTGGAAGAACCCTTGCTGCAGCTAGGTGATGGCACCAGTTCATCAGATGAGGAGGACTTCTTCTCTGCCATGAAGATGTCTCAAGCACAAGAAAGCTCCAAACAGCTGGACGGATACCTGGCCTGTTCAGCTGATCATATGGAGTTGCTCAAGTCCTTCCCGGCAGTCTGTAAGCTGTCTCTGAGGCTAAACACACCCTTACCTGCATCAGCTGCATGTGAAAGGCTGTTCAGCATTGCAGGACTTGTTTTCAGCCCCAGGAGAGCAAGGCTGGATTCCAGAAACTTTGAAAACCAGCTTTTACTGAAGATGAACCATAAATTCTTCAACTTCAAGTAATGACAGCTTAACGCTAGCAAGCCCAAGGACACAAATGCCTTATGCGTTTTGTAATTTATGTTTAAAATTCACAAGTTATAGGTGTCCTTGTTACAAAGGCATGACCTGACACACTGATTCTAATACAGTTATATCAGTGGTGATGTCCTCATATTCCTACAGTGAGGTTGTGTGCAGTTCTGTACCTGTACTTTTGATAAGCTTATCAACATCTTTTTATTTTTATGTATACGGTTCTATTTTAGGATGTTTTTTCTAAAGCAAAGTGACTGTGATTGTAAGTGCTTATGTTTACTGGCTATATTCCTTCATTATTCAGGCATAATTCTATTTTGTCTGTAAGAGATGTATTTTGAAGTGTTGCCTATTTGAGAATCCACATAAAAAAAAAAAAATCTAAGCACTTTTATCCGTAAGACTGTTACCTTTCAGAAAAGCTCAAACCAAATAAAAGGTCTGGCTGTTTTGCTTTTTGGATTTACGGCTCTTACGTTTCATACTTTTACTTTTGATACTTAAGTACATTTACCTTACGGCTATTTAATATCAGGTACTTTATGACTTTTACTCAAGTAGTATTCTAATGGGTGACTTTCACTTTTACTTGAGTCATTTTCCAGTAAGGTATCTTTACTTTTACTCAAGTATGGCTTTCGGGTACTTTTTCCACCACTTCTTAATATAAGGAATTTGATGTATAACCTTTACTTTTACTTTTTACTTTTACTCAAGTATGATATTTGAGTACTTTTTCCACCACTGTACTTAAGTACATTTAAAAACAGATACTTTTAGACTTTTACTCAAGTCTTTTAAATTGAGTCAGGGGATCATTGCCAGGTGATGGCTGACCATCAGAGCAAAGTGGATAATAATTGGAATTACCCAGACACAGCTGCAACAATAGACATCTCAGTCAGAGTTTTATTTATTTTCTAAAGCAAAGTAACCATCCTGAAAAGCCAGGCAATCACCCTCCAGAGTCCAGTTTTTAAGAGCCCTGTCTTGTCTCAAGTGGGAATGGGCAGGCTGAATTCTGAATCTATCCGTCATCAATCATACATAACATGGATCTTTTCAACATGTTAGGGCTTCTTATGAGACGGTGCTTCACAAATGAGGCATGATTAAGGCAGTAGGACTGCTTTTTGCCTAAGAAAAACCCTCAGCAGTTTAGGGAAATAGACTTTGATGGATTGTGAATCATAAAGATACAGTTGAAGTCGGAAGTTTACATACACCTTAGCCAAATACATTTAAACCCAGTTTTTCACAATTCCTGACATTTAATCCTAGTAAAAATTCCCTGTCTTAGGTCAGTTAGGATCACCACTTTATTTTAAGAATGTGAAATGTCAGAATAATAGTAGAGAGAATGATTTATTTCAGCTTTTATTTATTTCATCACATTCCCAGTGGGTCAGAAGTTTACATACACTCAATTAGTATTTGGTAGCATTGCCTTTAAATTGTTTCACTTGGATCAAACGTTCCGGGTAGCCTTCCACAAGCTTCCCACAATAAGTTGGATGAACAGGATGGAGGCCTGTGGCAAGGAGGAGCATGGTGGGGCTTCAGACATCTAATGGAACATTCATCTATAGCTGGGAGGACTAGGAGGCCATGCCATCAGGTGATGAGAAGTTCCACAGGAGTCCTATGGATAGAGGTAGGCCTGTGTGACTGTAAATGCTTCATGTGTAAGGGACCTACCAATTGGAAGTAGCCTACGGATTGTAAGAGAGAGATACATATAGTGGGGAGAACAAGTATTTGATACACTGCAGATTTTGCAGGTTTTCCTACTTACAAAGCATGTAGAGGTCTGTAATTTTTATCATAGGTACACTTCAACTGTGAGAGACGGAATCTAAAACAAAAATCCATTTTTATGTAATTAATTTGCATTTTATTGCATGACATAAGTATTTGATACATCAGAAAAGCAGAACTTAATATTTGGTACAGAAACCTTTGTTTGCAATTACAGAGATCATACGTTTCCTGTAGGTCTTGACCAGGTTTGCACACACTGCAGCAGGGATTTTGGCCCACTCCTCCATACAGACCTTCTCCAGATCCTTCAGGTTTCGGGGCTGTCGCTGGGCAATACGGACTTTCAGCTCCCTCCAAAGATGTTCTATTGGGTTCAGGTCTGGAGACTGGCTAGACCACTCCAGGACCTTGAGATGCTTCTTACGGAGCCACTCCTTAGTTGCCCTGGCTGTGTGTTTCGGGTCGTTGTCATGCTGGAAGACCCAGCCACGACCCATCTTCAATGCTCTTACTGAGGGAAGGAGGTTGTTGGCCAAGATCTCGCGATACATGGCCCCATCCATCCTCCCCTCAATACGGTGCAGTCGTCCTGTCCCCTTTGCAGAAAAGCATCCCCAAAGAATGATGTTTCCACCTCCATGCTTCACGGTTGGGATGGTGTTCTTGGGGTTGTACTCATCCTTCTTCCTCCAAACACGGCGAATGGAGTTTAGACCAAAAAGCTCTATTTTTGTCTCATCAGACCACATGACCTTCTCCCATTCCTCCTCTGGATCATCCAGATGGTCATTGGCAAACTTCAGACAGGCCTGGCTTGAGCAGGGGGACCTTGCGTGCGCTGCAGGATTTTAATCCATGACGGCGTAGTGTGTTACTAATGGTTTTCTTTGAGACTGTGGTCCCAGCTCTCTTCAGGTCATTGACCCGGTCCTGCCGTGTAGTTCTGGGCTGATCCCTCACCTTCCTCATGATCATTGATGCCCCACGAGGTGAGATCTTGCATGGAGCCCCAGACCGAGGTAGATTGACCGTCATCTTGAACTTCTTCCATTTTCTAATAATTGCGCCAACAGTTGTTGCCTTCTCACCAAGCTGCTTGCCTATTGTCATGTAGCCCATCCCAGCCTTGTGCAGGTCTACAATTTTATCCCTGATGTCCTTACACAGCTCTCTGGTCTTGGCCATTGTGGAGAGGTTGGAGTCTGTTTGATTGAGTGTGTGGACAGGTGTCTTTTATACAGGTAACGAGTTCAAACAGGTGCAGTTAATACAGGTAATGAGTGGAGAACAGAAGGGCTTCTTAAAGAAAAACTAACAGGTCTGTGAGAGCAGGAATTCTTACTGGTTGGTAGGTGATCAAATACTTATGTCATGCAATAAAATGCAAATTAATTACTTAAAAATCATACAATGTGATTTTCTGGATTTTTGTTTTAGATTCCGTCTCTCACAGTGTAAGTGTACCTATGATAAAAATGGCAGACCTCTACATGCTTTGTAAGTAGGAAAACCTGCAAAATCGGCAGTGTAACAAATACTTGTTCTCCCCACTGTATGTATCTATCAAGCCCTGTTTTTGAGCGCAAACAAATCAATCAACCACCAGCTCTCAAGTCAGTTGGAAGAAAAACTTCTCTAAACATTTCATAACTGCAGAAGTGGGTTGCCTTTTGGGACCATTCCAGATTATTAATAATGTAACATAACCTGCATTGCAATGATGATCTATGCAATAGGGATAAGATCTCTACAATGTTATGGGGCACTTTTGTCAATGCTTTTACATATAAAGAAAAGTTTTCTGCTTGAGAATTTCTGAAATGTCTGTATTTTCTGAATGTTATACTCTCACGCAATGCATCATGCACATCTGCTGAAGCTGTTAGTGGAAAGTACGTATGATGTTTAGATTTGAAAAATGACTACAGATGATGAAAGAGCGCTTTTACATTCTTAATTTTTCTTGTGGTTTAATGGGCATTTTTCATGATGATGTTGATGATAATGAATACATCATCTAAACTCTGATTAGAATGATAGGGCTCTGTGGGTTTTTAATAAGTAACTGCCATTAGCTGCATAGCTTTGTGTGGTTACACATACTGTACTTTGAAAATGATTTATTTAGTTTTCTTCCTTTCACAATGAATAGACCCCAGCCCGAGGCCCCATAAACCCCATATAGAGTACTATTCCGAAATTATGAACCAACCTCTGGTTGTTTTGATTCAAATGAAATTCTGATCAACTGCGTCTACACAGAATAATCCTATACCATTTACCTTCATGATACAGTAGATACATTTCCATTGAACTGCAGATTCAACCTGTTTTGTATGAACCACGTGTCCAATTTGTGAAAAGTTTGTGATAGACTTCTGCTAAGCATCCCAGAAAAGTGCTAAAAATAGCCCACATTAACATATGTAGCTTAAGAAACAATGTTCATGAAATCAATAATTTGCTAGTAACAGATGACATTCATATTCTGACAATCTCTGAAACTTACTTCGATAACACTTTTGATGATAAAGTGGTAGCAATACATGGTTACTTAATCTACAGAAAATACAGAAATGCCAAAGGTGGAGGTGTTGCCGTTTATATTCAGAACCACATTCCTGGATATCATGTTAAATACTGTTGAAATAATATGGTTAAAGGTTCATCTGCCTCACCTAAAGCCCATTCTGGTGGCCGCTGCTATAGACCACCAAGTGCTAAACAGTCAGTATCTGGATAACATGTGTGAAATGCTTGATAATGTATGTGATATCAACAGAGAGGTACACTTTCTGGGTGATTTAAATATTGACTTGCTTTCATCAAGCTGACCACTCAAGAAAACGTAAAACTGTAACTATTGCCTGCAACCTGGTTCAGGTTATCAGTCAATCTACCAGGGTAGTTACAAACAGCGCAGGAATAAAATCATCAACATGTGTTGATCATATCTTTACTAATGCTGCAGAAATTTGCTTTAAAGCAGTATCCAAATCCATCGCATGTAGTGATCACAATATAGTAGCCATATCTAGGAAAACCAAAGTTCCAAAGGCTGGGCCTAATTTAGTGTATAAGAGGTCATATAAAAAGTTTTGTCATGATTCCTATGATGTTGATGTAAATAATATTTGTTGGTCTGTGTTGTGTAAGGAGGAGCAACCAGACACTGCACTTGACACATGAAATGGCTTATTCCAGTTACTAATAAGCATGCACCCATTAAGAAAATGACTGTAAAAACTATTAAATCCTTGTGGATTGATGAGGAATTGATAATTGTTATGGTTGATAGGGATGAGGCAAAAGGAATGGGAAATAAGTCTGGCTGCACAACCGATTGGCAAACGTACTGCAAATTGAGAAATCTTGTGACTAAAATTAAGAAGAAACTACACTATGAAAGAAATATAAATTACATAAAGAATGATAGTAAAAAACTTTGGAGCACCTTAAATGAAATTTTGGGCAAAAAGGCAAACTCAGCTCCATCATTCATTGAATCAGATGGCTCATTCATCACAAAACCCACTGATATTGCCAATTACTTTAATGACTTTTTCATTGGCAAGATTAGCAAACTTAGGCATAAAATGCAAGCAACAAACGCTGACAATACACATCCAAGTAATTATGAAAGACGAGCATTGTAATTTTGAATTCCGCAAAGTGAGTGTGGAAGAAGTGAAACCATTATTGTTGTCTATCAACAATGACAAGCCACCGGGGTCAGACAACTTGGATGTAAAATTACTGAGGATAATAGCGGACCATATTGACACTCCTCTTTGCCAAATCTTCAATATAAGCTTACTAGAAAGTGTGTGCCCTCAGGCCTGGACGGAAGCAAAAGTAATTCCGCTACTTATTTTTTTAGGGGGTAGATCAGCTTTAATATTGCAGAGAGATTGTAGTCAATGTAATTTTCTGCATCATTTCCAATCCCCCATATATCCCCCTGTTACCAACCCTTAGTAAACTTTTGGAAAAAATGGTGTTTGACCAGATACAATGCTATTTTTACAGACTTTCAGCACGCTTATTTGGACGGACATTAAACAAGCTCGGCACTCACCCAAATGACTGATTATTGGCTGAGAGAAATGTATGATAAAAATATTGTGGGAGGTGTTTTGTTAGACCTCAGTGCAGCTTTTGACATTATCGATCATAGTCTACTGATGGAAAAACATACTGTATGTGTTATGGCTTTACACCCCCTGCTATATTGTAGATAAAGAGTTACCTGTCTAACAGAGCACAGAGAGTGTTCTTTAATGGAAGCTTCTCCAGCAAGTTGAGGTGACTAAACTGCTTGGAGTAATGCTGGATTGTAAACTGTCATGGTCAAAACATGTTGATACAACAGTAGCTAAGATGGGGAGAAGTCTGTCGATAATAAAGCGCTGCACTGCCTTTTTAACAACACTATCAACAAGGCAGGTCCTACAGGCTCTAGTTTTGTCACACCTGGACTACTGTTCAGTCGTGTGGTCAGGTGCCACAAAGAGGAACCTCGGAACAGGGCAGCACGGCTGGCCCTTAAATGTACATGGAGAGCTAGCATGTAAATCACTCATGGATCAAAGTGGAGGAGAGATTTACTTCATCACCACTCATTTTTGTAAGATGTGTACTGAAGTGTAAATAACTGCCTTAATGTTGTTGGACCCCAGGAATAGTAGCTGCTGCCTTGATGTACTGGCCTGTCTCCTGGTAGTGCCTCCATGCTCTGGACTCTACGCTGACAGACACAGCAAACCTTCTGGCCACAGCTCGCATTGATGTGCCATCCTGGATGAGCTGCACTACCTGAGCCACTTGTGTGGGTTGTAGACTCCGTCTCATGCTACCACTAGAGTGAAAGCACCGCCAGCATTCAAAAGTGACCAAAACATCAGCCAGGAAGCATAGGAACTGAGAAGTGGTCTGTGGTCACCACCTGCAAAACCAGTCCTTTATTGGGGGTGTCTTGCTTATTGCCTATAATTTCCACCTGTTGTCTATTCCATTTGCACAACAGCATATGAAATGTATTGTCAATCAGTGTTGCTTCCGAAGTGGACAGTTTGATTTCACAGAAGTGTGATTGACTTGGAGTTACATTGTGTTGTTTAAGTGTTCCCTTTATTTTTTTGAGCAGTGTATATCCTCCTCACCATTTCTCTGTCAATGGTAGGTGTAGGGTAAGCCAGTACCACTAGGTGGTGGCATCGTTACATCATTGCAAAAGAGGGACTTGTGAGCAACTTGTATGCACAACTAATAGCCTCAAATCCAAACTTGAGTAACCTTCTGTTTCACTATTGTTTTCACTTATACAGATTTCAGGCAAAACAATTGATGCCTTTTAGCTATTTTTCATTTCACAATGGCCAACCATGTATGCTTCTCCACCTTTTATTTATTTTTCTTTCTCTCTTTTCTCTACTCTATGCCTCAATTTCATCCAAACGTGTAGTCTACACGTTTATTACTGTATAAAATAAATCAAGCCAAGTGATATCTAAAACTTATCTGCCCACAGAATCTGATTTATAAATCAGGATTTAGAGAAGAAACAATATTTTTTGGGGCGGCAGGTAGCTTAGTGGTTAATAGCGTTGTGCCAGTAACCGAAAGGTCGCTGGTTCTAATCCCCGAGCCGACTAGGTGAAAAATCTGTCGATTTGCCCTTGAGCAAGGCACTTAACCCTAATTGCTCCTGTAAGTCTCTCTGGATAAGAGCGTCTGCTAATTGACTAAAATGTAATGTAAATGTTTGAATAGTAGACCTATGGATGCTGCATTTTGAAAGTATAGATTTCACCAACGGGTTATTTCAAATGTAGGCTAATGCTCTTATGATTATTTGTCAAATGTTTCCTGTAACAATTCTGTAACAACATGTTAATATTAGTATGAACATGTTAGATATTCTAATTAATTAATTGTCACTAAATAATAATATGCCATTTAGCAGACGCTTTTATCCAAAGCGACTTACAGTCATGCGTGCATACATTTTTGTGTATGGGTGGTCCCGGCGATCGAACCCACTACCTTGACGTTACAAGCGCCGTGCTCTACCAGCTGAGCTACAGAGGACCACTAAATCGTTCAATTAACACTGTAGAGTACAAGTTATATGTTTGTTGGAAGATCGGCAAGAAAGCGCACAACATCCAGATGAGCTATTTCATCTTAATATCTCTAGTGTGAGGAGAGGTTCGTTTTCAAACGCAGTGTTTCTAAATGTGTCGATGTTAAACTAGAAATAGGTTTCAGTTGTATGTAGTATGGAGGAGGTGTGCTGCCTATAATCATAATTTTAGCTCGACTTTTTGAAAGAAGAGGACAGATTTTAGGGATGTGGGTTTGCTTGGCTCTTGAGGCATTACTCGTGTTTTACCCAATTCACCAGGTTTCCCATTCTCAATGAAACTTTACATTTCTGATTTAAATTTCCATCTAGTTTTCATGGTTCGCAAGGCTACTGATTGATAATTTATTCAAACATTCATGCTTGTTCGTTACATTTAAGTCATTTAGCAGACGCTCTTATCCAGAGCGACTTACAGTTAGTGAGTGCATACATTTTCATACTGGCCCCCCGCGGGAATCGAACACACAACCCTGGCGTTGTAAGCGCCATGCTCTACCAACTGAGCTACACGGGACCGTGTAATTACCATGTAATTGCTTTGCATTTGTAAATGCTGAATAATACATTAGATGTACTAATGTATTTGTAATTTATTTGTCAGCAGTGCATTTATTGAATTCAAATAGTATGCTATAACAATAATAATTTGTGTTAATAACATTTATATTAAGGTTTGCAGTAACAAAAACAACATACCAAAACACCTAATTTGTCATAAAGAGGTCATATGGTCTCAAACTCGATCTTGGGAAATTGTAGGCCCAAAAGAACTCCCTCGCTGTATACATTTAACCTTGAATAAGAACTAACCCAAACAGTTTTAAAATATACATATATTTATTGGTTGCTGTAGCCTACAGCGAAATCTTTAATTAAAAACTCTGGGGTCTAGATTTAAGTGCAAATAGGTGATGATAACTCGGGGTGAATGTGCATGTATTTTTCAGTAAACACATTTAATATGGTTGGATATTGCATTTTATCCGTGTCGATAACTTGTACTCAAACACTAACCTACAATATTAAACGATACAATTACTCCTGAATACATCATGGCATGGAAGAGCTGTCTCTGAGCAGTCCTTTATAATGTGTTGGACAATGGCAATACATGCATTTTTTCAATTTTTACTTCATGCACTCAGTCGTTTTTCATTTCTCCGGAAAGGTGTCATGGCACAGACCTTCTCACAGACAAATAGAGTGACTGACGTTTTGTATGTAGCCTACATTCCCCTAATTCATCAGAAATATTTTTACCGGACAAATGGTATAAGCGTATAGCTTGTATATAGTGTAGTTGACGTGATCTTCATCCAAGATGGCAATGGTCTTATTACGTTTATTTCACATGATGCATGGCTTGACGTCCTGATATACGCTCTGGTGATGGTGATGTAGCTGGTGGTAGTAAGATCCACTGGCAGTCGCCGGGTGAAAGGAAGAGATTCCGTTAAAGTTCAAAACAAAATCTTTCCTGTCACACACTGGCGATGAATGGCTTGAGTATCGAGATAATCCCACTGCAAACAGATGGAAGAGACGTGACAGTCAAACACAAACCTTGTAAATACTATACCAACGTATTATAATACACACAATGAATGCACTCTATGGCGCGTGTATGTAGGACTATAGATGCCACTATTTGGACGTTGTATTTATCCAAATGGAATATACTCAAATTATTTTTCTAAAATGGTAGGCTACATTTTTCCTTAAACAACTGCATGCATATCATTTAGAGTTTACATGATCACGAAAAAAACGAATTTATGTAACATCACTTTTACAATGTGAAAATACTAGACCTATTTGTAAATATAAGGCTAGCATTTCAAAATGTTTTGAATGTTCTCCTAGAAAAGTGTCGTTCTATTTTCATTACATTTTAAATATTTGCCATAAATACTTTGCTCTCTATTTAGTCCTGAATTTGCCTTCTATTTAATCCGCGCCTGAAAATATTGGGCTAATGCTGCTTTAGCCTAATAACTGTAAAATCTATAACTATTTCAGAAACAGCAGTGGTATTTCTGTTGAACCTATTTATTTAATTCAGTAATATTATTGTTATACCATTTACGTGTTGTTCAATAACTATTACCTTTTGGAGACCATTGCGTACAAAGGTCACAGGCAGTTCTATCTTCACAATGGTCACAATAAACAATTTGTTATAGATAAGTAAAACATTATTCAGTGTTGACATCACTGACATATTATTGTATATTATTATACACATAATTGGGTGTTGTCATATTATCATTTTCAATAAGGCCTTGAAAATAAAATCTAGGCTACATGTTCAACTTCATTGGGAATGATTCTGTTAATCTTGGCAATAGCATTTGCTTTAATATTGTTATCAATATGACATTATTGTTTCTTTTTTTCGTCATATTTTCATAGTTTTGTCTTTTGGTCACAAGTGGACAAGCAGAGCAATGTCCGTGTTGCCTAACTAGGCCCAATGCCCTCTTCCATCTGATTTGTAATTTGCAGTTGCCCATCTCGACTACTTACAAATAAAATAGCTAATATAAATACGCACTATTTAATACAAACTATCCATCAGAGTGGACGATTTATTGATGGGTTGTATATTTTATAATTGGCCTTATATTGTGCCTAATTAAAGATTGTGTTTGCCTATATTGTTAGGAAAGTAAAGCCTACCTGAAATGTCAGATGAGTCTCTTCCGTTGTGATGGAGATAGCTTTGCTCCAGAGAGTAAGGGGACATGCTGGAGTGCAATGCGGAGGATGTGGGACTGTTTGAGGCCAGGGATTGCTGCTTGATATATGGAGACATACCAGGTGATGCCCAGTGTGAGGGGGCAGTGGCGTAGGGAGAAGCACTGGCGTAGGGAGAATGACAGTCCAAAGTGCCCGCTGCCATCGTCGCCGGGGAAGAGTGCAAAGGGCTACTACTGCTGTCCGGGCAGTAGTCTCCATTAGACGACACCTGACAGGCCGCCATGTAGGTGGACCCGGGGCTTGGCGACATATGAGGGACATGATGCCCTCCACCCAGCCCGTCGTAGCTCCCTGGCACCGTGTTCCCCATCACGTCCAGGTTGTAACCGTTGGCATGACATGCCAAGGACGCGGAGGGGTTCTGGAAATCGAAGTTTTGGGGCATTATTGACGCACCAAAACCGATGCCATTCATCATTCGATACATGGGTTTCAGAGCTTGGCATTTCCTACGGAATCCGCGAGGTCTGCGACGGAAGGATCCCTCCTCGAACATAAACTCGCTGCCCGGGTCTATGGTCCAGTAGTGGCCCTTCCCTGGTCTGCCGAGGCCCTTGGGCAGTTTGATGAAGCATTCGTTTAGAGACAGGTTGTGCCTCACTGAGTTTTTCCAGCCCTGGTAAGACCCCATAAAGAACGGGAAACGGGCCTGAAGGAACTGATATATTTCTGCCAGAGTAAGCGTCTTTGTCGGGGAGCTTTGGATAGCCATCACAATAAGGGCGATGTATGAATAGGGCGGCTTCTCAGGTCGCCTCAAGCCAGAGTTTCCCTTTTTCCCTTTGGTTGATGCATTTGGTGAGCTCTCCGCCACTGGCTGTGCGCTCATCAGTGTGCCGTGCATCACACCGGCTGCTGGGCTGCATCTCAGAGGATGAGACGGCTCCAGATGTTGCTGTGAGCTCTCAGTCGTCATGTTTGCGCCCACTTTAGAGACACAGAGGGACAAGTGTAGACTATGACCAATTCCTTGCCCGACTCTTCTTGCACTGACCTGAAATGTCTAATGAGAGCAGTAGGCTACACCAAATCCTCTTCAGTCAATTACTCAGCAGAACTCCTTCAGACATTCTAAAAATAGGTTTCCAAATGCGATAATCGAAGAGGTTAGTGTCCCGTGGCGATTCACTGCACCTTTATTGCTGTTCTAATCAGGAACAGCAGCTGTGTATCGGTGTGGCCGCTGCTCCTCCTCCGTATCACTGTGGCCATCGCTGGCAATAATTCTTTAAGAGGGGAAACATAAAGCTCTTCGACTTTCTTGCTTATATCCACTCGGCCAAACAAAACTCGACCACCTATCAATTCTTCAATCTCTCTCTCTGCCCTATAGATCCCGGCTAAATCCCTCCAAGAAATCGCCAGGAACTCGAGACCCAACCCCTGCCAGATCTGGCCCCGGTCCAGACATCATTCTAGCAAGAGCCACACATAACACAGCGCAGAGTAGAGTACTAACAGAGACCTCCTCCCACCCGCTCCTCGCAGCTCCTCACAACTCTAATACACGCAATTACACCATTTATCAAACTTATTTAGACACTGCAGTCAACAGTGCAACAGCCAAGCGATGAAGGCAATGGTTCCAAATTAACCATGACACCGCTTGCTTATATACCAGTGAGACATAAACACAATGTAGGCCTATTCTATTTAGTCGAATTCAAGTTTAGTTTATATATAGTTATACAATATATATATATATATATGTAATAGTATTAAAATGTAATGTACTGTAATAGCATTAAAATGCTTTAATTATTGTGTTCATCCATCATGCTCTCTGTTGTCCTTATTCAAAATAGGTTGTGCTTGAATGATGGCACATTGGACCTATGATGTACTTGAGGATGGAAAAAAAGCCATGAAGAGCAGATAACTACATTTTTCAGAACAGTCAGAGCTTCTTAGAGCTTGTGGTTTTGTCTTGCAAAGCTAATGGAGAAATAATAGTCCTTAGTTGTCACGTTAATTTGTTGAGGGCTGTTCGGGATAGGACTTTGACATTTACCTTTATTTAACTAGGCAAGTCAGTAAAGAACGAATTCTTAATTACAATGACGGCCTACACCGGCCAAACTCGGACGACGGCCAATTGTGCGCCGCCCTATGGGACTTCCAATCACGGCTGGTTGTGATACAGCCTGGAATCGAACCAGGGGGTATGTAGTGACTCCTCAAGCACTGAGATGCAGTGCCTTAAACCACTGCGCCACACGGGAGCCCAAATGCGTCCACATGAGTGGAAGCATGCTTTTTCCATCGGGCGCTGCCAGTAT
This sequence comes from Coregonus lavaretus, assembly GCF_964263955.1. Taxonomy (NCBI): domain Eukaryota; kingdom Metazoa; phylum Chordata; class Actinopteri; order Salmoniformes; family Salmonidae; genus Coregonus; species Coregonus lavaretus. Next base: position 16,394,342 of record NC_140010.1, read on the forward strand.
ACCACACACATCGCGCGAGTGTCAGTTTACCGGCTCTAGCCTGGATCATATCCCTCGAGAGCTGAATTAATTGCACAGATCCAAATGAGGTCTTAGCGATATATGTAAATCTTTCCATATTTATAGTGCCCTAATGATGCTGATTGTGATGTTATTTTATTGTTATTGTTCTGTCGTTTTGAGTTTGTTATTATTTAGAAGCTAAACAAATGAGCCTAGGCCTACTTCTTATAATGTAAAATAAGAAATCATGCATGCCGATGATGCCCATATGCTGGGGAACATTGTGTCATGCGTAATGCATTCATAATGCATGCGTAATGATTGTAAGGAGATTATGTTTGGGAAAACAAAAGCAGGTTAAACGATAACTGGTAGCAAGTGTAGCCTCTCCCATTTAATGTAATCAGGATAAGTTCCATTTCAATTCAAGTCAGTTCAGGCAATCAAATAAATAAAAAATCATCGAGGAAACATGTATAGACGACACTTTTGGGTTTAACTGCAATAGAATTTAACCCAACTCCGCATTTAATTTATTCCTATAAGGCAATACAGGGAAAATAACAAAAATGATGAAGTCAAAGATTTAATGACGAAATTGAAGCTATTTGGAGACACGGTGTTACCAATTTTTCCTTTCCGTTGAATGTGTAATAACAGTAAGGTATTTTAAGCCAATAGCTTTGATGCAACAGTTATAAATGACAAGTTCAAACTCCTAACCAAACATGTGGAGATAAGATCATTTTTCATTACAAAAACAAAGGTAGAGAACATAATCTCCTCAGAATTTCCGGCAATAATAACCCCGCTGCGTTCAGGATGCACAGCTGGTTCAAGGAACTTTTCGTCTCAGCCACAGAAGAATACTTGGAAGGATTTGAAAATATTGCGCACAGAATGAGAGATACTACCATAACGTCTTGGTAAAAATCGAACAGAGTTGTTTAGCTTCTAATGTGGACTGAAATCCACTTATAAAGTCTATTTCGTGATTCTCTCTCCCCTGCTCACGTGTCTCGATTTGAGGAGACGGCTATTTGTAGTTTCAGAGAGAAAATATAAATACTGAATGTATGTATCGGCTCACAGCAAGCTTCTCGGACACAGAAAAATAAATACAACTTTGGCGTTTTTCTGCCCCAACACAGGGACCAATTCATAATTACATATGTGCCACACTAATAATGATAACCATAATTTATATAAAAAAAATTATGGCTGAATGTGTTATTATTGTTGTTGTTATTATTAGTATTAGTAGTAATAGTAGTAGTAGTAGTATACCAAGTTATTTTTTGAAAATAATGATAGTTATTAACGATTATTGTATCGCAGTAGGCCTAAATATGAAGTGGCCTACTGTGATATTGATAACAATGTTAGGTTAAATCTAGAATAATGTATGTGAAACATTTGAATGCATATAACTAATGCTATTGGATCATGGGTCCTGCATTAAATGACCTGCATCTTATAAAGGCTTCATAAAGCCTTCATAAAGACTTCATAAACACTACATAAATGTGTCACAAATCATATATAACCTTATGCCATGCTCTATAAAGGGTTCATAAATGTGGAATAACTGTGTGACATAACCACCAATGTCAAATGTGACATAACCCACTATTTCAAATATGACATAAACCTGTGCTTTATAAAGGGTGGCATAAGCACCGCTTAATAAATGCTCTATAAATCATAGTAAATTGAGGCTTCACAAATCATGTATAACCTTGTCACACATCTTGGTAGAGCATCGCAACACCAGGATAGTGAGTTCAATTCCAGGGACCACCAATATGTAAAAATGTATGCAGGCATTACTGTAAGTCAATTTGGATAAAAGTGTCTGCTAAATGGCATATATATTACTCTAAAACATTTATAGGATGGCCCAACCTCTTTCCCTCTTGGGTGCATAGCCAATATTGGACCTGACCTTAACTTTCCCCAAAATGTTGTGCTGCAGGATGACACATGCTCTAAAGTGCAGTAATGCATAGCAAAAAACATTAGTACGGCATTTTAAAATCCGTTTTTATATTTTGCCTAAGCCTTTTTTTTTTCTTTCACAAATTCAATTTTCTTGGTTTTGTTTTACGAGGTTTCGGATTTTCCCCTAGTTCTTTCGGATTTTCCCACAGTTCTTTCACACTTTTTTAATAGAGAAACCACAAAATTTGATTTTCTGTGTTCACAACAATGCTTAAAACACATCAGGGGACCACTTTTGAGGTCTGGGAAAAATCTAAGAAACTTACATTTTTGAGTGTAGTTACCCTTTTATTCCCCTTTAAAGCATGCACTGCTGTTTGGTTAGCGATCAAATCAAATCAAATCAAATTTTATTGGCCACATGCGCCGAATACAACAGGTGCAGACATTACATTGAAATGCTTACTTACAGCCCTTAACCAACAGTGCATTTATTTTTAATAAAAAAGTAAAATAAAACAACAACAAAAAAGTGTTGAGAAAAAAAGAGCAGAAGTAAAATAAAATAACAGTAGGGAGGCTATATATACAGGGGGGGTACCGGTGCAGAGTCAATGTGCGGGGGCACCGGCTAGTTGAGGTAGTTGAAGTAATATGTACATGTGGGTAGAGTTAAAGTGACTATGCATAAATAATTAACAGAGTAGCAGCAGCGTAAAAAGATGGGGTGGGGGGGCAGTGCAAATAGTCCGGGTAGCCATGATTAGCTGTTCAGGAGTCTTATGGCTTGGGGGTAGAAGCTGTTGAGAAGTCTTTTGGACATAGACTTGGCACTCCGGTACCGCTTGCCGTGCGGTAGCAGAGAGAAAAGTCTATGACTAGGGTGGCTGGAGTCTTTGACAATTTTGAGGGCCTTCCTCTGACACCGCCTGGTATAGAGGTCCTGGATGGCAGGAAGCTTGGCCCCAGTGATGTACTGGGCCGTACGCACTACCCTCTGTAGTGCCTTGCGGTCGGAGGCCAAGCAGTTGCCATACCAGGCGGTGATGCAACCAGTCAGGATGCTCTCGATGGTGCAGCTGTATAATTTTTTGAGGATCTGAGGACCCATGCCGAATCTTTTCAGTCTCCTGAGGGGGAATAGGCTTTGTCGTGCCCTCTTCACGACTGTCTTGGTGTGTTTGGACCATGATAGTTTGTTGGTGATGTGGACACCAAGGAACTTGAAGCTCTCAACCTGTTCCACTACAGCCCCGTCGATGAGAATGGGGGCGTGCTCAGTCCTCTTTTTTTTCCTGTAGTCCACAATCATCTCCTTCGTCTTGGTCACGTTGAGGGAGAGGTTGTTATCCTGGCACCACACGGCCAGGTCTCTGACCTCCTCCATATAGGCTGTCTCATCGTTGTCGGTGATCAGGCCTACCACTGTTGTGTCGTCGGCAAACTTAATGATGGTGTTGGAGTCGTGCCTGGCCATGCAGTCATGGGTGAACAGGGAGTACAGGAGAGGACTGAGCACGCACCCCTGAGGGGCCCCCGTGTTGAGGATCAGTGTGGCAGATGTGTTGTTACCTACCCTTACCACCTGGGGGTGGCCCGTCAGGAAGTCCAGGATCCAGTTGCAGAGGGAGGTGTTTAGTCCCAGGATCCTTAGCTTAGTGATGAGCTTCGAGGGCACTATGGTGTTGAATGCTGAGCTGTAGTCAATGAATAGCATTCTCACGTAGGTGTTCCTGGGGCCAAGCTTCCTGCCATCCAGGACCTCTATACCAGGCAGTGTCAGAGGAAGGCCCTAAAAATTGTCAAAGACTTCAGCCACCCTAGTCATAGACTGTTCACTCTGCTACCGCACGGCAAGCAGTACCGGAGCGCCAAGTCTAGGTCCAAAAGGCTTCTTAACAGCTTCTACCCCCAAGCCATAAGACTCCTAAACAGCTAATCATGGTTACCCGGACTATTTGCATTGCCCCCCCCACCCCATCCCAACCCCCTCTTTCATGCTGCTGCTACTCTGTTTATTATTTATGCATAGTCATTTTAACTATACCCACATGTACATATTACCTCAATTACCCCGACTAACCAGTTCCCCCTCACATTGACTCTGTACCGGTACCCCTGTATATAGTCTCCCTAATGTTATTTTATTTTACTGCTGCTCTTTAATTATTAGCTATTTTTTATTTATCTATTTTTTACTTAACACTTTTTTTTTCTTCTTAAAAACTACATTGTTGGTTAAGGGCTTATAATTAAGCGTTTCACTGTTGTATTCGGCACATGTGGCAAATCATATTTGATTTGATTTGATGACTGCCCCCTTTGCGTTTGCCTAAAGGCACCTAAAGACTCTCAGACCATGATAAATAACATTCTCTGGTCTGATGAAACCAAGATTGAACTCTTTGGCCTGAATGCCAAGCGTCACGTCTGGAGGAAACCTGGCACCATCCCTATGGTGAAGCATGGTGGTGGCAGCATCATGCTGTGGGCATTTTTTTCAGTGGCAGGGACTGGAAGACTAGTCAGGATCGAGGGAAATATGAACGGAGCAAAGTTCAGAGAGATCCTTGATGAAAACCTGCTCCAGAGCATTCAGGACCTCAGAGTGGGGCGAAGCTTCACCTTCCAACAAGACAACAACCCTAAGCACACAGCCAAGACAACGCAGGAGTGGATTCGGGACAAGTCTCGGAATGTCCTTGAGTGGCCTAGCCAGAGCCCGGACTTGAACCCGATCGAACATCTCTGGAGAGACCTGAAAAGAGCTGTGCTGCAATGCTCCCCATCCAACCTGACAGAGCTTGAGAGGATCTGCAGAGAAGAATGGGAGAAACTCCCCAAACACAGGTGTGCCAAGCTTGTAGCGTCATACCCAAGAAGACTTGATGCTGTTATCGCTGCCAAAAGTGCTTCAACAAAGTACTGAGTAAAGGGTCTGAATACTTATGTAAATGTACCATTTCCGTTTATTTTTTATTTTTTATAAATTAGCAAATATTTCTAAAAACCTATTTTTGCTTTGTCATTATGGGGTATTGTGTGTAGATGATTGTGTGTAAAAAACAATTTAATCAATTTTAGAATAAGGCTGTAAGGTAAGAAAATTTGGAAAAGGTAAAGGGGTCTGCACACTTTCCGAAGGCACTGTAAGCCTGGGATTTCAACCATTTAAAGTTGGCCTTAGTGGAAGTGACCATATACAGTGAGGGAAAAAAGTATTTGATCCCCTGCTGATTTTGTACGTTTGCCCGCTGACAAAGAAATGATCAGTCTATAATTTTAATGGTAGGTTTATTTGAACAGTGAGAGACAGAATATAACAAAAAAATCCAGAAAAACGCATGTCAAAAATGTTATATATTGATTTGCATTTTAATGAGGGAAATAAGTATTTGACCCCTCTGCAAAACATGACTTAGTACTTGGTGGCAAAACCCTTGTTGGCAATCACAGAGGTCAGACGTTTCTTGTAGTTGGCCACCAGGTTTGCACACATCTTAGGAAGGATTTTGTCCCACTCCTCTTTGCAGATCTTCTCCAAGTCATTAAGGTTTCGAGGCTGACGTTTGGCAACTCGAACCTTCAGCTCCCTCCACAGATTTTCTATGGGATTAAGGTCTGGAGACTGGCTAGGCCACTCCAGGACCTTAATGTGCTTCTTCTTGAGCCACTCCTTTGTTGCCTTGGCCGTGTGTTTTGGGTAATTGTCATGCTGGAATACCCATCCACGACCCATTTTCAATGCCCTGGCTGAGGGAAGGAGGTTCTCACCCAAGATTTGATGTTACATTGCCCCGTCCATCGTCCCTTTGATGCAGTGAAGTTGTCCTGTCCCCTTAGCAGAAAAACACCCCCAAAGCATAATGTTTCCACCTCCATGTTTGACGGTGGGGATGGTGTTCTTGGTCATAGGCAGCATTCCTCCTCCTCCAAACACGGCGAGTTGAGTAGATGCCAAAGAGCTCCATTTTGGTCTCATCTGACCACACCACTTTCACCCAGTTCTTCTCTGAATCATTCAGATGTTCATTGGTAAACTTCAGACAGGCCTGTATATGTGCTTTCTTGAGCAGGGGGACCTTGCGGGCGCTGCAGGATTTCAGTCCTTCACGGCGTAGTGTGTTACCAATTGTTTTCTTTGTGACTAAGGTCCAAGCTGCCTTGAGATCATTCACAAGATCCTCCTGTGTAGTTCTGGGCTGATTCCTCACCGTTCTCATGATCATTGCAACTCCACAAGATGGAGATCTTGCATGAATCCCCAGGCCGAGGGAGATTGACAGGCCTTTTGTGTTTCTTCCATTTGCGAATAATCACACCAACTGTTGTCACCTTCTCACCAAGCTGCTTGGTGATGGTCTTGTAGCCCATTCCAGCCTTGTGTAGGTCTACAATCTTGTCCCTGACATCCTTGGAGAGCTCTTTGGTCTTGGCTATGGTGGAGAGTTTGGAATCTGATTGATTGATTGCTTCTGTGGACAGGTGTCTTTTATGTAGGTAACAAACTGAGATTAGGAGCACTCCCTTTAGGAGTGTGCTCCTAATCTCAGCTCGTTACCTGTATAAAAGACACCTGGGAGCCAGAAATCTTTCTGCAGAAATCTTTCTGATTGAGAGGGGGTCAAATACTTATTTCCCTCATTAAAATGCAAATCAATTCATGACATTTTTGAAATGCGTTTTTCTGGATTTTTTGTTGTTAATTCTGTCTCACTGTTCAAATAAACCTACCATTAAAATTATAGACTGATCATTTCTTTGTCAGCGGGCAAACGTACAAAATCAGCAGGGGATCAAATACTTTTTTCCCCTCACTTTAAGTCTATGGGAACAACCTTACTGAGTAAAGTATTTGTCATCAGGCTATGTTCTTTGCTAGCAAAAACATTACCCCTGTCGTCACTAGTTAACACAGTCACAAAGTCATTATTACGTCTCAACTCTGCCCATTTTCACAGTTTATCTTCTTAAAAATTGATTTTAAACCTAACGCTAACCGTAACCATAACATTAACCACACTGCTAAATGTATGCCTAATCCTAACCTTAAAATCAAGACCAAAAAGCACATTTTTGTTTTCATGAATTTGTACAATTTAGCCAATTTTGACTTTGTGGATGTGCTATCTAGTGGAAACCATTCCCTCAAGGGAGAAAAGGTCAGCAACAGGCCCTACCTTCCAGCTAGCTAATTAGCAAAGTACATAGCTAGCTAGCTAATGGCTTTACCGAGAATAAGAAAGACTACACCCTAACAATCTGTGGTCAATGTGTGTCGTGCTTGTGAGGAAACCTGTCAATAAGAGTTACAAACACAATCTCTTTATTGCCAAGACGTCGGACCGATAGGACAGAAGTGCACACGACACGTGGGGGAAGGTGTTGTAGATGATTGGTTGGCATGAAGGCCAAATTTGATGGTTTGGTCTACCAGACCTTCCGCGCATTTGGGAGGAAGGGTCTGGGAATGAGATTAGGTGTAATGTGACTATGACTTCAAGTTAGAGCGTGTGCCATCCTTCAGCACAATATGTCACCCTTTATAAAGCAGGTGTTTATATCATATTACACATAGTGGGTTATGTCACATTTTACATTGGTGATTATGTCACACAGTTATGCCAGATTTATGAACCCTTTATAAAGCATGACAGAAGGTTATATATGCATATAGGCCTACTCATTTGATTCAAGTGAGATGTGATATATAGCTTTACATTAGCCTACCCTTTCGCAAAGCTTTTCAAAATCGTCAGTCCTTCCTTCCGTCCTTCCTTATTTCTCTTCTCTGGCCTTCCTCCCTTGCATCCCCTTTGACTTTGTTTAGGCTATTTAATACAGTGATAGTCTAGAAGATAATAGCCGATATTGTAAGAATATTTACAACATTATCAACGTGTTTCATTCAACACATCCACTGTCTGAGTGCTGACAATGATAGGGATACGATTTGAATGACAGCTTTCAGTCAATGAAGCTTTACGCATTAGGCATCATGGCACCCGCATGTCCCAATCAATTTCAATTTGACAGCGAGCAAATAAAGATGAGCCTAATAATATGTCACCTTGATAGAAATGGTAAAGCAGTGTTTTGAAATGGGTTGGATATTAGACCAAGTTGATTAGGCAATTTTGTATTATTATTTTTTTATTCACCTGCAGGCCTACACCATACACCTGTCAGTGGTTTTGACGGTATGTTGGGATTTAGTAATTCATAGGCCTATCTCTCAAAGGTGTCCTGCATCTTGCCGTTTTGAATATCGTTTGTCATGAAAACAACTTGTAGCGCAGGTATCTTGTATATCTTGTTTTTTCACTATCTATGCGCTATGGATTCAATAAGATAATAAAGACAGAAGCACATCACATTTCAACGTTAAAGTTACTCTTTATTACGAATATTAATCGTGTTAAAAAAAAAAATCATATACAAACAGCTCGACTTGCACAAATGACATGCCAAATGTTATAAACAGCATGTTTTGAAGGTCAAGTGATTGTCGAAAATTCAGTAACAACATTTAAAAAAAACTACGACATAAATAGCCTATAATCTATACATCATCAACTGTACACTGTATAGCACAAAACTGCCATTGTTTTAAAGGGAAATTATCACAGAACCTCAAAGGAAGGACATAAAGCCTACTCCTTCCCACACTAAAATGTCCATACTAAAATTTCCTGATGAAATAATACTACGCCCTGTCTAGGTGACTGGTTGTCCAAACGTAAGGCAATGCAATAAAATGCATTCAGTTGATGCACAATAATAACTTTCAAAGTACACAAGTGCAAACCCAGTGTTTTCCGTCCATTTGCCACACCCCTTGGGTCCATTACGACAACAAACTGTCTATTTGTAATGGGTGGTAAGCGTCAGCTCTTTAAGTAGTTGGTGCTGGAACTGTAGAGATTATCTGGTAAACTGATTATGCCTTTGAATAATATTCTGCGCCGTAACTGTCTTTCCAATTGTCCATCTCTGAGTAAAGTCCACCACCGTATGCCCTCAGCACATGCGCTGCGTATGAGTCCACATTGAACATCGACTGGGCGTGATGTGGCAAGGCGACAGGTGTTCCTCTCATAATGTGTGGCATCATCTGAGTGTAACCGGGCCACGGTAATGCAGCAACGGTAGGCGAATCCTCTGCCCAATCCTGTCTCTTGAACGGTTTGCTGAGGATACTGTCTATAGCGAAGGAACTGGAGAACTTGGCACTACTGGGTCCGGTTTTAGTGGCTGGTGGTGTGGATGTTATAGTGACTTGCGCGTCCTCGTCGGCAGCATGGCCAGAGACGTCTTGCTCTTTGCCTGTCTTTTTATTGATGCGCTTTCTCCTGCGTCGGAACACTCCGTCAGCGAAGGTGTACTCGCTATGAGGATTCAGCATCCAGTAGTTGTCTTTTCCCCAGGGTCTGGACGGGTCCCGGAGGACCTTTAGAAAACAGTCGTTCAGTGACAAGTTGTGGCGCACCGAATTCCTCCAACCAGTGTAGCTGCCCCGGAAAAAGGGAAACATTTTCATCAGATAGTCATTGATCTCTGCCAGAGTCAGGCGACCCGATGTTGAGTCACGGATAGCCATAGCAATCAGTGCGATATAAGAGTATGGAGGTTTTGGTCTCCGCATGTACGGTTTGCCTTTGCCATCTGCGCCCGGTGTGACAGGTGGCGGGCTGTGCGCCATGCAGTCCCCATCCGAACCCAACTCCTCCTCACCGGAGAGAGGCGAGCGGACGCTGCCCTCGGCATCGCTGCACAGCTCCTGCAAAGATTTCACCTCGTTGTGATGGTTTCCACAGAATACTTCAAGTTTCATGTTGTCTATTATTATTTATCCTATAGCCTACTGCTAGTTTTATATCCAAAGTGTATCGGATGCCCAAGTAAAAACAGGCACGTCCTCAAAAAAGCTGAAGCCTCAGATGAAGTTTTGTCTTGTGCGTAAAAGTGTCAAAACGCAGACCGCTTTCAGTCAAAAATATCCTAGAAGTACCTGATGAAGTCACCGTCCTCATACCTTTGGGTTCACTAGCTCGTCTCACCTCCTGTCTGTCTGGTGACCTGTTTATAGCACAGGCTCACCTAAGTACCAACCCAACTAGGCGGGGCTTGATAATGATATGGATATTTTGGAACAACTGAAATATCATGCACTCTTAATGTTTATGACACATCATAAATCATAACAGTCATTATCTATTTTTATGTAAATATTTGTTTGGCAATGGAATTGTGTTGAATAGCCCTTTCACCCTCCCGTTTTCAGTATAACAAGACAAGTAGTAATAGGCTGCCTTTCATGTGTAACTGGATCAGGCTGTGGAGGTAGACACCTCTGGAGTATTTCACCTGAGACAACAGGTGGCGTTCTTTTCCTTTCCATCTGTTCTGCCTCGAATGATATCATCATTATGGAGAGTTATACCTGATTTATCATAGTTTTCTTTGAATTCTTCAAATGTTTCAGTTTGGCCATCATATGTCTGCAGATACCCTGAATAATACCCTATTTGACTGCAGGAAAGGGCTACATAAATAGCCTTAAGGCTACTGATGACTTAAAGGAACAGGGAAGTTATGCAGATATGATACCAAGGTGACACCACAATTATGAAAACAGAGCATCTGGCTGGAAGCCATGATGGAACAGGTTTTCTGGAAGATATGCAAAGAGCGAGCGAGGCAAGCCCAATGCTTTCTGGGTAAGCATTCATCTCAAGGTCATGCACAGTTTAGCAAAAGAGAAGGAAGATCACCCACACTGTTTGTTTGGTCACCGTGAAAAAGCATTTGTATGTTTCTCTATCTCTGCTGTTGTTTTCAGTGTTTGGTTAGGCCACCTAATCCAGGGGATGCCCGCTAAAAGGTTAGCAAAACACTGGTTGTGAAAGTGACTCACATCATGGAGATTTTGTATTGTTTGTCATGGTACTGAACCATAGCCAGCCGGCTCGTACTGTAAACCCTTTCCTTCTCTTTAACCGTATTTCAGTGGCAGTGAATGTTACTGTATTTAGCTGAACTGTCATGGATGTCTTGAGGATGCTGAATTCTATTGGTAAAATTTCAAGACAGACTGTTATTGGTTTTGAAGTTAGAGATATGGTATGGGCCTATGTGGCACTGGCATGGCAAAAGGCATAGCAGCTGATCACCTCTCTATGCCCTATCAACCTCCTCCAACCTCTTCCAAAGGGACATAGCAGACTGAGGGCATGCTGTAGCAGAGTCAACCTGTGGAGTGAACATGACTTACGATGTGATTCCCCCTATGGCTAATACCAATGCTTTCATTCTCCTTTAGCACTACCACACTTCAGCTCAGAATTATGTTATGTTTACTTTTTTATTTATTTATTTATTTCACCTTTATTTAACCAGGTAAGCCAGTTGAGAACAAGTTCTCATTTACAACTGCGAGCTGGCCAAGATAAAGCAAAGCAGTGCGATAAAAACAACAACAACACAGAGTTACAAATGGGATAAACAAAAACGTACAGTCAATAACACAATAGAAAAATAGAACATCTATATACAGTGTGTGCAAATTTAGTAAGTTATGGAGGTAAGGCAATAAATAGTCCATAGTGCAAAATAATTACAATTTAGTATTAACACTGGAGTGATAGATGTGCAGAAGATGATGTGCAAATAGAGATACTGGGGTGCAAATGAGCAAAATAAATAACAATATGGGGATGAGGTAGTTGGGTAGGCTAATTACAGATGGGCTGTGTACAGGTGCAGTGATCGGTAAGCTGCTCTGACAACTGATGCTTAAAGTTAGTGAGGGAGATAAGAGTTTCCAGCTTCAGAGATTTTTGCAGTTCGTTACAGTCATTGGCAGCAGAGAACTGGAAGGAATGGCGGCCAAAGGAGGTGTTGGCTTTCGGGATGACCAGTGAGATATACCTGCTGGAGCGCATACTACGGGTGGGTGTTGCTATGGTGACCAATGAGCTAAGATAAGGCGGGGATTTGCCTAGCAGTGATTTATAGATGACCTGGAGCCAGTGGGTTTGGCAACGAATATGTAGTGAGGGCCAGCCAACGAGAGCATACAGGTCACAATGGTGGGTAGTATATGGGGCTTTTGTGACAAAACGGATGGCACTGTGATAGACTACATCCAATTTGCTGAGTAGAGTGTTGGAGGCTAATTTGTAAATGACATCGCCGAAGTCAAGGATCGGTAGGATAGTCAGTTTTACGAGGGCATGTTTGGCAGCATGAGTGAAGGAGGCTTTGTTGTGAAATAAGAAGCAGATTCTAGATTTAACTTTGGATTGGAGATGCTTAATATGAGTCTGGAAGGAGAGTTTACGGGCTAACCAGACACCTAGTGTCACGCCCTGGCTCTGGGGACTCTAGTATGTTGAGCCAGGGTGTGAGTTTTCATTTGTTTTTCGTTCTAGGTTAGTATTTCTATGTTGGCCAGTGTGGTTCTCAATCAGAGGCAACGTGTATCAGCTGTTGCTTGTTGTCTCTGATTGGGTACCATACTTAGGCAGCCAGTTTTCCCACAGTGTTTGTGGGATCTTGTTCCTGTTTAGGTTTGTGTCTGAACCGAGGACGTCACGTTATCGTTTATTGTTTTGTTCGTGGTATTACTCAATAATAAAGATATGTTCACCTTCCACGCTGCGCCTTGGTCCTCTGTTCCCGACGATCGTGACACCTAGGTATTTGTAGTTGTCCACATATTCTAAGTCAGACCTGCCGAGAGTAGTGATTCTAGTCGGGCGGGTGCAAGCAGCGTTCGATTGAAGAGCATGCATTTAGTTTTACTAGCATTTAAGAGCAGTTGGAGGCTACGGAAGGAGTATTGTATGGCATTGAAGCTCGTTTGGAGGTTTGTTAACACAGTGTCCAATGAAGGGCCAGATGTATACAAAATGGTGTCGTCTGAGTAGAGGTGGATCTGAGAGTCACCAGCAGCAAGAGCAACATCATTGATATACACAGAGAATAGAGTCGGCCCGAGAATTGAACCCTGTGGCACCCCCATAGAGACTGCCTGAGGTCCAGACAACAGGCCCTCAGATTTGACACATTGAACTCTATCTGAGAAGTAGTTGGTGAACCAGGCGAGGCAGTCATTTGAGGGGGGCATGGGCAAGTTGCAGCGGAGGGTGCAGAGCTGGTGGCCGGGGTAGGGGTAGCCAGGTGGAAAGCATGGCCAGCCGTAGCAAAATGCTTGTTGAAATTCTCGATTATCGTAGATTTATCGGTGGTGACAGTGTTTCCTAGCCTCAGTGCAGTGGGTAGCTGGGAGGAGGTGCTCTTATTCTCCATGGACTTTACAGTGTCCCAAAACTTTTTGGAGTTAGTGCTACAAGACGCAAATTTCTGTTTGAAAAAGCTAGCCTTTGCTTTCCTAACTGATTGTGTATATTGGTTCCTGACTTCCCTGAAAAGTTGCATATCGCGGGGGCTGTTCGATGCTAATGCAGTACGCCACAGGATGTTTTTTTGCTGGTCAAGGGCAGTCAAGTCTGGGGTGAACCATGGGCTATATCTGTTCTTAGTTCTGCATTTTTTGAATGGGGCATGATTATTTAAGATGGAGAGGAAAGCACTTTTAAAGAACAACCAGGCATCCTCTACTGACGGAATGAGGTCAATATCCATCCAGGAAACCCAGGCCAGGTCAATTAGAAAGGCCTGCTCGCTGAAGTGTTTTAGGGAGCGTTTGACAGTGATGAGGGGTGGTCGTTTGACCGCGGACCCATTACGGATGCAGGCAATGAGGCAGTGATCACTGAGATCCTGGTTGAAGACAGCGGAGGTGTATTTAGAGGGTAAATTAGTCAGGATGATATCTATGAGTGTGCCCATGTTTACGGATTTAGGGTTGTACCTGGTAGGTTCCTTGATAATTTGTGTGAGATTGAGGGCATCTAGTTTAGATTGTAGGACGGCCGGGGTGTTGAGCATATCCCAGTTTAGGTCACCAAGCAGTACGAACTCTGAGGATAGATGGGGGCAATCAATTCACATATGGTGTCCAGGGCACAGCTGGGGGCTGAGGGGGGTCTGTAGCAAGCGGTAACAGTGAGAGACTCATTTCTGGAAAGGTGGATTTTTAGAAGTAGAAGCTCAAACTGTTTGGGCACAGACCTGGATAGTATGATAGAGCTCTGCAGGCTATCTCTACAGTAGATTGCAATTCCACCCCCTTTGGCAGTTCTATCTAGACGGAAAATGTTGTAGTTGGGGATGGACATTTCTGATTTTTTGGTGGCCTACCTAAGCCAGGATTCAGACACTGCTAGAACATCAGGGTTGGCGGAGTGTGCTAACGCAGTGAATAACTCAAACTTAGGGAGGAGGCTTCTGATGTTAACATGCAAGAAACCAAGGCTTTTACGGTTACAGAAGTCAACAAATGATAGCGCCTGGGGAGTAGGAGTGATACTGGGGGCTACAGGGCCTGGGTTAACCTCTACATCACCAGAGGAACAGAGGAGGAATAGAATAAGGATACGGCTAAAGGCTTTAAGAACTTGTCTTCTAGTGCGTTGGGTACAGAGAATAAAAGGGGCAGATTTCCGGGCGTTGTAGAATACATTCAGGGCATTATGTACAGACAAGGATATGGAAGGATATGAGTACAGTGGAGGTAAACCTAAGCGTTGGGTAACAATGAAAGAGATAGCATCACTGGAGGCACCGATTGAGCCGGTCTCCGCGTGTATGGGGGGTGGGACAAATGAGTTATCTGAGGCAGGTTGAGCGGGACTGGGGGCTCTACAGTGAAATAGTACAATAAGAACTAACTGAAACAGCAATAGGCAAGGCATATTGACATGGGAGAGAGGCATAAAGCAATCACAGGTGTTATTCGAGAGAGCTAGTAATGGCGACGAAAGTTTGGGCTGAGGCTAAACAGATAAACAGGATGGGGTACCGTATAAAGGAACAGTCCAGCAGGCATCAGCTGTGTAGCTGAGTGATCATAAGGTCCAGTGAACAGCAATAGGTGATTCCGGGAGCAGTTCGGTGGCTGCTACGGCACAGGCGAGCAGGAGGCATGACTGTTGATTGCGTGTACTAGCGGGCCGGGGCTAGCAGATGGATCCTCGTGGTCGTCGCAACGGGAAGCCCGTTGAAACCACATCAGAATATTACGTCGGCAGATCAGTCGTGATGGATCGGCGGGGCTCCGTGTCAACACTAGGAGGTCCCGTCCGGTTGACAGAGAGGTAGATAGCCGGGAGATGGGCCTGGCTCGAGGCTAGCTCAAGGCTAACTGGTGCTTGCTTCGGGACAGTGATGATTAGCCAACAACAACAACAGCCATTCGGTTGCAGCTAGCTAGTTGCGATGATCCGGTGTTAAGGTCCAGTGAGTCATGCATGTATGTGAAATATTCTCCTCCCCCACATCACATGGTGTGGCTCGCTGCAGGTTTCACGTGGCAGTCATACTAAACTGGATAACCCGTCAGTCACCTTGTGTCATGCCCTGTATCATTGGCACTCTATAACAAGAGTAAACCAGACACCTCCTGTGCCAATAGTTTTATTGGTTGGCCACCATCTCTTAAAGTAGACTCAAAGTCTACAGTGCATTTAAAGAAGACTAAATTGAATCCATCCACAGTTAATGCAAGCTATAACAATTCAGCCATTTCTTGTTGACATCATGAGGACATAGACATGACCGCATGTTTGTCACGCCCTGGCTCTGGGACTCTGTTATGTTGAGCCAGGGTGTGTTGTTTCTATGTGTTTTGTGTGCTAGGGGGATTATCTAGTTCATTTGTTTCTATGTTGGCCGGTGTGGTTCTCAATCAGAGGCAACGTGTATCAGCTGTTGCTTGTTGTCTCTGATTGGGAACCATACTTAGGCAGCCTGTTTTCCACAGTGTGTTGTGGGATCTTGTTCCGTATGGTTTGTATTGTAACCAAGGACTTCACGTTTCGTATCGTTTGTTGTTTTGTTTCGTGTGGTGAAATAAATAAGTATGTTCACTCATCACGGTACGCATTGGTCCACTTCCTCCAGCGATCGTGACAGAAGATCCCACCATAACTGGACCAAGCAGCGTGTCCAGGAGCCAACGCCAGAGAGGGCTCTAAAGGATATCAACCTCGACTGGGTCAAGCCGCGGGAGGAGGAGAGAGGCTGGACTTGGGAGCAGAGGAGCGAGAGTCTGGCGAGAGCCATGGAGGCCTGGCCCACGGGGAGGAGAGACGCCCAGACATTTTTTAGGGGGGGGGCTCACGCCGTGGACGACGGGGCAGCAGGAGGCCGGGATAGAGTGGTTCAGCGGGTTGGCAAAGGAGGCCGCCAGGTTACAGGAGTCACTGGTCACCAGGGGGAAGGAGAATGTAGAGGCACGGCGAGAGGTACTGGGGTGTGTTGCCAGTCCGGTCCGGCCCGTTCCTGATCCCCGCGTAGGGCCAGTGGTGTGTGTCCCCAGTACGGTCCGGCTTGTTCCTGTCCCTCGCCCGGTTCGGCCCGTCCCTGCTCCCCGCACCAAGCTTGTGGTGCGCGTCGCCAGCCCGGTCCGGCATGTTCCTGCCCCTCGCACCAAGCCTGTGGTGCGCGTCGTCAGCCCGGTCCGGCCTGTTCCTGCTCCCCGCACCAAGCCAGTGGTGCGCTTCGTCAGCCCGGTTTGGCCCGTCCCTGCTCCCCGCACTAAGCCTGTGGTGCGCGTCGTCAGCCCGGTCCGGCCTGTTCCTGCTCCCCGCACCAAGCCAGTGGTGCGCTTCGTCAGCCCGGTTCGGCCCGTCCCTGCTCCCCGCACCAAGCCTGTGGTGCGCGTCGTCAGTCCTGCACAGCCCGTGCCTGTTCCACCGGTGCCTGGTCCGGCACCGGTCAGCTGCTCCACTCCGGAGCTAGAGCAATCCGCTCCACCGATGTTCAGTCCAGCTCCGACCAGCAGGGCCAGACCGGACCAGGGGCGCTTTGGGGGGTTTGTTGGAGGGTGGGGGTCAAGCCCGGAGCCGGAACCGCCTCCGAGGAGGAATGCCCACCCGGCCCTCCCCTGTTCGGTTTATGTTTGGCGCGGTCGCAGTCCGCGCCTTTGGGGGGGGGGGGTACTGTCACGCCCTGGCTCTGGGACTCTGTTATGTTGAGCCAGGGTGTGTTGTTTCTATGTGTTTTGTGTGCTAGGGGGATTATCTAGTTCATTTGTTTCTATGTTGGCCGGTGTGGTTCTCAATCAGAGGCAACGTGTATCAGCTGTTGCTTGTTGTCTCTGATTGGGAACCATACTTAGGCAGCCTGTTTTCCACAGTGTGTTGTGGGATCTTGTTCCGTATGGTTTGTATTGTAACCAAGGACTTCACGTTTCGTATCGTTTGTTGTTTTGTTTCGTGTGGTGAAATAAATAAGTATGTTCACTCAACACGCTGCGCATTGGTCCACTTCCTCCAGCGATCGTAACAATGTTCTTCCAGACACGAAACCCTCCATCCTTTATGTTTATGTAAGAACCATTATGAATGTCAAGGTGTGTGTGTGTGTGTCATAATCTCTGTGAGTGTGTGTTTTCAGAGCAGATTGAGTGTGATAATCTGTCTGTGCTGTCTGAGACACCCAATCCTTGGTGAAGTCGCTGTTTTTGAAGAGGCTTCGTGTTGACTATAGGTTTCTGTAATCCAACCACACAATGACTAAGGCTCAGATGGCATGTATGCATTCTCCTCACATGTAGAGGCTTGTGTTAGTCTGTGTCTATGTGTACATGTATATGTCTTGATCCTCTTAATAATAGCTTGGCTGACATGCTACAGCAGGTGGGACTGGAGAGAAGGAGAGAGAGGGAGAGAGAGGGGTAAGCCCCACATAGATCTGTAATGATGAGATATCACATTGGGACCTACATCATCAGAGTACAGGTGAAAGTCAACGTGATATAATGGAATAGAATAGAGCATTGCCACCATAGTAAACCAGGACGACTTGGTGTGATAGCCTAGCTGTCAATATGAATATAGCCATGGTTGTAAGACTGTTAGCCTCTGTATGGGTGTTTGGGTTTGAACTGTAGTGTAAGCTGACCATAAAAAGAGAGTGTCACCAATTTGTCGTCGTAGTCAACTTTCACCCTCCCAGTCACATGGTGTCTGACCCTTTGATTGATTAAATAAACCTGTGATTGACGGACGCTTCTGCTACCTGCTATCTCCTTCTCAATCTCACCTGTGTCAAGATCAGTGCTATGAGATTTATGAGGACGTTAGATTACATTCAGGAGCCTTGCCACAGGCCCTAGATCAGATAAGACACCTCCAGTTAATGAACTCAGTCAGGTTCACACACACACACACTCACGCACAAACACACACACACACTCATATACACACGCACACACACTGGTTCACATGTCGGGTTCATGGAATATGCTTTATGTGCAGTTCAGCCAGACACTCCAACACTAATCACGTTGTTGAATAATGTCAGTATAATGATTAGGCATATAGCTAGCAGCAAAAAGTTCAACACTGTACAGTATGTTCAGGTAAAAAGTTAGTTTTAGTATATCTGGGTCAGAAGGATGGAATTATGTTAGAAAATGCTGATGTGTTTGAAGACATGATTAAATGATTGTATCCGTGTCCTGTACAGTACCCAAATAAAACCCCTCACCATTCAGTACCACAGTCAAATAAACAACCCTAAATTGGTTTACAGCAGAACTTATACTCTGACTGGTTTCAGCAGTAAATCATAAAATACATACAGTGGGGAAAAAAAGTATTTAGTCAGCCACCAATTGTGCAAGTTCTCCCACTTAAAAAGATGAGAGAGGCCTGTAATTTTCATCATAGGTACACGTCAACTATGACAGACAAAATGAGATTTTTTTTTCCAGAAAATCAAATTGTAGGATTTTTTATGAATTTATATGCAAATTATGGTGGAAAATAAGTATTTGGTCAATAACAAAAGTTTCTCAATACTTTGTTATATACCCTTTGTTGGCAATGACACAGGTCAAACGTTTTCTGTAAGTCTTCACAAGGTTTTCACACACTGTTGCTGGTATTTTGGCCCATTCCTCCATGCAGATCTCCTCTAGAGCAGTGATGTTTTGGGGCTGTCGCTGGGCAACACGGACTTTCAACTCCCTCCAAAGATTTTCTATGGGGTTGAGATCTGGAGACTGGCTAGGCCACTCCAGGACCTTGAAATGCTTCTTACGAAGCCACTCCTTCGTTGCCCGGGCGGTGTGTTTGGGATCATTGTCATGCTGAAAGACCCAGCCACGTTTCATCTTCAATGCCCTTGCTGATGGAAGGAGGTTTTCACTCAAAATCTCACGATACATGGCCCCATTCATTATTTCCTTTACACGTATCAGTCGTCCTGGTCCCTTTGCAGAAAAACAGCCACAAAGCATGATGTTTCCACCCCCATGCTTCACAGTAGGTATGGTGTTCTTTGGATGCAACTCAGCATTCTTTGTCCTCCAAACACGACGAGTTGAGTTTTTACCAAAAAGTTCTATTTTGGTTTCATCTGACATTCTCCCAATCCTCTTCTGGATCATCCAAATGCACTCTAGCAAACTTCAGACGGGCCTGGACATGTACTGGCTTAAGCAGGGGGACACGTCTGGCACTGCAGGATTTGAGTCCCTGGCGGCGTAGTGTGTTACTGATGGTAGGCTTTGTTACTTTGGTCCCAGCTCTCTGCAGGTCATTCACTAGGTCCCCCCGTGTGGTTCTGGGATTTTTGCTCACCGTTCTTGTGATCATTTTGACCCCACGGGGTGAGATCTTGCGTGGAGCCCCAGATCGAGGGAGATTATCAGTGGTCTTGTATGTCTTCCATTTCCTAATAATTGCTCCCACAGTTGATTTCTTCAAACCAAGCTGCTTACCTATTGCAGATTCAGTCTTCCCAGCCTGGTGCAGGTCTACAATTTTGTTTCCGGTGTCCTTTGACAGCTCTTTGGTCTTGGCCATAGTGGAGTTTGGAGTGTGACTGTTTGAGGTTGTGGACAGGTGTCTTTTATACTGATAACAAGTTCAAACAGGTGCCATTAATACAGGTAACGAGTGGAGGACAGAGGAGCCTCTTAAAGAAGAAGTTACAGGTCTGTGAGAGCCAGAAATCTTGCTTGTTTGTAGGTGACCAAATACTTATTTTCCACCATAATTTGCAAATAAATTCATAAAAAATCCTACAATGTGATTTTCTGGATTATTTTTCTCAATTTGTCTGTCATTGTTGACGTGTACCTATGATGAAAATTACAGGCCTCTCTCATCTTTTTAAGTGGGAGAACTTGCACAATTGGTGGCTGACTAAATACTTTTATTCCCCACTGTTTTCCCTCTAATTCCTTTCCTCTGTCTTTGAGTTTGTTTCCAAAGACAAAGTGGGCCTCAGTCATTTGAAGTATGGACTGTAGTACCCAACCTGTATGGGGCCCAAACATAAACAACTATACTCTGAACAGATTGAGTGTTTTACACAGGAATGAGGAGGGGATGAAAGTATGGAGGACAGGAATGAGGAGGGGATGAAAGTATGGAGGACAGGAATGAGGAGGGGATGAAAGTATGGAGGACAGGAATGAGGAGGGGATGAAAGTATGGAGGACAGGAATGATGAGGTGATGAAAGTATGGAGGACAGGAATGATGAGGGGATGAAAGTATGGAGGACAGGAATGAGGAGGGGATGAAAGTATGGAGGACAGGAATGAGGAGGGGATGAAAGTATGTAGGACAGAAGTTATGGTCAGTGAAAAAACGGATTTCTCTTCTCCTTTCCTGCTTTCTTCAATAGAAGAGTTGTGTTGAATTCAGTTGAAGAATGAATCATAAGCTTTTCAGTCATTATGGTTGACCAGTTGTACTGTACCAAGCACTGTTTGCCCTATGTGCCAACAAGTGCAATGGGGATGAGTGAGTGGGTGAAGTACTGTTTACTTCAAACCAACAGATAGTTTTATCATATTTACAGAGGGTGTAGTCATATTACAATCAAAGACAGGTACAATGCTTTCAAAACCCCAGACATGGTGATTGCTCTTCAAACAAACATACATAATATGTTTTAGACTGTGTTAAACACAATACAGCGATGGATTTCTGTGTTTGGAGAGGATTAACAGGCCCTGATATTGGATATGGTAATTGTGTGGTTAGGCCTAATAATACATTTTTTTTTTTTTTTTTTTTTTTTTTTTTTTTGGGGGGGAAGGATCAGCTTAATATTGCAGATAGATTGTATCTTCTATCAATGTAATTGTCTGCATCACTTCCAATCCCCCATATTTTATTTTATTTTTTATATATATATATATTCCCCTTTATTACTTTTCAACCCCACCATCCTTTCCCTACTTGGAGTAAATTAGTGAACAACAACGCCCAGGCCTCTACTTCCGGTCCATACTCACTATCTACACCTTATGGACAGAGTTAATTTTACAATAATTCTATATCTATATATATATATATATATACATACATACACACACACACACATATACATATATATATATATATATATATACATATATACATACATATACATATACACATCTATTTATTTTTTTTCTCCTGAACTTCTTCTACTCTCAACCTCTCCGATCATCTTCATGATGTCCATCCGGTTTGCCTCTAAATGCCATATCTTTCTAACTGTGCTCCTTCCCAAAAGCTCCCAACATACAACCTATATACTTATTATGGACACAGTATGCTTACATTATTAGCTATCTTTGTTATTATTTGTTGTTATTTGTTATTAGTCCCATCCTTCAACTCTATTCAATACCTCCCATCTATCTCTTAACACCATCCATATAGGATTTCTATTTGCCATATATATTTCAACCATACTGTGATGTTTTACAAAAGTTCTGAACCTTTCTATTCTCATTGCTTCTACAGATTGTGAATTAAAAATAAACATTTTTGCTAAAAGTATTATTATATTATTGATTGATTGACTATGACTTTTCAGATCACCCAGTAATGCTATCTGCAAGGTTAGTTCCAGGTAAATATTGCAATCCTTTAGCCATTCCTGGACCTGTGTCCAAAAACAAGCTACAAATGGACAGAACCAAAACAAATGATCTAATGATTCTATCTCTTCACAGCAAAATCTGCAGAGCTGGGAAGATTGTATCCCCCATATAAATAACATTCTATTGGTAGCAAGAATTGTATATAATAATTTAAATTGAAAGATTCTAATTTTTGAATCCGGTGTCGTTTTGCGTGTCAGTTCATAAACACTATGCCATGGGATCGGTACGTCAAAGATCTCTTCCCAACTATTTTGCAATCTATATGGGACTGCTGTCAATCCTTTGGTCCTTAAGTGAAACTGATATACTTTTTTATTTATCACAGTTTTCCTTAACCAATTATGTTCTTTAATGCAAGGCCGACAGACAAGTTCCTTACTTTCTCCCCCTTCAACTTTCCTCTTCCACTTTTGCGGTATGGCTGCAATTATTTGGTTGTAATTTTGGGTAGAGCAGACATTTCCATATGTTTTTATTAGCTGCATGTGCGACATAACTCCACCAGTCCTACCGATGATATCATTTACGAAGATTATACCTTTTTTAAACATTCTGTCAATAAATATAGGTTTTTTGTCAATTAGTATATTTGAATTTAACCACAATATTTGTTGCATTATTTGTTCTGTCGTTTCTGGAGGATTAAATTGAAATTGTAACCAACTTTCTATGGCTTGTTTTAGAAATAGTGACATTTGGGAGATTATTTCCTTTTCAAATAACTGAAAGTGAGAGGTTGTAATCTGAATAAAGGGAAAAAGGCCTTTCTTGAACAGTGGGTGAGACAATCTTACTAATTTGCTTGAGAACCAGTTCGGATTTAAGTATAACTTTTGGATGACTGAAGATTTTAGTGATAGGTCTAATGCTTTAATATTTAATAATTTCTGTCCTCCGAATTCATATTCATTATATAAATATGCTCTTTTAATTTTGTCTGGCTTGCCGTTCCAAATAAAATTGAATATTTTTTTCTCATATAATTTAAAAAACTGTTTGCTAGGCGTAGGCAAGACCATAAGCAAATAGGTAAACTGGGATAATACTAAAGAGTTAATCAGGGTGATTTTTCCACAAATTGACAGGTATTTTCCTTTCCATGGTAGTAAGATCTTATCTATTTTTGCTAACTTTCTATTAAAATTTATTGAAGTGAGATCATTTATTTCCTTTGGGATATGTATTCCGAGTATATCCACATCACCATCAGACCATTTTATTGGTAAACTACATGGTAATGTAAAAATTGTATTTTTTAGTGATCCAATACGTAATATAGTACATTTGTCATAATTTGGTTTTAATCCAGAGAGGTTAGAAAATGTATCTAGATCCTCTATGAGGCTGTGGAGGGATTCTAGTTGTGGATCTAAAAGAAAACATGAATCATCTGCGTACAATGACACCTTTGTTTTTAAGCCCTGTATTTCTAATCCTCTGATATTATTATGGGATCTGATTTTAATAGCTAACATCTCGATGGCCACAATAAATAGATATGCCGATAGTGGACAACCTTGTTTCACTCCTCTTGACAGTTTGAAACTTTCTGAGAAATAGCCATTATTTACTATTTTACACCTAGGGTTACTATACATGATTTTGACCCATTTTATAAGAGATTCTCCAAAATTGAAATGCTCCAGGCATTTATATATGAATTCCAGTCGAACTTTATCAAATGCCTTTTCGAAGTCTGCTATGAATAGCAGGCCTGGTTTCCCATATTTTCCATAGTGTTCTATTGTTTCCAATACTTGCCTTATATTGTCTCCAATGTATCTTCCATGTAAAAAACCTGTCTGATTAGAATGAATAATATCCGACAATACCTTTTTAATTCTATGCGCTATACATTTTGCTAGGATTTTTGCATCACAACACTGAAGTGTAAGGGGCCTCCAATTTTGTAAATGGACTGGATCTTTATATTTTCCACTTGTATCCTGTTTCAGTAATAATGAGATCAGACCTTCTTCTTGAGTGTCAGATAATCTACCATTTACATAGGAGTGGTTAAAACATGCTAATAACGGTCCTCTTAGTATTTCAAAAAAGGTTTGGTATACCTCGATTGGTATGCCATCCAACCCTGGAGTTTTCCCGGACTTAAAGTCTTTAATTGCATCCAGAAGTTCCTCCTCTGTAATTTCACCTTCACATGAGTCTTTCTGTGTGGCTGTTAATTTGACATTATCAATAGGAAAAAAATCTCTACAATTAGCTTCAGTTAGAGGAGATGGAGGCGACTGAAAAGAAAACATATGCTTAAAATACTTTGTTTCTTCCTTCAAAATATCATTAGGTGAATTATGGGTGACTCCGTCAATTGTAACCAGTTTCATTAAGTTCTTTTTGGTAGCATTCCTATGTTGAAGATTAAAAAAGAATTTTGTGCATTTTTCCCCATATTCCATCCAGTTTGCTTTATTTTTATAATATATTACACTTGATCTTTCTTGAATAAGTTTTTCCATTTCTTTTTGTTTTTCCTCTAATTTATTCTGAGCCTCTATGTTACAGTTTTTATTGCCATCTATCTGTTCTGTTAGACTTTCTATTTCCTTTCTTAGTATAAACTCTTTTGACCTAAATTGCTTTTGTTTTCGAGATGAGTACTGAATTGCATGGCCTCTAAAGGCACATTTAAAGGTGTCCCATACAATAAGGGGATTCGCTGTACCTAAGTTATGTTGGAAAAAGTCCGTTATAAATTCCTTTGTTCTAATTATAAATAAATTATCATCTAATAGGCTTTGATTAAATTTCCAATATCCTCGCCCACGTGGAAATTCAGTCAGAGTAATGTATATGCCTATTATATGATGGTCCGACCGCATTCTGTCCCCTATCAACACTTTTTTTACTTTTGGTGCCAACGAGAATGAGATAAGAAAGAAGTCAAGACGACTAGCTTGATTCAGTCTCCGCCATGTATATCTCACTAGATCAGCATATTTAAGCCTCCATATATCTACTAGTTCTAATGTATCCATGACATTCACAATTTCCTTAAGAGCATGTGGGTGATTGTTTGTGGTGTGATTTCCTTTTCGGTCCATTGAGCTATTTAAAACAGTATTATAATCCCCCACCATAATAATATTGTCTTGAGTTGCTTGCAGGCTTGATAATTTATTATATATATTGTCAAAGAATTGTGGATCATCATTATTTGGTCCGTAAAGGTTAATGAGCCATATCTGTTTATTGTCCAATACCATATTTAAAATAATCCATCTACCTTGCGTATCTATTTGGACAATTTGCACATTCGGATCGAATTTGCACATAATAATACATTTGTGTGATATGGATTTATGCTACATGTATTTCTTACATAATACATGTTTTCATTGTAAGAATATATTTTCATGTCAATATATGGTTATTTTACTTGAGCACAGGTCACACAGGTACATTTGAGTAAAGCTCCTGAGTGGCGCAGTGATCTAAGGCACTGCATCGCAGTGCTAACTGTGCCACTAGAGATCCTGGTTCGAATCCAGGCTCTGTCGCAGCCGGCCGCGACCGGGAGACTCATGGGCGGCGCACAATTGGCCCAGTGTAGGGGAGGGAATGGCCGGCAGGGATGTAGCTTAGTTGATAGAGCATGGCGTTTGCAACGGCAGGGTTGTGGGTTCGATTCCCACAGGGGGACAGTATATAAAATAATGTATTCACTAACTGTAAGTCGCTCTGGATAAGAGCGTCTGCTAAATGACTAAAAATGCCTAGTGTTTCCGAAAGATGCAGTGTATTTTGTTTATTACTATCTAGAAACATCTGTTGAGGTTAGAAAAGCCTTTCAAAGTGTTGACTTTATAAGTATTTCAGTAATGTAAACTGTGTCAGCTAATTACCCTGTCCTGTCTTAAAATATCCTTATCAGTGGATCTTATACCTGCCAAGCAGTAAGTCTACATAGTTTCAGCTCAAAGGGTTGTTTGACTCTCAGTGGTGAAAAACTTACCCAATTGTCATACTCAAGTAAAAGTGAAAGTCACCCAGTAAAATACTTATTGAGTAAAAGTATAAAAGTATTTGGTTTTAAATATACTTAAGTATCAAAAGTAAATGTAATTGCTAAAATATACCTAAGTATCAAAAGTAAGTGTATAAATAATTTCAAATTCCTTATATTAAGCAAACCCGACGGCACAATTTTCCTCATGTTTTTCTGTGTGCTTTTGGTAATAATAACATTACTTACAATAGAGGCTGTTTCTTCATATAGGCTTGGTCCCAGTCCTACCTTGTTATGCACATTTGGAATCCTATTTTGTAACCATCTTAGCAGTATATGGAAACAGGTGCTGTTTTTCTTTTAGATTATATTGCATTCCAAAACCAAAAGCATTGCTTTTTAAGAACACTTTTCAAGGCAAGCATTGATCTTTATCTTTATAAGTCCTCTTCTGTATGTATTTGAGCCAAGTGTTCAACTTTGTATTTTTTCCCATTATGATATACAGTAAGTTTTAGCAAGGTCAGTTTACAAGAGCTTTTACAATGCTTTGATATAGTGAAACAATGTGAAGATAACAGTAAACAAAGCTCAAGTTCTTTCATGGCCTCCCATGTGAAACGTAGCAGTTTTAGAGGGAGCATGCCCTTGCCTCTTGTTGGCTGGAAGAAGTTCATATTTTGGTTGTGTGATCTCCTCACCTCTCAACTATGGTACATGATCTCTGCCAAGCAGGTGGCAACAACAATGTATAAAAATCCACATTTAAAATAACAAGGGGAGAAGGTTATCTACAGGTGAAGAGGAACATGGTGTCTGTACATCTCTCAAAGTTAGTCTACTCCAAATAGAGCAGTCAAAGCTTAACCTTGCAGAAATACTGCAACATCAAGGTGGCAGGTAGCCCAGCGGTTAGAATGTTGCCACATAATGATTGACCCTGGCGGTGACTGCACTCTCTGAGGGTGTGTCAAAGGGAGTTGGGATATGAAACAATATATTTCCAATTCATACATGCCTATAATACACACTTGTCCATGTGTGAAATAAGACAAATATAAGCACCCACCAACAAAGTCCATAAAATAGATGGGGAAGATAGCACGTTGTGAAGATTATATAAGGGCACAAACAGAGCCACTGCTTAGGGAGTATGTAGTACATGTACATAAATGTACTGTAAAGGGTGTTGATTGAAGAGATTGCACAATGCAAAGTGTTATGAATGTGTCGCTGCATGTGTGTGGTCCTTGATGAAGAGGTTAGGTTCCCTTTGCAATTTCAAAGGGCAGGTTATGGGCTTAGTTCAGATAGATGACTGACATCTTCTCCAGATAATCTAGATGGTCACTGAGTAAGGTGAAGGGCACTTAGCCATTGAAGGCCATTGGTAATGAGTAGGAATTAAAAATGCATTGGGACCTATCGGAAAAAATAAATAATACATGTTTTATTGTCACATACACCGGATAGGTGCAGTGAAATGTGCTGTTATACAGGGTCAGCCATGGTAGTACGGTGCCCCTGGAGCAAATTAGGGTATATTTTCCACCTTGTCGGCTTGGATATTCAAACCAGCAACCTTTCGATTACTGGCCGAACGGTCTAACCGCCAGGCTACCTGCTGCCCCCCCAACACTCTGGGCTGTTTGCACAGGTGAAAAGGTGACAGGTATAAAAATACACTTTTTTTGGGGGGGGTCTCAAAAGCCAATTAGTCTTTCAGCGCAGATGGTTTCAGGGCTTTCTGGTTTAATCCAGCCAACCTAGGGAGAAACAGATCCTCCTCTGCCCAACCTGGAGGGAGCCAGAGTGGAATGTAGAGGTGGAGAGTTGAAGGGTAGCAGGGCGTGCTGGAGGGCACTGTGGTATGGCGGTTAAGCAGTGCATCTCGTGCAAGCCCTCTGCGTGAGTACGGTGTTTGGCTCCTCTTTCGTGTTTAGACAGAAAGAAAAAGGGGGGAAGGAGTGGAACCAAGAAGGCAGCAGCACTGTACTGTAGGTGAGCCTGCTGCAGAGTGCAGCGAGAGGGGGAGATCAGGGATACGATTGAGCCTCTCCAGAGAGGAAAAAATCCTCACTGTTGAATGGGGGCAGCGTCATAACAGGGTGAGTGATAACAGACAGCTAAAGTGTTTAGAATGGGGATCAATCATTCCCTTCTCTTTATTCTCCTGTAGGCCCTGGGTAGTGGTGTGTTGTGGCCCTTGTGGAGGGAGGGCTAGCGTGTGAAGGGCCAGACCAGAGAGAGACAGATCTATGTAAGCTGTTACTGACAGACTCTGCCTACTTTAACAGCTGGGCTTGGAGAGCTAACAAGCCCACACCATGGTCGAGGGAGGGATCAGATAAACATTTCATTGCAGATCCACACCACACGCCAACCACTAACGTCCAACTAGGTGGGCTTGGAGCGAAGGCTAGATAAAGCCCAACTCTGCTGGTTGTGTTTCATGAGTCTGAGAGGAATTCTGTCAGTCTTACAAAACTTTACATAGTCAAATACAGTATATCTCTGACATGATAAGCAAGGCCAACATATCATATCCTATGGGAACAACACATTTTCTCTTTTTAACTTGTTCTGCTACAGAGAACAGTGCAGTGCAGAGTACAATCGTACTGTAGGTAGTTTATTCTCAGTCATGTCCTTGTCACAGATCCTTACACCTCATTCACAGCTTAGCTGAGAGCCATCAAACTCAGTGACCCAGTAACTGCAAGGAGAATATTTAAGTTGAATTATTACAGAAGTGTACTTTTGTCAGTTGCTAAGGCTGCATTGTTCGAGTCACACTTTGTACAATGTTAGTTATTATAGCCTTGATTTCAAGGCCCAATGACAGCATGATAAATTAACGTTGTATTTCAATGGCCGCCAATTCACCTTTACCAAGTATCTCTAGATGTACAGTATCTCTTCGTAGTTGCGAAGTCCCCTGTAGCTCAGTTGGTAGAGCATGGCGCTTGCAACGCCAGGGTTGTGGGTTTGTTTCCCAAGGGGGGCCAGTATGAAAATGTATGCACTCACTAACTGTAAGTCGCTCTGGATAAGAGTGTCTACTAAAATGTACAATGTAAAAATGTTGCCAGATCTTTACCCAATCCCATCCTTTGCCAATTACCTCTTCTTACATAAGATTCTCATCAATGACAAACATCCACTGTGCAATTAGATTAGACATTATAATGAAGAAATCTGTCCAGAGAATCCTACATTGTTATGCAATGCAATGACTACATCAACGGCTGAACTTTATCATATGAACTATATTGTTCCCCATAAACTGTAACTTTCTGTCCCACATTATAACAGAGAAAAGCACAGTTACATTGTGTTCGCTACAGAGTCATAAAGACTCACTAAGAGCAATTGCTGAGAATAACGTATTATGTTATTCATAAACACATTCTTTATGCATACCTGACACAGGTACTGAAGAATAATAAGCATTTAGGCATTGGATTATCCTTAAACATTGTTGATTAAAAACTTGATAGACAGTTATGTCAGATAAAGTTGCTACCACAGTTTCACAAGATACGCTAGGTTCACCGTCACCTGTGGATAACCTTACTTCACTCCCTCCTAACTTTAATTGACAGTCTTGATACATTTTTGTTGCCATCTGTTTGGCAGGCTGTGTACCCAAGCCCTGAGGAGAGGTGGAGAGGAGACCACAAAACCAAAATAGAAACAACTTGAACGTACAGGCAAGGACCTGCTCTTCGTCTGGCTTTGACTGCTATTTATGGTCTCATGGCATAGTGGCAGAGATGCAATTATTTGTGTTTGAATTCAAACAGTTATTTGACCTTGAGAAGTTGACCGAAGCACTCTAAAGGTTATGGTACAACAGTTTCCATTGCACAAAAGCAGCAGACAGTTAGCAGATAGTTGGTAGGATAGGGCAGTTCAGCTTTGCAATTGCCACTTTATGGCTGCTATTAATCTATCACTTCATATTGTAGTGGAAAAGAAGATAACATATCAACGTTATGATTTGATTTTCCCTTGCCCTCTTGTACAATTTACATTTTAATCTCTAAAGCGTCTTCTTTTTTTATTTCAATTCGGTGAACCTCTCGAGCTATAGCCTCTGGCAGGGCAGAGTCAAGAATCAAACGGGGACATTTCCACAAGCATTGGTTGGTTGTTGCTTGTTCGCATGTTACTGGTCAGGTGCTGTTGGTGCCACTCTGTCGACAGTTGCAGAGAACAGTGTTGAGCGTGCAGTTGACCTGTGGATAACCCCTCATTATAGCAGAACAATTGACTCTTATTTCCCTCTCCAATGGTGATAACTTATGCAATGCCAATTATATTCAAACTGATGGGCAGCGGAATCAAATGCAAAATGGCACTGGTGTCTATACAGACAGATGATTGGCTTAACATGAGGGCCTATAGGAACATCGGTGGTGCTGTAGATGAGGGCAATGTAGGCCACATTGTCTTCAGTTAGTACTCAGTACTCAGTATTTGACACCAACTCATCTGTATAGATTTAGTTGTTATGAACATTTGCATTTTACTCACTATAATGAACTGGGAGCCCTGCCACAGACTTGAAGGTAGCGACTATGTCAACTGTCAATCACTGAAGTGTTTCACTGCGCAGTGTTGTGAATTCAAGGCAAGAGAAAGCAATACATTTTCACGACACACGCACGCGCGCCCACACACATTTTCCTTCACACACACACACCTTCCTCCACACACACACCTTCCTCCAAGTGCTACACAATCAGATGAATCTCCTCACATTTGTTTGTGTAACCAGACTAACCTCACGTTGTCTCCTTTGTCTGGAAGGCAGCCACGGAATGTCAGGCTTTTAATCTCAACTCTGATAGTTACCCTGAACTACATTTACTTTGTAGTTCTGTTAGTGTACATCTGGAGTGTGTTTGATGTCATGAACGCTGGCAGTTTGCCCATACTGACTGGCTATGGTTATGGAATGATCCATTATCTGAGAAGTTGACGGTAGCGTGAGGCCATGTTCTGATGCTCTGTGCCCAAAACAGAATCACTGTGTGGGATCTGAAAGATTGCTTGGGATATTACATTTTTTGTCATCTGATTTGATTTTGCATACTTACAGTGCATGTAGTTGAGACACTCACAGCTAAACATACCTACTGTATCTATCATATAAAGAGCTGAAAGATGCACAGTGATCTTTATTAATCATGTATTGAGTCCAATAGTGATGTAAAATTTCATCTTATACACCTAGGGACGGTTTCCCAGAAAAAGATTAAGCATAGCCCTTGACTCAAAATCATGCATAATGGAGATTCTCCATTGAAAGTGTTTTTTAGTCCAGGACAAGGCTTAATCTGTGTCTGGGAAACCAGCCCCTAAAGTTGGACTGGCTGAAAACAGTGGCTTATAAACATGCCCACACCTTCTTCTCAACTAACTGACACACCATTAGTGTGGCTGTGATTTATATGATGTCTATGCAAACAAAGGTCCTGACCCCGACACATCGCGTGTATTCACCTGAGAAAATGACTATTTACAGTGAGGCTGTTAAAAAGTATTTGAAAGGTGTTAGCAAGGCTTAGCCTGCCTCAGCGGTGCTCAACTTGTTTGGCCTGTAAAAGCCATTCTGCTCCGGGCCTCTTTCTTCCGTGCAGACGAAGAGAGGGAAAGAGAGAGAGAAAAAACAGCACTGTGACGGGATCCCCCTTCAGGTGAAGTGCTTTGCTTAGATAATATCACCGTTCCTACATCTACAGAACCTGTTTGGGTTACTTTCAAATAAGAGAAAAGGAGAAGAGGTGAGGCGGAGGGGGGGGGGAGTGAGCGAGTCAACAACAAAGGAGGACTGCGTGCAAACAGAAGGAGGAACTCCCTTTAGGTGAGTGCCTGGAAACATGGGCTTTGCACGAAACTCTTGTGACGCTTTATACAGGTTCACTGGAGAGCACACTTTTTTTTTGGAGGTGGTAGTGTAGTTTCACAGGGAATCATAATGATTATGATGATGATTCTAATTACCTTAAGTTTGTGTTTGCTTGCTATACAGTAGTAGTTGAGGTTGTTGTCGTTGGTAAGCACTTTGTCCTTTGAACTTGGTTGACCAGACTGTCACTAAGAAACACCACCAGAAAGATTAGGTTAGAAACCTTTGATTCAAGGACCACTATTTAGCATTGTGTCTTTGTCTCTGTGTTCGTATGTGTTTATGTTTAATTGTTTTTATGTAAATTCGTTAGTGGCCATGAATGACTTTTTAGATCTTTTGATCTATAACAGAAATAAAAGTGAGGCCTGTTACTGGTGGTGTGGTCCTTGCAGGCACCATAAACAGATCTCCCAGGTGGTCTGGGTGTGTGTGTCTGTGTATGTGTGTGTGTGTGTGTGTGTATCTGTGTCTGTGTGTGTATATAATGTGAGAGGGTGTGAGGAGGTAGTCTGTGTGCGGAGGACAGCCAGGCTCTTATGGATGGTGGTGCACTCAGCGGAGCCAAATCCAAACTGACAGCTGAGTTGAATGATATTCATTTCCAGGCCACGCACTCCCAGACCTGTTCTGGATCTGGAGCTGTGCTAGGGGCCTGAGCTCAACACTATGTGCCTGCCACGTCTGGTCTGGTGTGTGTTTGCCTCTGTGTCTGTGTTGGGGCTAATGTTTACACCATGTGTGATTTGTTTGTGTGTGTGTGTATGTGGTTGTGTGTGTGTGTGTGTGTGTGTGTGTGTGTTTGAATGTTTGTGCGAGTGTGTCTTCGTTTGAAGCTTGCATGTGTGTATATCTGTGTGTGTGTGTGTGTGCATTTGTGTGCTTGTTTGAAGTGTGCATGTGTGTGTGTATCTGCACGTCTCTAGGTGTGTGTACAGTACGTGCATCCGTGTGTTTCCGTTGGTACAGTATGTTTACCCTCACCACTATGTTTCTATATGCTGTACAAGAGCGTGTGTCAATAGCTGCATGTTGTCAGGAGTAATGGGACTTTTATCACTACATGAATGTACCCAGACTGTCCTCCAGGTAAATTAGCCTGCTCCTACCTGCCAGCCAGCACAGATTTACTCTCTGTTCTACACCATGTCCATCTTCTATCCCTGGGCCTTCCAGCAGAGCTCCCTTTGTCAGCGTTCTGTTCAACATCTCCTCCACAGTTAACCCAGACATAACTCACGTCCTCCTACTCCACCACCACCACCACCCACCCGGCCATGACTGAAGCAGCGTTGGTTGAGTGCAATATTCTTCATTCCTGGTCCTGGGAACCCACAGGGTGTGCAGGGTTTTATTCCAGCCCAGTACTAACACACCCGAACAAAAACCTGTGGGTCCCCAGGTGTTTAGAGTATCACTGTCATGTTTGTCACTTTCACTCAAGAAAATGATGTCAGAGCTACAGTCACAGTAAAACATTGGTACACAACAGCCTCACCTATTATCTTGTTTCTTGTCATTTTACCTGTACAGGACATGATGCTTTATGGTGAGTTATAGGGTATACGTTTACAAAGCAGTCAATGATGGGAGAGTATCACATATTGGTTTCGCACAACAATAAAAGTTACATCAGAGGTCATGTAATGCCACTATTATAATTGGCAACTTCATGGATGAATGTATGTAGGTGTAATCCAGCACAGGCCCTTTTAGCACTGATGTGATTCAAAACCTCTTTCAGCCTCATTAAACAGCCTTTTCCTTCCTCACAACCCACACCACTCATTGTTTCCTTTGGTGGATTTGGATATCTCATTGACTAGATCCTTAGACCTCCATGTTCAGACTGGGACGAGTCTCTATTGTTTGTGTGGTTAAATCCGTTACTGGCTATTTCATTTAGCTAGCCTAGTGGCTAATGGAACTAGCAGCTAATTGTAGAAACTAAAGCTAGTCAACTCTGCCCACAGACTTGTATTATTAAACGATATTGTAACCAGGGGTTTGAACCGAAAGTATTTTCCAATTGTTTCGTTCTGAACAGTACCATAATTTTTTTTGTTCCGTTCCACTGTTCCGACCAGCAAAATAAAGTTCTGAAGAAGTTCAAAACCAAAAAAGCTAATGATTTATATAATTTCGTTCTGTTCCTTTTTAAACCACTAAAATCGTTTTTTTTTTTTTACATTTAGTTCGACATTAAATTACTCCACCAATCAGTGAGGATAGAGCAGCTTGCTATGGAGTGGAGAGGTGGGCAAGCTGTAGTTATTTACATGCATTGGACAGACAAGTGTAATGCGCGAGATGCGACTGAAAATTTGCGGGTGGGGAGAATTGAGAGAGGGTGGAGAAGGAGCTTTGCTTGAAAGCTTGGCATCTTGTTATGACATGCATTATCTGAATTAGGCCCACAGAATTATACCTACGGAGGAGAGGCTTTTATGAAGGAACTTTGTATGTCTTTGAACTTCAGAGAGTTGGCTTAACGTTGGACCAGAGTTAGCTAGCTAGCTAACAAGCTTGTGTGTGCAGAGCGGCATCAGAATAAAAATAAAAGCACATCTTACTTTTTTGTAGAAAATAAAACCAATGTGAAACGTGATAACTATAGTAACCTTAACTAGCATTGAAAAAGTTAATCCATTCTTCTCTAATTAAAATTCTCTCTCCCTAATTTCTGAGTCACACTTGTAACGTCACTAGGCTACAGCAAGCTATGCTTCATAGGATAAGAGGCAGGTAGCCTTC
The DNA here is from genome assembly GCF_964263955.1 of Coregonus lavaretus. NCBI lineage: Eukaryota > Metazoa > Chordata > Actinopteri > Salmoniformes > Salmonidae > Coregonus > Coregonus lavaretus. Next base: position 16,428,949 of record NC_140010.1, read on the forward strand.
ACACGCACATACACTGGCAAAGATTTTCAGCTGGCAGGCAGACACTGGAATACATTTCTGAGTGACAGAGTGAAAGCTTTGCATAGGCGCTTTGTTGCGTTTTTTGTGTGACTGAAACTTAAAAGTAACGTTGTTAACCGGTTCCCATGCTTTTAAAATAACGGTTCTGTTCCGGAACAATATAGATCACTTCAGTTCCTGGTTCTAATTCTGTTCAGAGGAGGCAGCAGAAGAGCCAGCACTAGAAAAGGAGGAGACAGAATTGCCTGAAAAAGTGACTGATATACCAAAGGAAGAAGGTATGGATTTGTGCACTAGGTTGGAAATCAGTAAACATTTTCTGAGATATGACATACAATTAACACTAGAACAACTGGGATTCTCAGCCTACAAGTACCTGCTAGAGAATGTTGTCTGGCGTCCCATTTAGCCTACGCATCAGATTCACATACTGTGTTGTAATCAACCTAAATAAATACCATCTTACAAAATAATAATAATAATAATTTGATTGATTGAATGTAGTGATGTCTTAAGAATATTTAGTTTATTTTGAATATTTGTATATTGTATATTTTGAAGTACATAAAATGCACATACTAATATGTTTTGAAAAATGCATATGAAAAATGTATGCACTCACTAACTGTATGTCGCTCTGGATAAGAGCGTCTGCTAAATGACTAAAATGTCAATTTAAAATGTTCCTCTAAACATTTCATTATTTTCCGGTTTTCTATTCTGTTCCATGAACCGGTTCCAACCCCTGATTGTAACACACAGTTTATTCTCAGAAGTCAACCATCTCAGTCAGTTCATGTGACATTCCAAGTATAGATACTCATCAACAATCATCAGCAACTTCAATCTGCAGGCTTACAATATTATGAACAATACATTATTATGGATACTCTTCACTATGAGTGACATGGAAGGTCAATGAGAACTACACCCACCCGTACCACTGACCACATCTTTGCTTCCCTGTAAGAGACTTCAAAGAGACTCTGGGTTGATCTGTTTGTGAACAGTATACTTCTCTCTCTCTCTGTGTGTGTGTGTGTGTGTGTGTGTGTGTGTGTGTGTGTGTGTAGCTAGCTAGCTAGATAGCTTCCTGGAGAGTTTAGCCAGGGTAGGTCACAGTCATAGAAAGGCAGACATTGGTGTTTTTATAATACCTGTAGATAAGATTACAGTTCCTTGCAAAAGTATTCATCCCCCTTGGCGTTTTTCCTATTTTGTTGCATTACAACCTGTAATTCAAATGGATTTTTATTTGCATTTCATGTAATGGACATACACAAAATAGTCCAAATTGGTGAAGTGGAATGAAAAAAATTACTTCTTTCAAAAATTATAAAAAAAATAAATAACGGAAAAGTGGTGTGTGCATATGTATTCACCCCCTTTGCTATGAAGCCCCTAAATAAGATCTGGTGCAACCAATTACCTTCAGAAGTCACATAATTAGTTAAATAAAGTCCACCTGTGTGCAATCTAAGTGTCACATGATCTGTCACATGATCTCAGCATATATACACCTGTTCTGAAAGGCCCCAGAGTCTGCAACACCACTAAGCAAGGGGCACCACCAAGCAAGCGGCACCATGAAGACCAAGGAGCTTGCCAAACAGGTCAGGGACAAAGTTGTGGAGAAGTACAGATCAGGGTTGGGTTATAAAAAAATATCAGAAACTATGAACATCCCACGGAGCACCATTAAATCAATTATTAAAAAATGGAAAGAATATGGCACCACAACAAACCTGCCAAGAGAGGGCCGCCCACCAAAATTCACGGACCAGGCAAGGAGAGCATTAATCAGAGAGGCAACAAAGAGACCAAAGATAACCCTGAAGGAGCTGCGAAGCTCCACAGCGGAGATTGGAGTGTCTGTCCATAGGACCACTTTAAGCAGTACACTCCACAGAGCTGGGCTTTACGGAAGAGTGGCCAGAAAAAAGCCATTGCAGACCTCAATCTAATTGAGAATCTGTGGTATGACTTAAAGATTGCTGTACACCAGAGGAACCCATCCAACTTGAAGGAGCTGGAGCAATTTTGCCTTGAAGAATGGGTAAAAATCCCAGTGGCTAGATGTGCCAAGCTTATAGAGACATACCCCAAGAGACTTTAGCTGTAATTGTTGCAAAAGGTGGCTCTACAAAGTATTGACTTTGTAAGTAAAATAAAACTAAACCTAGTTTGCAGAGCATGCAGGAGATTGAAATGCAATATGTTGTTTTGTGCGCTTACATATCAGTGTATGCGTGTGTAGGTTTATACTTGTTTGTGAACACAACATAATGTTTCAGTCTGGGTGTGTTCACGTCGTTTCCCACCTGAGCAATGTTTCTGTGGTTGTTTTGTTCTGGGGCTTATGTTACATTACACAGTCTAAAAATAACTGTCAATTGTATTGTTAGTCGCTGAAAGAATCCTCCCTCTCTACTCTCTAGCTCCCTAATACTTATATATGATTTACTGTATGTTGGGCTGTTACCATTGTCAGGTTACAGACGTCATCACGGACGTCAGTGAATGAATGCCACCACGCAACAATATGATGCAGACTCTGCCTCATGCCTCAACCTGGGTCTCCTCTTTGGTTGTTTTGGACTACGACTGTGGTAATATGATATTATCGAGACAATAAAAAATCCATAACTCATGTTCTCTATTGTGAAAGAACACCTGCAAGCTGCTTGTTCGGAATAGAAATGTGGCAATGATCCAATGTTAAAATCTTTGAAAATATGCTTTCTAGTCTATTGACAAACATATCATTACAATCCATTGATTGAAGCAAACTGAGAAGTTAATTGCAGTGTATGTCAAATTTCTTCTTGAAATATGTACAATACAAGTGTATGCAAATAAAAGCTTGAAAAGTTTCACTACCAGTGAATCACAGCTCACGCCTAGACCCATCACTGCTTGGATACTGAAGATTATAATGGATTGGTTGACTCACTGATTTACTAATTGACTGATTATTTAAAGTTTCCAATGCAGATGTTTTTATCTCAATATCATATCATTTCTGGGTAACAATTAAATACCTTACTATGATTGTTTTCAATTAGAATTGTCAAAAATAAACAAAAATAGCATCTTAGTAAAGAGCAATATGTCAAGCAAGAATTTAACTAGGACTGTCTGGGAGTGGTCTGAGTGGAGAGGGGAAAACTGAAAACGAGCTGTTATTGGCAAGGAGGTTTGGAACTCTCTTTCTTATTGGTCTATTTACTAATTTACCGCCTGGTGATATCACCAGGCATGCCTAAACTCCATCCCACCAAAACAGGCTGAAATTTCAGGCAGTCTTTTTAAACAGCTCGTACACTAAAAGGGCATTATCATAATTTTCACAATTTCACAGTATTATTCCAACCTCATAGTGTGGAAATATATATAAAACACAGGGAAATCACGTTGTTGACTGCACTGGGCCTTTAAAAAGCACTGCCCATTTGGATACGTTTGTCACGCCCTGACTCAAGGGACGTTTATTTGTTGAGTCAGGATGTGTATATTTCGTGTTGTGTTTATTTCTATGTTTAAGATCTAGAATGTGTAGATCTATGTTGGCCTGTGTGGTTCCCAATCAGAGGCAGCTGTTGCTCGTTGTCTCTGATTGGGGACCATACTTAGGCAGCCTTTTGACACCTGTCAGTTGTGGGATCTTGTTCCGTGTTGAGTTATGTTATTTGTCTACCTTGGACTTCACGGTTCGTTTGTTGTTTTGTCGTGTGTTTAGCCGTAAATAAATATGAATGCATATCACGCTGCGGCTTGGTCCTTCTCGTTCATGAACGATCGTGACAACGTTGCATAAAATAAATACAGAAAATATCATAATAATGTTATACAACTAATTTCCATTATGATCCTATGTCTAGTTTGATGTGGTTCCTCTCTGCTGGGAAGAGTGATGAGAGGTATAGTAATCCACTACAGAGTGACAGATACATTGGCATCCCTGTTATTTGACTGCACCAAAATATACCTACAAATATAAACATGAGGGAAACCTCTGAAACATCACAAACATGCTGAATGTGCTTTAAAAAACAAACTTTACACACATGCTTATCTGTAACAACATGGATCGGTGATCTACGCTCGTGCGGTGACAACTCACAGACCTAATGCATAGACTTTATCTCAGTGGTCTTGTGTCGTGTGGAAAACACAGGTTCGATTCCTGATCCCTCAGCAAAGATACTGAACTGTGAAAATCCCAAATGTCCCTCTAATGCGCCTGGTTTCATTTTCGCTTTTCCTCCCCTCTTCCCCTAAATCAAAGGGAATATTATCGGAAAGCATTTAAGTAGATGAGGAATCGTTTAAGTCCTCTGTAGCTCAGCTGGTAGAGCACGGCGCTTGTAACGCCAAGGTAGTGGGTTCGATCCCCGGGACCACCCATACACAAAAAATTTTTTATGCACGCATGACTGTAAGTTGCTTTGGATAAAAGCGTCTGCTAAATGGCATATTATTTATTATTATATGGACCTCTCTACATTTTACCACATACCAAGAAATGTGCTTTATAAATAAAACACTGTCATTCTTATTTATTGCACCTCTCCTACTAAAAGTGATTTCTTTTGGTGTGTGGAAATCCCAGCATGAAAATAATAATAAACCATGTCAGCGATGTGATTTTCTCCACTGTTTACCATGACTTTAGAGACCTGCTGTGTTGATGGAGATAGACATAATTTAGATATTTCACTTAAATGGCATTGCCACTTCTACTACATTAAATGCTAAATGCTGTTTTGCATTGAGAATGCTAACTAATCTCCAAGGGGACCTGTCTCTAGCTGGCCTGGCCACTTGGTTGGCGTGACTTCCTGACTGTGTCAGGGCTGTGGGACTGTTACGTAATCAGCCTTCCTACTCCTCCATGGTCGACCTTAAAGGTGCGTGAGAGAGCCTGTTCCACCCCATTTAATGAATCATTCTCTAGCCATCAGATACTGCGTCATCAGATAAAACAGCATAAATCAGTTGTCTATATAAACATTGGAGATAAAGGATTGGAGAACATGAGAGCTACATAATGAACACAGCAGAGCTCTGATAAGTCACTCTAGATCAGACCCAAATCAGGCCTAGTGCCTAGTAGAAGATGGTTCTGTGGAATGTCTTTACCCTACACCCTCATCTCCCTCACGAATGCTTGTGTCAAATGGATAATCCCTTAAATTGTAGAATATTCTGCAGACCAATATACTGTGGTATCAGGAGGTCCTTAAGTGAGGATTATCATTATCACTTTTGAAGTGCAAGATTGAGATATTGTTGTGTTTGAAACACCTGCCAAATGCCTGCCTGCCTCCCTATCAGTACTCATATTTAGGAGAGGGAGAACGGGAGGGAGGGAGTTATGCCGCTACGCTGACAGAAACAAGCTGAGACACAAACAGTGATCTCACCCACAGCCAACCCAGCCTCTCTCCATGCTAAAATACTGTACAGGCAAGGCACAGCCCTGTCAGCCTCTCTCTGCCTGTCACGATCGTCTTGAAATGAAGCGGGCCAAGGCGCAGCGTTGAATGCGTACATATTATTTATTAAACAGATCACACGATCAAAACAACGAACGAAACGTGAAGTCCTTAGATACACACAAACCAAAAGGAACAAGAAACCACCACACAAAGTGAAAAGACCGATAGTTAAATATGGCTCCCAATCAGAGACAACCAGCTGACACTCGTTGCCTCTGATTGGGAGTCACTCAGGCCAACATAGATATACCAACATAGACTTACACACCCTGGCTCAACATAACATAGTCCCCAGAGCCAGGGCGTGACAGTACCCCCCCCCAAAGGCGCGGACTCCGACCGCGCCAAACAACCACAACAGGGGAGGGACCGGGTGGGCACTCCGCCTCGGCGGCGGATCCGGCTCCGGACATGACCATGGCACGGGTTGTGCTGGACTGACGACGCGCACCCCTGGCTTGGTGCGTGGAGGAGGAACGGGCCTTACCAGGCTGACGACGCACACCGTAGGCTTGGTGCGTGGAGCAGGGACAGGCCGGACTGGGCTGACGAAGCACACCACAGACTTGGTGCGGGGAGCTTGGATGGGCCGGACTGGGCTGGCGACGCGCACCACCGACTTGGTGCGGAGAGCAGGAACGGGCCGGACAGGGCTGACGAAACGCACCACAGACTTGGTGCGGGGAGCAGGAATGAGCCGGACCGGGCTGACGACGCGCACCACTGACTTGGTGCGGGGAGCTTGGATGGGCCGGACTGGGCTGGCGACGCGCACCACCGACTTGGTGCGGAGAGCAGGAACGGGCCGGACAGGGCTGACGAAACGCACCACAGACTTGGTGCGGGGAGCAGGAATGAGCCGGACCGGGCTGACGACGCGCACCACTGACTTGGTGCGGGGAGCTTGGATGGGCCGGACTGGGCTGGCGACGCGCACCACCGACTTGGTGCGGAGAGCAGGAACGGGCCGGACAGGGCTGACGAAACGCACCACAGACTTGGTGCGGGGAGCAGGAATGGGCCGGACTGGGCTGGCGACGCGCACCACAGACTTGGTGCGGAGAACAGGAACGGGCCGGACAGGGCTGGTGACGCGCACCACCGACTTGGTGCGGGGAGCAGGAATGAGCCGGACCGGGCTGACGACGCGCACCACTGACTTGGTGCGGGGAGCTTGGATGGGCCGGACTGGGCTGGCGACGCGCACCACAGACTTGGTGGGAGTGGCAGGAACAGGCCGGCCCGTACTGGGAACACACACCACTGGCCCTACGTGGGGATCAGGAACAGGCCGGACCGGACTGGCAACACACGCCAGTACCTCTCGCCGTGCCTCTACAACCTCCCTCCCCCTGGTGACCAGTGACTCCCGTAATCTGGCGGCCTCCTCTGCCAACCCGCTGGACCGCTCTATCGCGGCCTCCTGCTGCCCCGACGTCGTGAGCCCCCCCCTAAAAATTTTCTGGGGGTCTCTCCTCCCCGTGGGCCAGGCCTCCATCGTTCTCGCCAGACTCTCACCCCACTGCTCCAAAGTCCAACCTCTCTCCTCTTCTCTTGGCTTGGCCCAGTCGAGACTCCTACTCCACTGCTCCCAAGTCCACCCTCTCTGCTCCTCACTAGGCTGCTTGGTCCAGTTCTGGTGGTTTCTTCTGTCACGATCGTCTTGAAATGAAGCGGGCCAAGGCGCAGCGTTGAATGCGTACATATTATTTATTAAACAGATCACACGATCAAAACAACGAACGAAACGTGAAGTCCTTAGATACACACAAACCAAAAGAAACAAGAAACCACCACACAAAGTGAAAAGACCGATAGTTAAATATGGCTCCCAATCAGAGACAACCAGCTGACACTCGTTGCCTCTGATTGGGAGTCACTCAGGCCAACATAGATATACCAACATAGACTTACACACCCTGGCTCAACATAACATAGTCCCCAGAGCCAGGGCGTGACACTGCCTCATCACTGAAATACTGTAGGCCTACAGATTAACAGGCAACTTGTTTTCAAAAGAGGAATGCCAGGAAACACAAGCCTATGAACAATGTGCAATGGACTTTATTTGATCTTAGTGCTATGAAGCTTTTGGGAAACTCATCCCTGTACGTCATTCCATATTATTTCATTAGAACAAAAGCAGCTGACCCCAAGCTCGTCATTTATTTTATTTATTTAACCAGGTAAACCAGTTGAGAACAAGTTCTCATTTACAACTGCGACCTGGCCAAGATAAAGCAAAGCAGTACGATTAAAAAAACAACAACACAGAGTTACATATGTGGTAAACAAAACATAAAGTCAAAAATACAACAGAAAATATATATACAGTGTGTGCAAATGTAGCAAATGGTTATGGAGGTAAGGCAATAAATAGGCCATAGTGCAAAATAATTACAATTTAGTATTAACACTGGAATGATAGATGTGCAAGAGATGATGTGCAAATAGAGATACTTCCCTTGGTCATAGTCATGCTTCCCTTGGTTCTCAGTCTGTTATTTCCAGTATAGTTGTGGTAAAAGACACAGTGAAAGCTGGTCACATCCAGTCACCTGTCCCTGGCTTTGGCCCTTGCCTGCTGTTTCTAATCAGGAAAGTTATTGTCCAGCCACTGTGCTATGGACCATGCAACTCTACCTTTTCCAGGAAGCTGGCCTGGCAGTGGGACAGCCTGCCTGCGACTGGGAGAGGATGTTTTCTTTTCTACACCCTCTGTTTGTCAGGTCTGTACTGGAGGGGGAGGGGTTATGTGGGGGTCGAATGGTGCCTGGGTGAATTGGGGTTTCTATTTCAGTCTCTGCGATGGTGGGAGGAAGGGAGGGTCCCTCTCTAAGAGGGCTTTAGTCCGTCTCTTACCTTTGATCGAGCCTGTGACATCAGAGATGAAGGAAGGGCACCAGAGCAAGCCAGGAGAATGGAGAGGAAGTCTTGTCCTTGTGATGTCACAGCGTCATCACTGACCCTTGCCCCTCTCTCCCTAACACCCTCCTTCGCTCGCTGTTTCTTGAAATTTGACACGTTTTTGATCAAGAGTATCAAACCCCATACTCGTAGGCGATGTTTATTGTCATAATTTTGGTTGTTTGATTGACAGTAGTTGTCAGAGGGGGACTGCTCTACAACCTCACCTTCATTGTAAATTGGTGATGTGTCTTTGACCTTGTTTATTCAAGGTAATTAGCACCTACACGTTCTCTAACATACCTAACCTTACACACGGTTTACTTTGAAGTACAACAACAACATCAACAGAAGTGTTCCTCAGAAAGACAGCTTCTAACATATAATGCTTTAGATGATCTGGGAACCCAATCAAGAAGCGTGAAGTGCTCCCTGTGTACACAATGGAGGGTCAGAGTCAAAGAGGCAGGCGCGATGAAAGCACTTCCCGTCCACTGACCTCATGTCATTTCAGGCCCATCACGTTACAGCAGCGGGATCAAAACAAACCCTTTGTAAACTGATCTCCATTCAGTGCCGAGCAGAAACCCTTTGACAACAACAACCAACAAAACAACAAACGGCGTGGCAGAAGGGCAGAGAAACACCAAGAGGAAAGACCATTGACAAAAAGCTTTATAAGCGAAAAGAGACACAAGTATCCAAAGCCAAAGCCATTAATTTTTTGAACAATTGTATATATTTTATTTTTACAGGAAACCAGTGGATGTAGGTTGTTAGATTGTATCATGTATATTGCAGAGTATATTTGTAATCTCTGTACATATTGAGAAAAAGAGAGAGAGAGATTGAGCGATAGGTGTTCCTCAAACTTCCATGAACTCATGGAATTCTGAGCCAAGATTTTACTCTGCAGAGGTAAACACCAGTCAGAGCCAGAAAATATTTACAGTCTACCATGTTTCAAGAAAAAAAGCTAATATTCCTTTTCGCAGACATACTAACTGTTTTTTTCAAGCAACAGAGGTGAAAAGTGTTGAGCTCCACTTGACAGTTCTTGAGCAAAGTACCCCAGGCTCTGAAAGTTCCCTATCACATACAGTGCATTCGGAAAGTATTCAGACCCCTTCACTTTTTCCACATTTTGTTACGTTACAGCCTCATTCTAAAATTTATTAAATCAACCTACACACAATACCCCATAATGACAAAGCGAAAACAGGTTTTTAGAAATACCTTATTTACATAAGTATTCCGACCCTTTGCCATGAGACTTGAAATTGAGCTCAGGTGCATCCTGTTTCCATCCTTGAGATGTTTCTACAACTGGATTGGAGTCCACCTGTGTTGAATTTAATTAATTGGACATGATTTGGAAAGGCACACATCTGTCTATATAAGGTCCCACAGTTGACAGTGTATGTCAGAGCAAAAACCAAGCCTTGAGGTTGAAGGAATTGTCCGTAGAGCTCAGAGACAGGATTGTGTAGAGGCACAGATCTGGGGAAGGGTACAAAAACATTTCTGCAGCATTGAAGGTCCCCAAGAACACAGTGGCCTCCTTCATTCTTAAATGGAAGACGTTTGGAACCACCAAGACTCTTCCTAGAGCTAGCCAGAGCTCTAGAGTTCCTCTGTGGAGATAGGAGAAACTTCCAGAAGGACAACCATCTATGCAGTACTCCACCAATCAGGTAGAGTGGCCAAACGGAAGCCACTCCTCAGTAAAAGGCACATGACAGCCCGCTTGGAGTTTGCCAAATGGCACCTAAAGAATCTCAGACCATGAGAAACAAGATTCTCTGGTCTGATGAAACCAAGATTGAACTCTTTGGCCTGAATGCCAAGCGTCAAGTCTGGAGAAAACCTGGCACCATCACTACGGTGAAGCATGGTGGTGGCAGCATCATGCTGTGGGGATGTCTTTCAGTGGCAGGGACTGGGAGACTAGTCAGTATCGAGGCAAAGATGAACGGAACAAAGTACAGAGAGATCCTTGATGAAAACCTGCTCCAGAGCTCTCAGGACCTCAGACTGGGGTGAAGGTTCACCTTCCAACAGGACAACGACCCTAGGCACACAGCCAAGAAAACACAGGAGTGGCTTCGGGACAAGTCTCTGACTGTCCTTGAGTGGCCCAGCCAGAGCCCGGACTTGAACCCAATCAAACATCTCTGGAGAGACCTGAAAATAGCTGTGCAGCAACGCTCCCCTTCCAACCTGACAGAGCTTGAGAGGATCTGGAGAGAAGAATGGGAGAATCTTCCCAAATACAGGTGTGCCAAGCTTGTAGCGTCATACCCAAGAAGACTCGATGCTGTAATCGCTGCCAAAGGTGCTTCAACAAAGTACTGAGTAAAGGGTCTGAATACTTATGTAAATGTGATATTTCAATTTTTTATTTGTATACATTTGCAAACATTTCTAAAAAGCTGGTTTTGCTTTGTCATTATGGGGTATTGTGTGGTGATTGATGAGGAAAAAAACAATTTAATCAATTTTAGAATAAGGCTGTAACGTAACAAAATGTGGAAAAGGTCAAGGGATCTGAATACTTTCCGAAGGCACTGTATATATTTGAAATTGCTCCAAATAAGTGACCAAACTATATTGCTACTTCTTGGGCACACATTGGGCTAGGCAACTGGTTCAAGAGCTACAGTGAGGGAAAAAAGTATTTGATCCCCTGCTGATTTTGTACGTTTGCCCACTGACAAAGAAATGATCAGTCTATAATTTTAATGGTAGGTTTATTTGAACAGTGAGAGACAGAATCCAGAAACAAAAAAATCCAGAAAAACGCATGTCAAAAATGTTATAAATTGATTTGCATTTTAATGAGGGAAATAAGTATTTCACCCCCTCTCAATCAGAAAGATGTCTGGCTCCCAGGTGTCTTTTATACAGGTAACGAGCTGAGATTAGGAGCACACGCTTAAAGGGAGTGCTCCTAATCTCAGTTTGTTACCTGTATAAAAGACACCTGTCCACAGAAGCAATCAATCAATCAGATTCCAAACTCTCCACCATGGCCAAGAGCAAAGAGCTCTCCAAGGATGTCAGGGACAAGATTGTAGACCTACACAAGGCTGGAATGGGCTACAAGACCATCGCCAATCAGCTTGGTGAGAAGGTGACAACAGTTGGTGCGATTATTCGCAAATGGAAGAAACACAAAATAACTGTCAATCTCCCCCGGCCTGGGGCTCCATGCAAGATCTCACCTCGTGGAGTTGCAATGATCATGAGAACGGTGAGGAATCAGCCCAGAACTACACGGGAGGATCTTGTCAATGATCTCAAGGCAGCTGGGACCATAGTCACCAAGAAAACAATTGGTAACACATTACGCTGTGAAGGACTGAAATCCTGCAGCGCCCGCAAGATCCCCCTGCTCAAGAAAGCACATATACAGGGCCATCTGAAGTTTGGCAATGAACATCTGAATGATTCAGAGGAGAACTGGTTGAAAGTGTTGTGGTCAGATGAGAACAAAATGGAGCTCTTTGGCATCAACTCAACTCGCCGTGTTTGGAGGAGGAGGAATGCTGCCTATGACCCCAAGAACACCATCCCCACCGTCAAACATGGAGGTGGAAACATTATGCTTTGGGGGTGTTTTTCTGCTAAGGGGACAGGACAACTTCACTGCATCAAAGGGACGATGGACGGGGCCATGTACCATCAAATCTTGGGTGAGAACCTCCTTCCCTCAGCCAGCATATGTGCAAGGAATGACGTCAGGTGCCAGTTTATTTCCTCTCATTAATGGGATGCAACTGAAGCAGACATAGCTCGATTTTATCTTGTAGGCTAATATTTTCCGTATCATTATTTCTCTCTCCCATTACGGAGTCCTCTCTAGCCACTTTGAACAACATGCTTTACTGGCAAAACACACACAGTGAATCAGAGTGGGAGAAGACAAAAGGAGCTGAATATTCATTAAGAAAAAAAGTAAATAGAGATTAATTCATACTTGCAGACACTATGAGCCATGCTATACCTGTTCTGTTTTATGAAAAGAAAGGCGATACCTTCTTTTGTCAAATTGATCTTTAGAAAAATAGCACATTGTATGGTCGTCCCACAACAATGGGAGAGGGGAGTGTTGGAAGAGGAAAATAACAGCCGCATAATGAGAGACACTTTCAGAAGTTTAACTAAAGGATCCAGCAAAATTAAGGCAGTTATACATTTTAAAACATTATAATACATTCATAACAGATTTCACAACACATTAAGTGTGTGCCCTCAGGCCTCTACTCTACCATCACATACAGTGGTGTGAAAAAGTGTTTGCCCCCTTCCTGATTTGTTATTTGTTTGCATGTTTGTCACACTTAAATGTTTCAGATCATCAACATTTAAATATTAGTCAAAGATAACACAAGTCTTTTCAGCACACCACGACTGTCTTGGTGTGCTTGGACCATGTTAGTTTGTTGGTGATGTGGACACCAAGGACACCAAGGAACTTGAAGCTCTCAACCTGCTCTACTACAGCCCCGTCGATGACAATGGGGGCGTGCTCGGTCCTCTTCTTTTTCCTGTAGTCCACAATCATCTCCTTTGTCTTGATCACGTTGAGGGAGAGGTTGTTGTCCTGGCACCACACGGCCAGGTCTCTGACCTCCTCCCTATAGGCTGTCTCGTCGTTGTCGGTGATCAGGCCTACCACTGTTGTGTCATCGGCAAACTTAATGATGGTGTTGGAGTCGTGCCTGGCCATGCAGTCATGAGTGAACAGGGAGTACAGGAGGGGACTGAGCACGCACCCCTGAGTGGCCCCAGTGTTGAGGATCAGCGTGGCGGATGTGTTGTTACCTACCCTTACCACCTGGGGGCGGCCCCTCAGGAAGTCCAGGATCCAGTTGCAGAGGGAGGTATTTAGTCCTTAGCTTAGTGATGAGCTTTGAGGGCAGTATGGTGTTGAACGCTGAGCTGTAGTCAATGAATAGTTGACTTGCGGACTGTGAAGAGACCTCTGGTGGCATGTCTTGTGGGGTATGCATGAGTGTCCGAGATGTGTGCCAGTAGTTCAAACAGACAGCTCGGTGCATTCAACATGTCAATACCTCTCACAAATACAAGTAGTGATGAAGTCAATCTCTCCTCCACGTTGAGCCAGGAGAGATTGACATGCATATTATTAATGTTAGTTCTCTGTGTACATCCAAGGGCCAGCCGTGCTGCCCTGTTGCAATTTTCCTAAGTCCCTCTTTGTGGCACCTGACCACATGACTGAACAGTAGTCCAGGTGCGACAAAACTACAGCCTGTAGGACCTGCCTTGTTGATAGGGCTGTTAAGAATGCAGAGCAGCGCCTGCTTATAGACAGACTTCTCCCCATCCTAGCTACTGTTGTATCAATATGTTTTGACCATGACAGTTTACAATCCAAGGTTACGCCAAGCAATTTAATCTCCTCAACTTGCTCAATTTCCACATTATTCATTACAAGATTTTGTTGAGATTTAGGGTTTAGTGAATGATTTGTCCCAAATACAATGTTTTTAGTTTTTGAAATATTTAGGACTAACTTATTCCTTGCCACCCATTCTGAAACTAACTGCAGCTCTTTGTTAAGTGTTGCTGTCATTTCAGTCGCTGTGGTAGCTGACGTGTATAGTGGTGAGTCATCCGCATACATAGACACACTGGCTTTACTCAAAGCCAGTGGTATGTCGTTAGTGAAGATTGAAAAAAGTACGGGGCCTAGACAGCTGCCCTGGGGAATTCCTGATTCTACCTGGATTATGTTGGAGAGGCTTCCACTAAAGAACACCCCCTGTGTTCTATTAGTAATTCTTTATCCACAATATAGCAGGGGGTGTAAAGCCATTTCACATACGTTTTTCCAGCAACAGACTATGATTAATAATGTTAAAAGCCGTACTGAAATGTCTCTCAGCCAATCATCAGTCATTTGTGTAAGTGCTATGCTTGTTGAATGTCATTCCCTATAAGCATGCTGAAAGTCTGTTGTCAATTTGTTTACTGTAAAATAACATTTTATCTAGTCAAACACAATTTTTTCCAAAAGGTTACTAAGGGTTGGTAACAGGCTGATTAGTCAGCTATTTGAGCCAGTTAAGGGGGCTTTACTATTCTTAGGTAGGGGAATAACTTTTGCTTCCCCCCAGGCTGTCACACTCGTCTAAGGAGGAGGACCAAGGCGCAGCGTTGAAGGCAAACATCTTCTTTATTTAATAAATGATCACACGATCAAAACAACGAAACGAAACCGTGACGTCCCTGGTTACATACACCAACCAACACGGAACAAGAAACCACAAACACAAAGTGAAAGACAGACAGTTAAATATGGCTCCCAATCAGAGACAACCAGCTGACACTCGTTGCCTCTGATTGGGAGTCACTCAGGCCAACATAGAAATACAAACATAGAATTACACACCCTGGCTCAACATAACAGTGTCCCCAGAGCCAGGGCGTGACAGTACCCCCCCCCTAAAGGCGCGGACTCCGACCGCGCCAACTAAGTACCACAGGGGATGGACCGGGTGGGCACTCCGCCTAGGCGGCGGATCCGGCTCTGGGCATGATCCCCACTCCTTCTCTAACCCCCTAAAGTACCCCTGGTCCGGTCTGGCCCTGCTGACCAGAGCTGAACTGAACACTGGTGGAGCGGATTGCTCTAGCTCCGGCATGACGCAGCACCTGACCGGTGCCGGACCCGCCACCGGTGGAACAGGCACGGGCCGTGCCGGACTGACGACGCACACCACTGGCTTGGTGTGGGGAGCAGGAGCGGGCCGAGCCGGGCTGACGAAACGCACCACTGACTTGGTGCGGGGAGCAGGAGCGGGCCGGACCGGGCTGACGAAGCTCACCACTGACTTGGTGCGGGGAGCAGGAACGGGCCGTGCCGGGCTGACGACGCGCACCACTGACTTGGTGCGGGGAGCAGGAACGGGCCGGACAGGGCTGACGAAACGCACCACAGACTTGGTGCGGGGAGCAGGAATGGGCCGGACTGGGCTGGCGACGCGCACCACAGACTTGGTGCGGAGAGCAGGAACGGGCCGGACAGGGCTGACGAAACGCACCACAGACTTGGTGCGGGGAGCAGGAATGGGCCGGGCCGAGCTGGCGATGCGCACCGTAGACTTGGTGCGAGTGGCAGGAACAGGCCGGACCGTACTGGGAACACACACCACTGGCCCTACGTGGGGATCAGGAACAGGCCGGACCGGACTGGCAACACACGCCAGTACCTCTCGCCGTGCCTCTACATCTTCCACCCCCTCTTCGACCAGTGGCCCCCGTAACCTGGCGGCCTCCTCTGCCAATCCGCTGGGCCGCTCTGCCGCGGTCTCCTGCTGGCCCGTCGTCCACGGCGTTAGCCCCCCCCCTAAAAAAATTCTGGGCTTCACTCCTACCCGTGGCCAAGGTCTCCATGTCCCTCGCCAGCCGTTCGCCCTTCTGCCACAATGTCAAGCCCCTCTCCTCCTCATCCGGCTTGACCCAGTCGAGGAGGCGAAGGAGATCTTTTAGAGATCTCCCTGGCGATGGCTCCTGGACACGCTGCTTGGTCACATCTTGGTGGTTTCTTCTGTCACGCTCGTCTAAGGAGGAGGACCAAGGCGCAGCGTTGAAGGCAAACATCTTCTTTATTTAATAAATGATCACACGATCAAAACAACGAAACGAAACCGTGACGTCCCTGGTTACATACACCAACCAACACGGAACAAGAAACCACAAACACAAAGTGAAAGACAGACAGTTAAATATGGCTCCCAATCAGAGACAACCAGCTGACACTCGTTGCCTCTGATTGGGAGTCACTCAGGCCAACATAGAAATACAAACATATAATTACACACCCTGGCTCAACATAACAGTGTCCCCAGAGCCAGGGCGTGACACAGGCCTGGTGGCACACACTTTCTAGTAGGCTTAATTTGAAGATATGGCAAATAGGAGTGGCAATATCGTCCGCTATTATCCTCAGTAATTTTCCATCCAAGTTGCCAGACCCCAGTGGCTTGTCATTGTTGTTCGGCAATAATACTTTTTTCACCTCTTCCACACTTACTTTACGGAATTCCAAATTAGAATGCTTGTCTTTAATAATTTGGTCAGATGTACTTGGATGTGTAGTGTCAGCGTTTCTTGCTGGCATGTCATGCCTAAGTTTGTTAATATTGCCAATGAAAAAATAATTAAAGTAGTTGGCAATATCAGTGGGTTTTGTGATGAATGAGCCATCTGATTCAATGAATGATGGAGCGGAGTTTGCCCTTTTGCCAAAAATGAAATTTAAGGTGCTCCAAAGCTTTTTACTATCGTTCTTTGTCATTTATCTTTGTTTCATATTGTAGTTTGTTCTTCTTTTTATTCAGGTTAGTCACATGATTTCTCAATTTGCAGTACGTTTGCCAATCGGTTGTACAGCCAGACCTATTTGCTATCTCTTTTGCCTCATCCCTCTCAACCATACAATTTTTCAATTCCTCATCAATCCACGGGGATTTAACAGTTTTTACAGTCATTTTCTTAATGGGTGCATGCTTATTAGTAACTGGGATAAGCAATTTCATAAATGTGTCAAGTGCAGCGTCTGGTTGCTCATCATTACACACCACGGACCAACAAATATTATTCACATCAACAACATAGGAATTAATACAAAACTTATTGTATGACCTCTTATACACAATATTAGGCCCAGCCTTTGGAACCACGACAGTATCAGCCCCCGGTGACTGACTCACAGTTTCGGGAAGCAACCTGGTGATATCCTGAACTTTTGCCCCAGGAAAACACAAAGTCATTGTACATGCTGTAGTACTCTGTTTTCAATTCATGGCAGCAGGAGAGTCACTCATGGCAACTGTGGTGGGTGTGTCGATGACCTAACTGATGCCTACTGTACCAGTTGAATGTTTCAACTCACATCTCAACATACACCTACAGTAGGTTATCCCAAAACATCATATTATTCACATCAACAACATAGGAATCAATACAAAACGTATTGTATGACCTCTTATACACAATATTAGGCCCAGCCTTTGGAACTTTGGTTTTCCTAGATATGGCTACTATATTGTGATCACTACATCCGATGGATTTGGATACTGCTTTCAAACAAATTTCTGCATCATTAGTAAAGATATGATCAATACATGTTGATGATTTCATTCCTGTACTGTTTGTAACTACCCTGGTAAGTTGATTGATAACCTGAACCAGGTTGCAGGCACTAGTTACAGTTTGAAGCTTTCTCTTGAGTGGGCAGCCTGATGAAAGTTATTTAAATCACCCAGAAAGTATACCTCTCTGTTGATATCACATATATTATCAAGCATTTCACACATGTTATGCAGATACTGACTGTTAGCACTTGGTGGTCTATAGCAGCTTCCCACCAGAATGGGCTTTAGATGAGGCAGGTAAACCTGTAGCCACATTACGTCAACAGTATTTAACATGAGATCCTCTCTAAGCTTTACAGGGATGTGGTTCTGAATATAGACCGCAACACCGACCCTGTTTGCATTTCTGTCTTTTCTGTAAATGTTATAACCTTGTATTGCTACCACTGTATCATCAAAGGTATTATCGAAGTGAGTTTCATAGATTGTCAGAATATGACTGTCATCTGTTACTAGCAAATTCTTGATTTCATGAACCTTGTTTCTTAAGCTACATATGTTAACGTGGGCTATTTTTAACACTTTTCTGGGATGCTTGTTTATTTTTCTTGCTTTACTGGGAAGCTTAGCAGAGGTAGACATACTTGGGTTATTTTTATTAGTGCAGGGTGAGCTGCACACAGTGGACTTCCTACTAGGGCACACCACCTCACTGCTAACAGTATTACTCTGGTTCATAAGCATATGATTACTGCATACAATAGCTGTAGGATCAGCAGAGGCATTCCGGGCAGTAAAAGGGACACAAATTAGGTTATTTACATTGTGTCTTCCAACGCCCCTAGGATAATGTACATTTGTTGAAGCATTATGACTACTCAGCGACACAGTGGTAGGGATTAAATTAGCTGGACTTATGTCATTGATAAGTCATTGTCTCAACGCAGCCTTATAATGCTGTGAAAGGACCCAGGAACCCAAATGATTTGGGTGGATCCCATCCTACTTTTAATACGAGCTTTGTTTTCAGAAGGTATCAAAATTGTCTATAAATGTTACACCCACAGAGCTGCAATAGTCTTCTAGCCAGTTATGGAGGGCTAAAGGTCTGCTGAACCATTCAATGCCACGATTTAGGGAGGACAGAGGGCCAGATATTATGGGGCGTTTGTTGGTGTCAAGTAGAGACACAATCAGTTCTTCAAAATCCATCTTCAGCTGTTCTGTCATTTGACCCACATGAACCATGACAGTATCAGCCCCCGGTGACTGACTCACAGCCTCGGGAAGCAACCTGGTGATATCCTGAACTTTTGCCCCAGGAAAACACAGTCTTTGTACATGCTGTAGAACTCTGTTTTCCATTCAAGGCAGCAGGAGAGTCACTCATGGCAACTGTGGTGGGTGTGTCAATTACCTAACTGATGCCTACTGTACCAGTTGGATGTTTCAACTCACATCTCAACATACACCTACAGTAAGTTATCCCAAAACATACCAACGCCACCTCAACTGAACTATACAGCTGACTTTAATGACAGCAACATCATCTGCCTAGTCAGAGTCAGAGTTAATCAGATTATATATCGCTGATTCATAGCCTATACCGCTGAGCATGACACATTCATGGATCAGCTTTCATTTATGATTGACACTAGTGGTTATATAATATGATTAATAGACATGTTTAATATAAGACTATTTGTGTCTTAAGTTTCAAGTCATAAAATATATTTTTCGGTCAAGTAAAGATGCACTATATGTACAAAGTATGTGGACACCCCTTCAAATTTGTGGATCCAGCTATTTCAGCCACACCCGTTGCTGACAGGTGTATAAAATCGAGCACACAAGCATGCAATCTCCATAGACAAACATTGGCAGTAGAATGGCCTTACTGAAGAGCTCATAGGATGACACCTTCCCAACAAGTCAGTTCATCAAATTTCTGCCCTGCTAGAGCTGCCCCGGTCAACTGAACGGGACTGCCGAGTGCTGAAGAGCGTAGCACGTAAAAATTGTCTGTCCTTGGTTGCAACACTCACTACAGAGTTCCAAACTGCCTCTGGAAGCAACATCAGCACAATAGCTGTTTGTCGGGAGCTTCATGAAATGGGTTTCCATGGCCTAGCAGCCGCACACAAGCCTAAGAACACCATGTGCAATGCCAAGCGTCGGCTGGAATGGTGTAAAGCACGCCGCCATTGGACTCTGGAGCAGTGGAAACGCGTTCTCTGGAGTGATGAATCACCATCTGGCAGTCCGACGGACAAATCTTGGTTTGGTGGATGCCAGGAGAACACTACCTGCCCAAATGCATATTGCCAACTGTAAAGTTTGGTGAAGGAGGAATAATGGTCTGGGGCTGTTTTTCATGGTTCGGGCTAGGGCCCTTATTTCAGTGAAGGGAAATCTTAACGCTACAGCATACAATGACATTCTAGACAATTCTGTGCTTCCAACTTTGTGGCAACAGCTTGAGGAACGCCCTTCCTTGTTTCGGCATGACAATGCTCCCGTGCACAAAGTGAGGTCCATACAGAAATGGTTTGTCGAGATCGGTGTGGAAGAACTTGACTGGCCTGCACAGAGCCCTGATCTCAACCCCATCGAACACCTTTAGGATTAATTGGAACTCCGACTGCGAGCCAGGCCTAATCGCCAAATATCAGCGCCCGGCCTCACTAATGTTCTTGTGGCTGAATGGAAGCAAGTCCCCGCAGCAATGTTCCAAAATCTAGTGGAAAGCCTTCCCAGAAGAGTGGAGGCTGTTATAGCAGCAAAGGGGGGACCAACTCCATATTAATGCCCATGATTTTGGAATGAGATGTTCGACAAGCAGGTGTCCATATACTTTTGGTAATGTAGTGTATTTTTTGGTTTTCAATGCCAGTCATAATTGATAACCCTGATAGCAAGTGTACAGTGTCCAGAGATGTGCAAAATCAGCAGGCCGCTACCTATTTTGCCCATTGACTAACAGTGGCATGTTGACTGTCGGTCAGCCAGACACAGGTCTGATATCAGCTCACCTACAGTTGTTTGCTGGCTCATAGCCACAAGGTCCAATAAGTGCTTGCTAGCTGGGAAATGTAAATAACACCTGTAGACCACACGCATTACAAAACAGCTTACATGCTAAAGTAGAAAGCCATCAGTATTTCCAGTGTTGATATCCGATCCTCAGGCTCAGACGTTAGCCAGCTCTGTGTTTAAAGTGGGAAATTCTGCCCCATAAACACCATACTTGTAATTGCATTAAATTGATGTCTATGTCATTAACGTTGTTCTGCACTCTTATCTCTGTCAGTATCTTCATTGAGTATAGCTGCGGGAGAGGAAGGAGTTTTGTACTTGACGACAGAGTCCGTTTAAACTTCAGTAAACAAATAAGTCAAATTCAAACAGCTCGTAAGAGTTTATGTTGGGAAATATTATTTTGAGTCCAATTATGAAGACCCTCTCATTATGATTTTCCTGGCAGAGGTTGAAAACAGTCAACATGCCCTTATTATGTAGTATACGGATGTAAAGTTATATTTGGTCTGGTATTTACATTTTCCTAGTTGTTTTTTGCATGCAAGTGTGTGTATGTGGGTGCATATGGGTAAGAGCAACATGTTATGATATGGGGTGGAAGGTTATTGTTAGGACACAGACAAACACACTACCCAGGATACACGTCCACACTCCATCCCCCAGGTGGCAGCAACCGGGTCTAGGTGCTGAGCCAAGGTTTGATAAGCAAATCAGGTGCTGCTAATAAAGATCGTCATTGAGAGTACCAGCTGGCAAGCCGTGAGGCTGCTGGTTTTGTTTGGTGGCTATGAGGCCTTTCATTTGTTTTTGAGTCTTTAGTTTGGACATGCCTTTGGCATTTTTCCTTTTTGTACATATTTATGTTTCATCACCATCTGAACAATTATTAATTCCCTTGGACTGGCCGACCAAAAGGTCAAGATAGACAGAGCTGGCCCTGGACCAAGGTAAGGTTGCTGTCTCCCTGGGCAAATGTACTTTCAACACCTAGGCACATACACTAATGTCTCACAGAAATGCACACATTCATTCAGGTTACAGACCACTAATCCTAGGACCCCTAGACAAAGCTAGCTATTGGTTTCGTAACACATGGACAGGAGCTGTGTCTCTGTATTCCATTTAAATTCTACCAGCACAACACATAGCCAAACAGCCTAAAGAGAGGCAAGGAAGCACACATACACTAACACCATGCTGAGAGGTTGCTGTTGACCTGAGTGACTCCTGTCTGGCACGTGATGTGGGCTGAGGGATATAAAGGGTCTGACTGAGTCCTGAGTCACACCCACCACCCTGCTTGACTAGTGTTGTGACAGTAACTATGGATAGATGTACACAGGGAGACCACCATCAGGTATTCTCTACAGTAGTTGGCAACCTAGAACTCCCCAGAGAGATATAGTAACACCAGGTCTGACCTACAATAGAGAGGAAATGTACTATACAAACCAGGACAGGAAAGGAAGCCACCAAGTCTGAACCCATCCAGTTATCATTATAATGGCATTATTGTCTTGTTTAACATATTGAAATTATGTCTTACAGTGTAAGTGAACTCACTGACCCATTTTTAAGTAAACGTATATCATCTTAAGTAATAGTAAAAAATCGATCCCACGGGGGAGTTGGTATAGTAAAATCAAGATACTCATCCTTTGCTGATTGTGACCCATTGGCTTAGCTGTCACAGTCATTTGTAACCTAAGAATTTAAACCCTTACATAATCATGTTCATTGTGTGTCAATGAGGTTGGGACCCATGATTAGCACCTACAGAGACCTAATGGAATGGGATCCTAACAGAGCTGGTGTCAAGCCTTATGGGATTACGAAGTGGCCACCAGCCTACACAGGGATGATTATTCTTACACAACACCTGTGATGGCTAGCATGTGTCTCTCTTTAGGTGGTCATTAGGGAGGTGACACAGCAATAATGGAGGATACTGTCTTTCTGTTACTGTTTGATCTAATAGTGGGACAGTCGGGCGAGGCAGCTACCTTGCTGGGCTATTTTCCATGGATGCTGATTCAGGACAGGTGGCATTTACAGTTTACAAGCAGGACCTGTGTTCTAGCTTTTAGTGGACAATTATGATGTAACTTCATCCAGGCTTTTAAAAGTGGGACAAGAACATGGAGTCTTTTTGTTCTTTCATTCTTGTGTTTTTAAAGATCCTTTTAATCGTTTTATTTAAGACAAGTCTAACTGATGTAATAACGGTTTGGGGTTAAAGTCACAAAACTTGAATAGGTGACAGCTAAACCAATGTATGGCGCTATAAAGAACCCATTCCTAAGGTTCCATAAAGAACCATAAAAAAGTGTTCTATATAGCACCAAAAAAGGGTTGCAACCATAGCATAAACCTTTTTTGGTGCTATATAGATTTTTTTTTTTCATGCTTCTTTATAGAACCTTAGGAATGGGTTCTTTATAGCGCCATACAGACTCCATTAAGGTCCACCATTTGTTTTTAGTGTGTCTTGAAAAGGTGTCTGTTTGAACAGTGGGAAAAATGCTTGGAAGAGGTAGACATGCTATATGCTCTGAAGGAAAGGTTTTTGTCGTTTTAATAACCTTTTAGCATGGTTTGTATTTAACCTATTTTTAAACCCATCTGTTTTAAAATAAATATGTACAGAATTTTGACAATTTTTATCAGTCCAGTTATTCATTTAACCTCTTTATGTGCACAGGGTCCGGCCAGCTCCGTCACAATGAGGTGTGTCTTGTTTTACATGTTTTACAACCAATGAAAAATAACAATGGAATGTATTCAATTCCCTGCACTTTTATGATGTCATCTTGAGTGGGGATATAGCAGAGATCCCACTCTGGAGCTTTGATATGCCCGTAGGGTATATTATGTTCAAAAATATATTGAACATTTAGCCAAATCAAAAATGGTTCATAAATTAATGGAAGAAAATTGTTATTGAAGTCGAAGTACTACCCATATTACAGAGCAAGCGGTAAAGCTTCATGTGACACCAATATTTGATTTGTAGCACCTACAGATTAAACATTATGGAGTCTTAAGGGAGGACTGGGTAAGGCCAAAATTCCATAGATATGCCAACTTTGATTCATTATTTCTCAAATATGCTTTTAGGTACAAATGTCAAATATATGTCAACAAACCTTTCCCCAAAGTACCCTTCTACGGATTATATTTCCTGAAAATCCCAAAAATCATTCTTTTTTTGTTGTTCTGGTTTCGTGAGGAATCACCCTCATAAAGGTCTGTATCTGTGCCAGTAAAACCAGAAAAAACCAAATTGCATTCGTTACAAATTCATACAGACCCTGCCTGTTTATTCATACATGTGTATGGTGACCTTACCTTCCATTTATTTTGAAATACTGTACTGTTTATGTCCTAAAACCATTAATCTGCCATAAAAACAGCTTTGTCATTCCAGGAAAGTTCACAATAAGCACTAAAAATAGCATGTTACAGGAAAGATTGACTTGGCCATTGACCTGCTATTAGTAATCAAGTACAATAAATGTGCCTAAGAACTGTTTCATCAATAGAGGATGTGACAAAAGTGTTGCTTGGAGTTACAGTGGAAATAATGAAGTTTATATTTTGTGTTTACTGCATACTCATAAATAGAACTACTTTACTGTGTGTTGTTAAAAGTGTAATTCCCCTGATCTTATAAAGATATAATTATCTGGATAGAGTTTTATATGTTCAGTCAGGACAATGGCTGAACATTCTGATTCTGATGGAATCATACAATGACGCGCAATTATTTCTTTATGTCAAGGTCACCTAAAGCTAGAGGAAATAGGGACCTTTGACTTGAGATAAAACAGGGTCATTGTACATTGATAAAGCAGACTATATCAGGCGACACTTATCTGTACTTAATTTCTCAACTGCATTGAATTAATGCTATATTCTTTACAACATGTGCCAATGAGAAGTTCTGAAGTAGTTTTCTTTTCTATCATCTGGTGTTCTATGAAGTGCAATAAAACAAATAATAAAACTATTATGTTGTGTGTTTGTGTGCCTGCACGTGTGTGTTTGAGAAAGAGAGTGAGAGGTAGTATATGATGAGTGCGTGAGGGGCTTCTTGTTACCTGTTTTCACAGCTGAAAACACCAGAGAGGCCTTTCCACACCTCCTGACAGCTGTGTTCTGCTCTGTCACGCCATGGAGGCCGGCTCTACCACTGTTCCCTAGCAGCTTCCTGGAGGCCGGCATTACCACTGTTCCCTAGCAGCTTCCTGGAGGCCGGCACTACCACTGTTCCCTAGCAGCTTCCTGGAGGCCGGCACTACCACTGTTCCCTAGCAGCTTCATGGAGGCCGGCTCTAACACTGTCCCCTAGCTCCACTGCTCCCTAGCTCCTACAAGAGGGACCTACACCCCTCTATTCCTCTCCCTCCATTTCTGACTTCTCCTTCTCATCCTCCTATGTCTTCTGATCACGGTCTTATCTCGTTTATCATTTATCTCTGTGATACTGTACTCATTTAGAATGTTTCCTGTTCCCCTGTCAGAGCTCAAAGTGTACTCACTGAGTTATATTGCCCACATCAAAAAGAAGCCACTGTGTCCCTATGTGTCCCTTTGGGCAGAGATCTTAATCATTTCTTAGAGTGCTCGAATGCCTGTCAGGGTAATTTGTATGGGTGTGTTCCCACACTTAACGCACAGTACACTAGAAAAGGAGACTATGTGCTGTTTTATAGCCTTAAATAACAGCATGAGTTAGTATATTACATGGGTTGAACAATAGCCTTTACAAAGTGATGGCTTTCAATGGTTGATTACTTCCTATAGTAGTTCAACTGTCAATGCGCATCAGTGAAAAGAGAAAAAGGTGTTAGATACAGTGGGGGAAAAGAAAAAAGTATTTAGTCAGCCACCAATTGTGCAAGTTCTCCCACTTAAAAAGATGAGAGAGGCCTGTAATTTTCATCATAGGTACACGTCAACTATGACAGACAAATTGAAAAAAAAAAATCCAGAAAATCACATTGTAGGATTTTTTATGAATTTATTTGCAAATTATGGTGGAAAATAAGTATTTGGTCACAAGATTTCTGGCTCTCACAGACCTGTAACTTCTTCTTTAAGAGGCTCCTCTGTCCTCCACTCGTTACCTGTATTAATGGCACCTGTTTGAACTTGTTATCAGTATAAAAGACACCTGTCCACAACCTCAAACAGTCACACTCCAAACTCCACTATGGCCAAGACCAAAGAGCTGTCAAAGGACACCGGAAACAAAATTGTAGACCTGCACCAGGCTGGGAAGACTGAATCTGCAATAGGTAAGCAGCTTGGTTTGAAGAAATCAACTGTGGGAGCAATTATTAGGAAATGGAAGACATACAAGACCCCTGATAATCTCCCTTGATCTGGGGCTCCACGCAAGATCTCACCCCGTGGGGTCAAAATGATCACAAGAACGGTGAGCAAAAATCCCAGAACCACACGGGGGGGACCTAGTGAATGACCTGCAGAGAGCTGGGACCAAAGTAACAAAGCCTACCATCAGTAACACACTACGCCACCAGGGACTCAAATCCTGCAGTGCCAGACGTGTCCCCCTGCTTAAGCCAGTACATGTCCAGGCCCGTCTGAAGTTTGCTAGAGTGCATTTGCAGAAGAAGATTGGGAGAATGTCATATGGTCAGATGAAACCAAAATATAACTTTTTGGTAAAAACTCAACTCGTCGTGTTTGCAAGACAAAGAATGCTGAGTTGTATCCAAAGAACACCATACCTACTGTGAAGCATGGGGGTGGAAACATCATGCTTTGGGGCTGTTTTTCTGCAAAGGGACCAGGACGACTGATACGTGTAAAGGAAAGAATGAATGGGGCCATGTATCGTGAGATTTTGAGTGAAAACCTCCTTCCATCAGCAAGGGCATTGAAGATGAAACGTGGCTGGGTCTTTCAGCATGACAATGATCCCAAACACACCGCCCGGGCAACAAAGGAGTGGCTTCGTAAGAAGCATTTCAAGGTCCTGGAGTGGCCTAGCCAGTCTCCAGATCTCAACCCCATAGAAAATCTTTGGAGGGAGTAGAAAGTCTGTGTTGCCCAGCGACAGCCCCAAAACATCACTGCTCTAGAGGAGATCTGCATGGAGGAATGGGCCAAAATACCAGCAACAGTGTGTGAAAACCTTGTGAAGACTTACAGAAAAGTTTGACCTGTGTCATTGCCAACAAAGCGTATATAACAAAGTATTGAGAAACTTTTGTTATTGACCAAATACTTATTTTCCACCATAATTTGCAAATAAATTCATTAAAAATCCTACAATGTGATTTTCTGGAAAAAAAAATCTCAATTTGTCTGTCATAGTTGACGTGTATCTATGATGAAAATTACAGGCCTATCTCATCTTTTTAAGTGGGAGAACTTGCACAATTGGTGGCTGACTAAATACTTTTTTCCCCCACTGTAAGTATGAATGTATATCAATTATCAACTTGTCAGAAATATTTCGAGGTAGTATCTGGCAAACAATTAGTTTCAAACTGATTATGTATGTAGTGGAATGTCCTACATTTTCTCTCAGTTCATTTCCCACTGTACTCCATTCCACTTTGTTCCCTGTCAAATCGAACTGCCGTTAAAGCTTATTAGCAGCTAAAATGAGACCATTCTCAGAACGTATGTTCTGTCAAGAGAATCCCCAACGGGTGTCTTCTCTTCACATAAGCTTGTTGTGACAGGGTTGCTCCTGCGTATCAAAAGAAGGCCGGGCTAGATAAGATGCAAGGTGTGCCATTGAACTCAACCACATGGATATTAGCGCTGCAGGGTCTTCCTGGAACACTGTGTGGACGTCTCAGAACTGAGGTGGTGTTTACTGAGATCTGTATAGCCTTGCCAAGAGAGCAGTAGAGGAAGCTACTGAACCAGACAGCAATGAAACGAACTTGGCCAGGTCAAATAGAGGTGATACTTTAGGAGAGTGTTGGGATGAGATAAAGCACTTTGAGATGTGTGTTTGTGAGACTGCATTTAAAAGTGGGAAGGTGAAGTTTGGACTTCTTCATTGGTGGCCACCTTCGGACGATCTGGAGGGCAGGTCTACACACACGGACACACGGACACACAGACACACACACAGAGGATGTCCCCATCCTTGCCAATTCCAGCCCTGTTCCACCAGCTACTCGCTCACCTCTGATGTACCTGACATACTTGACACCTGGCAGTTATTTACCCACTTTCCACTGTGCCTGGTTACCAGAGCACCCTGGCTGTCTTAAAACAACATCACCCACAGTGGCAATTACAGACCACTCTGCCTGGCGAAGCTCTGTGGCAGGCAAAGGAGAGGGCAAAAGGTGAGGACTGGATGGGGAGCAAAACCTGCAGTCACTGTAGAATAATCTGTAAAAGCTCACTTGGGTGGTGGCCACATGACATTGCATAAAAAGTGATCAGGAGAGGAGTGGCTGTACATTTACTGTGTGAACAAGACACTGACCCTTAAAGTGAATATCCACTCATTAGTCCACTGTTGATATAGTCCCAATATGTTTTGCATGTCAGCAGTCAAGTTTTGAAGATATTGGACTTTCAAGAAGGAAAGTGTCAACGACCACATAATAATGATAATGCAAAATGCTGCATTTTGATGTGGCTTGTGTCACTTTGCATCTAGAAAGTATACCAAATGTTTTTGAGTGGATTTTCCCTTTAAGGGTCAGTAAATGTGCAGCCATCCCTTTAAATACGGTATACCTTTTAGTTCGAATTTTGTTGACAGACTCACTAGAATATATCCAGAGAACGGGTTCAGAATATTAGGGATCAATGAAAAAAAGCCATCTAAATATATGCATATGCGTCTTTGTTTCAGCACCAATTGGTAGATTAAAAAATACTCTTGTAGATTATTTTGATTCATTCTGAAAATTGCCACATTCAGTTCAACCCATGGTAATGTTGGAAGATTAGTGTATAATATGGAAAATAGTGTACGATAGTAGGCTAAACCCTCGTCCATTGAACTGTGTGATGACACGTCCAAGTAAGCCTATTGCGCCATGTGTCGCGTTCAAACTGTTACGGCTTGGTCTGCGCTGCGCTCCATAACGATTCAATTAGCCTACATGTCTTTAAAAATATATGTTGTCAACTGTTACTAATGATCCTCAGCAACAACCACACAGCTGTGACCGCGTTTACAAAGTAAGCAAATTAAGGTAAAGGAAACAATGTAATGAAATGGAATGATAATGTAGGCTATACCAACTGAAGGGAACTAACAGTAAATTGGCAGTTGAATATGTGTGGTTATCTGGCCTACTGAAGGTCGATACTGATAGCAGCTCATATCTAACATGATAGAAATAGGAAACAGAGAAAGTCGGGGTAGCCTATAATTAAGACATTCGAGAGTAGCCATCCCTGCAAGTTAAAAGGCCATACAATTTAAATGCTGCATAATGAATGGCACAGCATTTCATAAACTTTACTGTGGGAAAGTTGGTATGTTGATATGTTTCAGTTTGCTGACAAATGACAGGTTTCACATCTGTCTCCAGCGTTTAAAATATAATATAAAACAAGTCTCATTCATTCCCTTATCCAAACAGATTACTGAGAGAGAGAGAGAGAGAGAGAGAGAGAGAGAGAGAGAGAGAGAGAGAGAGAGAGAGAGAGAGAGAGAGAGAGAGAGAGAGAGAGAGAGAGAGAGAGAGAAAATGTTTATACTAAACAGTATGACTGGATACAGGTGGAGGGGGGAGAAAGGAAAGAAGAAGATGTTGATGTTGGAAGAGTACTGTTGTTGAAACATCAGGTGAGCTTGACTGTTGGCCATTAATAAAGGTTAGATGAGTCACTACACATTATGATGGAGGGACACAAACAACACCAATAAGAAGGACAAAACCAAAACATTGACACATCTCTCATTAGGAAAATTGTACAGAGATGGAGATCCCTCTGTTTAACAGCCCAACTGCTGGAACTATGAGATAATGGCAAAGACAGTATGAGTACTGTCTATCTAACACTTTACCAATAAATGAAAGATTGATGATATGTTGTTAAAAAGATGTGTTACAATAGAAGCTCTATTTATGTTTCATAACTTAGTTTCACAAAGATACCATGTGCATCCACTCAAAGGTGTTCTGATATGATATCACTATTATTATTACCCACCTGTAATAATAATGATCCATTATAGCTTATCCACTGCTTCACTATGGATCAACCCACTCTAGTGTGATCTCCATCTGCTGTGATGGAAACAGGCAGCCAGGTCATGTTCTGATTGTCTAGACTCTAATGCATGCAAATGAATGAATATGGCTGCACTGTTCCCAGGGAGAGAGGGACAATAGCGCCACTAAAGATGAGAGGGAAGATACTGGCAGCAGGGTAAGACAGGCTGTGGGTGGATCAAACTGTCACTGTGGTGCTGTTTGACTGATAATGAAGATGGACACACACACACACACAAATAAATTCAGGATTTATAGGGTATTAGTGGGTGATTTACAGAGGTGTGTTGGAGAGAGAGATTATCTAAATGAATACTAAACATGTGTGCAGTGTTGGTGAGGATGAGCAATCTCTCCCTGCCTAAGGTCATTGATCTAGCTATCTAAAATGTCAGAGTGGCACTGTCATATGTATACATTTTCACTGTATACACTATTGTATTGTAATATGTATAAGGTGCTATACTGTGTTCTGTTTGTATGCAGTGATTCGTTCTCACACAGTGGTCTTATAACAGTGTTCATACACGCCCCCTACTGGGCATCAGAAGCATGATGCGTAGATGAATACTGTGCATCAACTGGGCTAGCCAATAATTGTGTTATATTAGGCCCTATTTAATATGTGGCAGAATGTTTTTCAATAATATGTTTACTATACAACAGAATCAAGGTTCGTAGGGGAATATGAGCACTAACCTCTTTTTTTAATTCAACAGGTGTTTAATTTATCAGTGTAATATGGTCTGACTATCAGTCATAGGCCCTATTTTAGGTGTGGCAGACATTTTAAACAAATGCATTTGTTTACAACAGTATCAAGGTTCATAGGGGAATATGAGCATTGACCTATTTTTTAAATTCAAGAGTTGTTTAATTGATCAGTTTAATATAACGGTTTAAAGCATTTCACATTATTGTTATTCACCAAGTTCCCAGTTACAGAAAATGAAAATATTCCCTGTGAAAATGAATGATGATTCAGAACAAATGTACACAAATAATACAAATTCCATCCTACACAATCGCTCCATTCACATTGAATAAGAGCCGGGCTCTTTGCTAATCTAGCTCATTATCACACTGCAAATGAATCTACTGTAAGTAAGCAAACACACTCAATGTTCACCTAACCATAACCATATGTCAGCAGGGAGTGTAAGGTTAGTTCCCACCGATGTTTCAGCAGGGACATATAAACCTGCGGGACAGGACCAGGGTCTTTTTTTTAACAGTTTTTTTTTAGGGGGTAGATCAGCTTAATATTGCAGATAGATTGTAACTTCCATCAATGTAATTGTCTGCATCACTTCCAATCCCCCATGTTTATATATATATATATATATATATATATACAGTGCTATGAAAAAGCATTTGCCCCCTTTCTAATTTTCTCTACTTTTGCATATTTGTGATACTGAATGTTATCAGATCTTCAACCAAAACCTAATATTAGATAAAGGGAACATAAGTGAATAAATAACACAACAATTACATATTTATTTCATAAACAAAGTTATGCAACACCCAATTCCCCTGTGTGAAAAAGTAATTGCCCCATTACACTCAATAACTGGTTGTGCCACCTTTAGCTGCAATGACTCCAACCAAATGCTTCCTGTAGTTGTTGATCAGTCTCTCACGTCGCTGTGGAGGAATTTTGGCCCACTCTTCCATGCAGAACTGCTTTAACTCAGTGACGTGTGGGTTTTCAAGCATGAACTGCTCGTTTCAAGTCCTGCCACAACATCTCAATTGGGATTATGTCTGGACTTTGACCAGGCCATTCCAAAACTTCCAATATGTGTGTTTTGGATCATTTTCTTGCTGCATGACCCAGCTACGCTTCAGCTTCAGCTCACAGACGGATGGTCTGACATTATCCTGTAGAATTCTCTGATACAGAGCAGAGTTCATGGTTCCTTCTATTAAGGCAAGTCAGCCAGGTCCTGAGGCAGCAAAGCATCCCCAAACCATCACACCACCACCACCATGCTTGACCTTTGGTATGATGTTCTTACTGTGGAATGCAGTGTTTGGTTTTCGGCAGGCATAATGGGACCCAAAAAGTTGACTCAAGTTTGCCAAAAAGCACCTGGATGATCATCAAGACTCTTGGAAGAACGTTCTATGGACAGATGATTCAAAAGTATAAACTTTTGGACGACATGGTTCCAGTAATGCCAGCCGAAAACCAAACACTGCATTCCACAGTAATGCCTTAATAGAAGGAACCATGAATTCTGCCCTGTATCAGAGAATTCTACAGGAGAATGTCAGAACATCCGTCTGTGAGCTGAAGCTGAAGCGCAGCTGGGTCATGCAGCAAGACAATGATCCAAAACACACAATCAAGTCTACATGGAAATTGCTAAAAAGCAACAAATTGGAAGTTTTGGAATGGCCTAGTCAAAGTCCAGACCTAATCCCAATTGAGATGTTGTGGCAGGACTTGAAACGAGCAGTTCATGCTTGAAAACCCACACGTCACTGAGTTAAAGCAGTTCTGCATGGAAGAGTGGGCCAAAATTCCTCCACAGCGACGTTAGAGACTGATCAACAACTACAGGAAGCATTTGGTTGGAGTCATTGCAGCTAAAGGTGGCACAACCAGTTATTGAGTGTAAGGGGGCAATTACTTTTTCACACAGGGGAATTGGGTGTTGCATAACTTTGTTTATGAAATAAATATGTAATTTTTGTGTTATTTGTTCACTTATGTTCCCTTTATCTAATATTAGGTTTTGGTTGAAGATCATATAACATTCAGTATCACAAATATGCAAAAGTAGAGAAAATTAGAAAGGGGGCAAATACTTTTTCATAGCACTGCATATATATATATAGGTTCACACTGAGCACGTGACAGACGTGACAGAGTCTGGAGACGCCGTGGAGAACGTTCTGCTGCCTGCAACATCCACCAGCATGACCGGTTTGGCGGTGGGTCAGTCATGGTGTGGGGTGGCATTTCTTTGGGGGGCCGCACAGCCCTCCATGTGCTCGCCAGAGGTAGCCTGACTGCCATTAGGTACCGAGATGAGATCCTCAGACCCCTTGTGAGACCATATGCTGGTGCAGTTGGCCCTGGGTTCCTCCTAATGCAAGACAATGCTAGAACTCATGTGGCTGGAGTGTGTCAGCAGTTCCTCCAAGAGGAAGGCATTGATGCTATGGACTGGCCCGCCCGTTCCCCAGACCTGAATCTAATTGAGCACATCTGGGACATCATGTCTCGCTCCATCCACCAACGCCACGTTGCACCACAGACTGTCCAGGAGTTGGCGGATGCTTTAGTCCAGGTCTGGGAGGAGATCCCTCAGGAGACCATCCGCCACCTCATCAAGAGCATGCCCAGGCATTGTAGGGAGGTCATACAGGCACGTGGAGGCCACACACACTACTGAACCTCATTTTGACTTGTTTTAAGGACATTACATCAAAGTTGGATCAGCCTGTAGTGTGGTTTTCCACTTTAATTTTGAGGGGGACTCCAAATCCAGATCTCCATGGGTTGATAAATTTGATTTCCATTGATCATTTTTGTGTGATTTTGTTGTCAGCACATTCAACTATGTAAAGAAAAAAGTATTTAATAAGATTATTTCATTCATTCAGATCTAGGATGTGTTATTTTAGTGTTCCCTTTATTTCTTTGAGCAGTGTATATATATATATATATATATACAGTGAGGGAAAAAAGTATTTGATCCCCTGCTGATTTTGTACGTTTACCCACTGACAAAGACATGATCAGTCTATAATTTTAATGGTAGGTTTATTTGAACAGTGAGAGACAGAATAACAACAAAAAAATCCAGAAAAACCCATGTCAAAAATGTTATAAATTGATTTGCATTTTAATTAATTAATCATTCAGATTGTCATTGGCAAATTTCAGACGGGCATGTATATGTGCTTTCTTGAGCAGGGGGACCTTGCGGGCGCTGCAGGATTTCAGTCCTTCACGGCGTAGTGTGTTACCAGTTGTTTTCTTGGTGACTATGGTCCCAGCTGCCTTGAGATCATTGACAAGATCCTCCCGTGTAGTTCTGGGCTGATTCCTCACCGTTCTCATGATCATTGCAACTCCACGAGGTGAGATCTTGCATGGAGCCCCAGGCCGAGGGAGATTGACAGTTCTTTTGTGTTTCTTCCATTTGCGAATAATCGCACCAACTGTTGTCAACTTCTCACCAAGCTGCTTGGCGATGGTCTTGTAGCCCATTCCAGCCTTGTGTAGGTCTACAATCTTGTCCCTGACATCCTTGGAGAGCTCTTTGGTCTTGGCCATGGTGGAGAGTTTGGAATCTGATTGATTGATTGCTTCTGTGGACAGGTGTCTTTTATACAGGTAACAAACTGACATTAGGAGTACTCCCTTTAAGAGTGTGCTCCTAATCTCAACTCGTTACCTGTATAAAAGACACCTGGGAGCCAGAAATCTTTCTGATTGAGAGGGGGTCAAATACTTATTTCCCTCATTAAAATGCAAATCAATTTATAAAATTTTTGACATGCGTTTTTCTGGATCTTGTTGTTGTTATTCTGTCTCTCACTGTTCAAATAAACCTACCATTAAAATTATAGACTGATAATTTCTTTGTCAGTGGGCAAACGTACAAAATCAGCAGGAGATCAAATACTTTTTTCCCTCACTGTACATATGCATACATATACATATATACATACACACATATACACACATACATACATACATATCCTTAAAATATATATATATATATTCCCCTTTATTACTTTCCAACCCCACCACCCTTTCCCTAATTGGAGTAAACTAGTGAACAACAATGCTTAGGCCTCTACTTCCAGCTTATACTTACTATATACATTTTATGGACACAGTCAATTTTACAATAATTATATTTTGTTTGTTTTTTCTCCTGAACTTCTTCTACTCTCAACCTCTCCGATCATTTTCATGATGTCCATCCGGTTTGCTTCTATATGCCACATCTTTCTAACTGTGCTCTTTCACAAAAGCTCCCAACCTACAACCTATATACTTATTATGGACACAGTATGCTGACATTATTAGTTATCTTGTTATTAGTCCCATCCTTCAACTCCATTCAACACCACCCATCTATCTCTTAACACCATCCATATAGGATTTCTATTTGCCATATATATTTCAACTGTACTGTGATGTTTTACAAAAGTTCTGAACCTTTCTATTCTCATTTTTTCTACAGATTGTAAATTGAAAATAAACATTTTTGCTAAAAGTATTTTTATATTATTGATCGATTGACTATGACTTTCCAGATCACCCAGTAATGCTATCTGCAAGGTTAGCTCCAGGTAAACATTGCAATCCTTTAGCCATTCCTGGACCTGTGTCCAAAAACAAGCTACAAATGGACAGTACCAAAACAAATTATCTAATGATTCTGTCTCTTCGCAGCAAAATCTGCAGAGCTGGGAAGATTGTATCCCCCATATAAATAACATTCTATTGGCAGCAAGAATTGTATATAATAATGTAAATTGAAAGAGTATAAGTTTTGAATCCAGTGTCGTTTTGCGTATCAGTTCATAAACACTATGCCATGGGATCGGTACGTCAAAAATCTCTTCTCAACTATTTTGCAATCTATATGGGACGGCTGTCAATCCTTTGGTCCTTAAATGAAACTGGTATACTTTTTTATTTATCACAGTTGTCTTTAACCCATTATGTTCTTTAATGCAAGGCCGACAGACAAGTTCCTTACTTTCTACCCCTTCCACTTTCCTCTTCCATTGTTGCGGTAAGGCTGCAATTATTTGGTTATAATTTTGGGTAGAGCAGACATTTCCATATGTTTTTGTTAGCTGCATGTGCGACATAACTCCACCAGTCCTACCGATTATATCATTTAAGAAGATTATACCTTTTTTAAACATTTTTTTTTTGTCAATTAGTATATTTGAGTTTAACCACAATATTTGTTGCATTATTTGTTCTGTTGTTTCTGGAGGATTCAATTGAAATTGCAACCAACTTTCTATGGCTTGTTTTAGAAATAGTGATATTTGCGAGATTATTTCGTTTTCAAATAACTGAAA
Organism: Coregonus lavaretus; assembly: GCF_964263955.1. Taxonomy (NCBI): domain Eukaryota; kingdom Metazoa; phylum Chordata; class Actinopteri; order Salmoniformes; family Salmonidae; genus Coregonus; species Coregonus lavaretus. The sequence goes on from NC_140010.1 coordinate 16,464,847, forward strand.
GTGAGAGGTTGTAATCTGAATAAAGGGGAAAAGGCCATTCTTGAACATTGGGTGAGACAATCTTACTAATTTGCTAGAGAACCAGTTCGGATTTAAGTATAACTTTTGTATGACTGAAGCTTTTAGTGATAGGTCTAATGCTTTAATATTTAATCATTTCTGTCCTCCGAATTCATTATATAAATAGGCCTGTTTAATTTTGTCTGGCTTTTTTTTTCTTATAATAAAAAAAACTGTTCGCTAGGCGTAGGCAAGACCATCAGCAAATAGGTAAACTGGGATAATACTAAAGAGTTAATCAGGGTGATTTTTCCACAAATTGACAGGTATTTACCTTTCCATGGTAGCAAGATCTTATCTATTTTTGCTAAAATATATTGGAGTGAGATCATATATTTCCTTTGGGATATGTTTTCCGAGTATATCCACATCACCATCAGACCATTTTATTGGTAAACTACATGGTAATATAAAAATTGTATTTTTTAGTGAACCAATACATAATATAGTACATTTGTCATAATTTTGTTGTAATCCAAAGAGGTTAGAAAATGTATATAGATCCTCTATGAGGCTGTGGAGGGATTCTAGTTGTGGATTTAAAAGAAAACATGAATGATCATCGTACAATGACACCTTTGTTTTTAAGCCCTGTATTTCTAATCCCTTGATATTATTGTTGGATCTGATTTTAATAGCTAACATCTCGATGGCCATAATAAATAGATATGCCGATAGTGGACAACCTTGTTTTACTCCTCTTGACAGTTTAAAACTTTCGGAGAAATAGCCATTATTTACTATTTTACACCTAGGGTTACTATACATGATTTTGACCCATTTTATAAGAAATTCTCCAAAATTGAAATGCTCCAGGCATTTATATATAAACCCCAGTCATACTTTATCAAATGCCTTTTCGATGTCTGCTATGAATAGCAGGCCTGGTTTCCCAGATTTTCCATAGTGTTCTATTGTTTCCAGTACTTGCCTTATATTATCTCCAATGTATCTTCCATGTAAAAAACCTGTCTGATTAGAATGAATAATGTCTGACAATATAATTTTTAATTCTATGCGCTATACATTTTTCTAGAATTTTTGCATCACAACACTGAAGTGTAAAGGGCCTCCAATTTTTTTAATGGACTTTATATTTTCCACTTGTATCCTGTTTCAGTAATAATGAAATCAGACCTTCTTCTTGAGTGTCTGATAATCTACCATTTACATAGGAGTGGTTAAAACATGCTAATAACGGTCCTCTTAGTATATCAAAAAAGGTTTGGTATACCTCGACTGGTATGCCATCCAACCCTGGAGTGTTCCCGGACTTAAAGTCTTTAATTGCATCCAGAAGTTCCTCCTCTGTAATTTCACCATCACATGAGTCTTTCTGTATGGCTGTTAATTTTACATAATCAATAGAAAAAAAATCTCTACAATTAGCTTCAGTTAGAGGTTTCAGGCGACTGAAACGAAAACATACGCTTAAAGTACTTTTTTTCCTCCTTCAAAATATAATTTGGTGAATCATGGGTGACTCCATCAATTGTAACCAGTTTCATTAAATTATTTTTTGTAGCATTCCTATGTTGAAGATTAAAAAAGGACCAGAGTCTTTCTAGTACCATACCAGGCCCGAGCCCCGGCTTTATTGTTCTAACCGGGGTTGTTAAAACCTCCATGTTTCTGTGAAAATTAAGTTTCCCAGAGGGCTAGAGGTGGTCCTAATGCTAAGCCGAACAGAGGCTGTAAGTCTCGCTTAATGGAAGGTCAATATTAGTGCAAAGAGCCATCACTGGGTCTTTCTCATTTTTATACCTCAGAGAGAGGCAATACACACACACACACACACGCGCGCACACACACGCACACACAGCTGTCTGAAGTGGTATAAAGTGTAAGACCAGATGGACTACAGCTCTTTCTGATTGGTCTGTCTATCTGTTAACTTATAACATCTCTAGGTGATGTAACAGGCTCAGTGGTGAAGGGCTCTCTCAGTCAGAGCCCTTAGCACAGGTTTTCCATTGTATTCTTCGAGGACTTCCAAGAACATGTTGGCATGGTTCCCCCTCTTTTGTCTATCTCTATGGCTAGTCATTGTGTTCAGATTTTGATCCAGGCTTCTCACAGACCAAAATCCACATTTTGATACGGGCTCTGAAAATCATCTGCGATGATCCGATATTGACAAAATTATATCACCATCAAAATCTATCTTTCTGTCAAGAAACATACGGCCATAGAATCCTATAATTCATAGCATCTCTATGCATACAGCATTGGTGTACGAAGTCCTATTAATAGCACAGAAAAGTAAACTTTATCCTCAGTACCCATAGTAACAGCACTTAAAAATAGATATTACCCATGATAACCTATGCAGGCAATGAAAATGATACTCCTTACTTTGACTGACAAACCGTACTTCTACAGGGCCAGCTCAAAATGAACCACAGCAAACATCTCTTGCTCTGTTTACATTCTGTTCCTGTAGCTCTGAGTAAAGGGTTAGGGTCCCTACTCCACTGTTTATACTGCCTGTTTCCTGTGTGGCTGCCTGGTCAGGAGCAGGAGCCTATGGGGGGAAGACGCTCAGATACAAACCAATCAAACATAAACACTGAACAATGGGCTGAGGAATGAAGAGGTTAGGCTACACTCCCCTCCTCCCCACGCCTGATCCAACCCATCCACTGGGGGGTGTCTGTGACAGTGCCGTACAAGGACGTCTGGACAGACGCCATGCCTCCATGATGCTTCTATCAGCTAATTCTGGTAGTATCCAGCAACTGGACTGAAGGCCATACTGTAGCTTTCTAAGAGACCACCAGCGTAGTTGACTGAGTTCTGTGTCAGGACTCTAGAGAGTACCTAGAACCACTCTAGAATCTGCAGTGTCCTTCTAGAATCTAGATACAGGCATGTGAAAATCTAATTTCCCAGTTATCCCTCCCTAGGATTGGTAAAATGAACCAAAATCAACAAATTGTTCCTGACTGCCTCCTGTGCGAGTCAGGGTCATTAATCAATATGGTGGTAATATACCTGTTGGTATTTAGTGGCCGTGCTTGGCGTGAACATGCCTTTAATGACAGAACTCCATGACTCTCTTGGGTCATTATGCTAAGTTGTGTGTTTATGTTCACTAACTGGCCCCATGATGCCTTGCCACTAACCACAGCAGACCAGGGTTCAAATACTATTTGTTTTCTTTCAAATACTTAAGCTGTGCTTGATTGAGTTTGCCTGCTGTAATGGAGCCAACAGAATAGTCCGCAAAAGTGCAAACCCCGCCCATCTGGCACTCCAGGCAGGCTAAAGCAAACGATAAACATTTTTGAACGATTTCAAATACTATTTCAACCCAGCCATGGTCTGGGCCGGGGCCAGGGACAAATTACATTAACACAAGGTGAATGCCATGCCAGGCAACTCTATCAGATTGTGACTTTGATCAATCAGTCTATTAGACAAACCCAGGCAGCAGCATTAGATAACTGTTTCTCTATATACTCCTAGGAGAGTGGTTGTCTTTCTTATCAAAGCAATAAGGACTCTGTCCACTGACGCTGTCTCTGCATCGCTCAGCTGGAGCTCAGTCTCAGTGCTTGGGTGGTCCCAGGCTTAGCCTCTGTAATGGTGGTGGAGGGGAGTCGTTCCCAGAACAAGTGGAAATGCAGTGAGAATGGCTAATTTAAAACCGAGAGGGATAACCTGATAAAACTGATGGGGCCGATAAGGCAAAGGTCGGACTTGTTTCTTGAAATGAACTGAGGGATACAGAGAGCAAGAGAGGCATGTTAACAGCCTACACACTGCATATTTCAGAGAGGGTGTGGGGGGACGTAAACAGTAGAGGGAAAAGCGGACAAAGGGTTTGCCCCTGCACCCCTCTGATGACCATTTCAGACTAAAGATCTCTCACATAATAAGTACTCTCCTCTCTCAGTTTAGGATGCACAGGATGTAACGTATTTTTGTCCTCCAAGAGAAAACGTTGTATAAATTTTATTTGTTTTGTTTATCCTGACAGAGTTGACTGTGTTGGAGTGACCGTGTGGACCATTTCACAGGAAGCCATTGTTTACTTACCAGAGCTCCCTGCTAAGTCTGGAGAGCCCAGCTATCGTCACCCAGGAGCAGTTAGCTATGGGGAGCACTCGGGTCAGGTACGGGGTCAGGTAATAGGGAGGGGGGATGATTGAGAGGGGGAGGCGGGGGTTTAGGGGGTTTAGGCATTACTTGCTTCTGCTCAGCGTCTTTCCTGTCACTGTCCCGTGTCCCTGACCCTAACCCAGGACACTGTTTGGGGGGGCGGGATTGAGGATAAAAGGGTTGTTCCTTGTTCCCTACCACATTTCCTGTCGTCTACACTATGCTGGCTCTAATTGGAAATATGGGTGGCCCTGTTTATTTGCTCGGTAGAAATGCGAAAGGCGAGGTTGTATTTATATTTTCATGGCGCGTTCTCAGCAGTGCAGCATTACAGGGCCTTCCCTAGAGATGCCATAGAGGGGGGAGGGGGGGGGGGGGGGGGGGCTAGGTTCGATTAGGTCGATGTGTGTCTGTCAGGGAGTAGGAGGACGGGGGGGGGGGGGGGGTCCCTTATTGAACATTTAGAAGGACATTTAAAAGAGAGAGGAAGGAAATGAGGGGTCCCTTATTGGGTCCTTGACTGGCCATGTTCTGTATACAGTACATTACTTTAACACAGCAATCTAACCCTCTTAGAGAAGGGAATTATTCTTCAGATTCTACCCCAGAATCTCTCTCTCTATTACCATAGGCACACAGTACATACATTATACACTACTGTACATGCTGCACCAAAGCCTCGGCCAAAAGGCCCCATAGGTCCAGGAATAAAAGCTATGTTGAGAAGAGCCATGTGAGTGAGATGTCGTTATGTTTGTAGGACTTTGTGTATTTATCCTCTGTACAGCAGAGCCAGGACCAGGGGCTGCTGCTGCTGCTGAGTGGCTTAAAAGCAGGGCTGTCCGCTGGGGCTGAGGCTGCCAAGTGCCTGGGCCGGGCTCTGGATAAAGTAAACACACACACACACACACTGGGGCTCTTTCCCTCTCCCATCCTCCTCCCCGGCCTGCCCATCAGCTGGAGACCACACAGCCAGACCACACAGAGTCTGAGCTCGGCCCAGGCCCCTCTCACGCAACACGACCCGCGAGCTGTCACTCTGAACCCCCTCCACACACACACACACACACACACACACACACACACACACATATGAGAGGAAGAGAATGGTAGTGTCCATAGGTGTATGTATTTCTGTGGTTATTACACATTTTAAAAAGTTATGAATCAGTCCATTGAAGTTGTTGGGTTGGGATTTTCTCCTCACAAATCTACATGTCAAGTATGTCAAATATGGCCCAGAACAGAGCTTTAGTGTTGACAGGAGAACCTCTCCTCTTGATTGATTTCATGGTCCTTCTTTCTCTCTCTATTTCATGGTCACATGCGAGTGGTTTTACTTGACTCGTGGACCAAGAACAAATATACAACCATTGGGCTAAAATTCATTTCAAGTGTCAGATGCCAATATCTGTGATATGTAATTGGACATCTTATTTTAAAGAGATGTTTAATTGAAGGAATTAGATTAGAAATTTGACATTTGAATATAAATGTTAGTTTTATTATACTGGAAATGTTAGTTATATTAATACTGTAACACAGTACTGTGTGAGTATGTGCGTGTACTTGCTTATGTGGGTGCTTGTGCGCTTGTGTGTGTGTTGGAGGTCAGGGTGTTAGTAGAGGCAGGGCTATGGGTCATTAGCAGAGATCAGAGGCTGTGTAAATGCGTTGATTGTGGGGCTCTGGCGGTCTCAGCGTAGGCTCTCATGGTGGTCATTCTGCTGCAGGGTTGCTTATTTCTTCGCTCTCTCCAACTGTCTTTTTTACTACAGCTGACTAATCACATACTGTAGCACTCCCTGCTGGCGATACCGTGTACTGCACCAGTCTTCATCTATAACACTACTGCGGAAAAGCAGGATGAAATACTTCATGACCAAGTAAAGGGTAGAATCAATGTACGATTCAGGTATTGATTTAATTAGTTGTTGTTCAGACAACCCTTTCTCCCTGTGTCAGTGTATTATAAGGACAGTAAAGTTGGTTAATATTCTGCTAAATTTCCTCCCACATTATCCAAAGAGAAATCTTCAATTTTAATGAATACATTTCTGATATCACTTAGTAACTCTCTCCAAGCTCTCCACTGGCCTCAATGGACCCATGTATTTTTCCCACAGTGTTTAGAGAAACATCCTTCTCCTCCTCCAAAAGCCCCGCCATCCCTTCCAAGCTCTAAACAGGCAGGAGCCGGCCCCAGTCTGCACTTCTCTCTGCCAGGTAGACTAGTCTACGGTATTGTTCTGCTTGACTATCATTCCATCTGTATACACAGAGGCCTGTGGTCATTTGCGTGTTTCCCATTACTTTACTGTTTTTTATTATCTTCCGACAACTGTTATTGCTTTCCTGACGTTGCAGTGGAGTGGTTTGCTTTCATTGTTATCTGAGGTGGGTCAAATAAATACAAACAATGCAAGGTGGTTAATTGTGGCGATAAAGTTTTGTTTGTTTTTAGTGACTTCATCATAAAGTGCCGGAGACTATTCTCATGCCACTCAGAGCTCGCTCTACAAAGGCAACATTTGTGATTGGATGAAGGAAGGTAAGAAAGGTACTTTTACAAGAGTTAACTACCAGTTTGATAACCAAGGCAGTGATGTCAAACAGCTCACATTAATGCATAACTCCACACATATAATGTATGTGCCATTACCCATCAGCCACTGCTTCATGGGAGCAGGACATCTGTGATTGGCTGGTAGGTGTTGACAGGGGGGCATGAAATGTCAGACCCAGGGGTCAAAGGTCATGAGCAGGGTAATGGGGTCAACAGGGGTCAATGAGCTCCCCTGACCCTGTGGCCAACAGACAGGGGTCAGTCAGACTGTTCTGGCGTTAGAGGGAATTGGTCATTTTGTCAGCACCCTGGACGCGAAACCGTGAGAAGTGTCTCACCCTTCACTGACCCTAAACACACAGAGGTTAGTGACACAAGGGTTCAGATACACACCCTCATTCATCCAAGAGGTACATGTACCTGGGCCGTCTTTATTTTGTCATCCCTGGATCAACAAGTCCATCAACCAATCAGAAAATAGTCTGCCTTGTGACATCATCAACATTTGCAGTGCTACCTGCCCCACCCCATGAAAACATTTACAGTTTTTTTTTATTGCTAACAAGCATTGTTCAATACTGCGGATACATGTGCAAAACTCTAAATACAGTTATCACAACAACACTCTATGTGGCAACCTGTGGATAATTTGTCATTGCTTTGACACAAAATGCATTCAATGACATCTTTCAAATTACATAAATACTTGTCTCACAAAAACACATTTACCAACAAAACCCTATATCTATGTATCCCGAGTGGCGCAGTGGTCTAAGGCACTGCATCACAGTGATAGCTAGGTCCTGGTTCGAATCCAGGCTCTGTCGTAGCCGGCCGCGACCAGGACACCCATGGGGTGGCGCACAATTGGTCCAGGGTAGGGGAGGGAATGGCCAGCAGGGATGTAGCTCAGTTGGTAGAGCATGGTGTTTTCAACGGCAGGGTTGTGGGTTCGATTCCCACGGGGGGCCAGTATGAAAAAAATACAAAAATAATGTATGCACTCACTAACTGTAAGTCGCTCTGGATAAGAGCGTCTGCTAAATGACTAAAATGTAAATATCTAGGCCTCCTGTAGCTCAGTTGGTAGAGCATGGTGCTTGCAACGCCAGGGTTCTGGGTTTGTTTCCCACGGGGAGCCAGTATGAAAAATGTATGCACTCACTAACTGTAAGTCACTCTGGATAAGAGTGTCTGGTAAATGATTGTAATGTAAATATCTACAGACCGTTTTGCAAATGTTAAGATACCCTTATCAAAACTGTTCAACTCAAGTTCAAAAGCTTATGAAATTTGAATTAGACTGCAATTTTTTACATTGCTACAGTAAAAGCAAAATATAATTTCTAAAATAATAACTCTTAATTATTCACAGCTGATTTTCATTCTACATTACGTAACTGAAGACCTACCATCTCTACAAAAGGGAACATCTTTGGAATATATTTTACATAAACATGGACCCAGCCAGAGATCGTGTAGTGGCTTACAGAGGTGGAAGAGTTGCCGGGAGAGGCAGAGGATTACGTATCCGTGGTGGAAGACAACTGAGGGGAAGACCCAGAGCTGTAATTGTTGACATGGTCATTAGCAACAATACCATAAATCTCAGAGAAATTCAAGAGAGAGTGTTGGCAGACAATAATACAAAATGTTGAAAGTGTAAGCACGACAACCATTGCTAGAGTCTTGACAAAGCATCATATCAGCATGAAGCAGGTGTACACTGTTCCCTTTGAGAGGAACTCTGATCGTGTCAAGGAACTCCGGTACCAATATGTCCAGGTAAGATATCTATATCCTGTAATACAGTACTGTTTTTACTCTGTGAACAAAACCCACCAGAGCACTGCACACTCAGCAGTGATTTCAGTTACAGTATACTGTAATGTAAACTACTGTTATAGAATAACTGTTATGTTGCCCTGTGGATTTACAATATTTTAGAGTGTCATGGAGCTTGAAGCCAGGCCAGCACCCCACATGTTCGTCTTTGTGGATGAGGCTGGTTTTAACATGGCCAAAACACGCCGACGTGGAAGGAATGTGATAGGGAAAAGAGCAACAGTGAACGTCCCGGACAAGAGGGGTGCCAACATCACAATGTGTGCCGCAATATCCTCTGAAGGATTGCTGTTACATAAACCACTAATTGGGCCATACAACAAAGAGCGCCTCATTTCATTAATGGATGACCTCTATGGAAGGCTTTTGCCAGGTGAAGAAAGAGGGCAAGTCAGAATAAATATGGAAACCTGGGTGATTGTATGGGACAATGTGACATTTCACCACTCCCATGCAGTCACAGAGTGGTTTGCAGCCCATCCCGGGATGGTGTCACTTTTCCTCCCCCCTTACTCTCCCTTCCTCAATCCCATAGAATAATTATTTTCCTCATGGAGGTGGAAAGTTTATGACCACCATCCGCATGATCAAATGTCACTCTCGGATGCAATGAATGCAGGATGCCTGGGTATCTCTGCAGAAGATTGCCAGGGATGGATCAGGCATGCGAAGAGATTCTTTCCCAGGTGTATTGTGCGAGAGGCCATACGGTGTGATGTGGATGAGAACTTGTGGCCCAATGCAGCAGACAGCGTTGACTAGCATTGTTGTATATCTGTTTCATTTGGACAATATGCTATGCATATTCATAGTGTGTATACTCTTTTTGTTTGTTTAACAGTACTGGAATTATTTATTTTTGTGTATTTTGGAATTACTCTGCAAAAAGCAAAATACAGTAATTTGCAGAAATACAGTAAATTGTATTGAAGCATATTGCAGCCTTTCTGCTTTGTTTTTTTTACATATCTTGCAGGACATTCTGTACAGTACAGGTTTGCCACTCATCTCTAAAAATGACTGTTGGTTCATCTAAAAAAATATGATATTAAAGACAAATTGACACATTTTCAAGTGGTAGCTGTTTTTAGAGTTGTGTAGGTCATCATACTATGAATGACAAAGTGTGCATGTTGTGAGAGACTGCTAGCTTTCATTTGGCAGAAAGATCTGCTTTTGAGACAGGATGTGCATTGCCAAGTTGCATGTTGTTTTGATAACTGTATTTAGAGTTTAGCACATCTATCCGCAGTATTGAACAATGCTTGTTACCAATCGAAAAAAACAGTAATATTAAAATCTGAGCCATGATGATGATCTGGGATCAACACAGCTAAATGGTGATCCAGGATCAAAACACTTGAATGAAGATCCAGGATCAACACTTATATGGCGATCCAGGATCAACACAACTAAATTACAGTTTTTTTGGATTGCTTACACACTAAAATTAAAAGTAGTACACTATTAGCAAAACCTTACACTCAAGAAGCAAAACATCAGCCCATATTTGCACAACTATAAGCACATTGTCAACCTTACACTTGTTGCAAAACTCTACACACAGTGATTTGCAAAACACTAAACACACTTAACATACATTACACACAAAAATCTATCATGAAGTCACGTCCTTGCAATACCAAAGCACTGACTGTCAAATTACCACACCGTCCAACCAATTGGTTCAACACAGTCATCAGGTGTGCAAACACTCGTTTGCTTAATTGTAGACACACCAATCAGGTGTATAAGCACTATAAAAAGCAGCAGGTGAGTTCATCGGTCTTCAAGCACAATGGAAAGAGTCAGAGAAAGAGTAAGACGAGGAGGAGGAGGAGGAGGACGACGAGGAGAACGAGGAGGAGGACGAGGAGAACGAGGAGAACGAGGAGGACGAGGAGGACGAGGAGGACGAGGAGAACGAGGAGGAGGACGAGGAGAACGAGGAGAACGAGGAGGACGAGGAGGACGAGGAGAACGAGGAGGACGAGGAGGAGAACGAGGAGGAGGAGGAGGAGGAGGAGGAGGAGGAGGAGGAGGAAGGGGAGGAAGAGGAAGAGGAAGACAAGAAGGTGCTCAAAGAGGACCGAATCTGACAAATGAGATCCGCGCAACACTGGTTGACCACATTGTCAACCACGGCCTGATGCTGAGGGAGGCTGGACTGCGAGTACAGCCAAATCTAAGCCGATATACAGTGGCAAGTGTGATGAGAACATTTCGACTGGAAAATAGGTATTGTAAAAATATCATCATATCAAAAACATCTGCACGGTTTCAGTAACTGCTTACAGTACTATATTATATGCACTATCAACACTTCTGTTACCTTTTCCTGTGAAATTACTGTACTATTGTATACTGTTTTTTTTTCTACATAGGATTGAGGGTCAGGGACGACAAGGGGGAAGGCCTCCTATGTTCACAGAACAGCAAGAGAGGGAGATAGTAAACATGGTTTTGGCCAACAATGCTATAACACTCAAGCAGCTCCAAGCTAACATTGTCAATAACCACGCCATTTTCAACGATATCCATCAGGTCTCAACATCAACACTGGCACGCATCCTAAAAAAAAAACATATTCAAATGAAGCAAATTTATCGAGTGCCTTTCGAGCGCAATTCCGAAAGGGTGAAACGACTGCGGCATGATTATGCAGAGGTATGTATTCACATTAGCAGTGTGATCTTGCATACTGTCTCATAATCTTTTACTGTACTGTAATATGTATACTAGATCTACACTGAACTACACAATTTTGCCTGACACTGTTTTTCAGAGAGTTTTACGAATGGATGGAGAGGAGATCCAGCATGAGTTCATTTACGTAGATGAGGCTGGGTTCAACCTGACGAGAACACGAAGGAGGGGAAGAAACATCATTGGCCACAGGGCTATAGTCAATGTCCCAGGGCAACGTGGGGGTAATATAACACTCTGTGCAGCCATTACACAGAATGGGGTCCTCCACCGCCATGCCCATATGGGCCCTTACAACACAGCACTCATACTTACATTCTTGGACCAATTGCACAACATAACAGCAGCAAATCAAATCGATCATATGCAATACATTGTTGTCTGGGAAAATGTGTCTTTCCACCGCTCTGCTCTGGTTCAGAACTGGTTTCAGCAACATCCACATTTCACCGTCCTATATCTTCCACCATACTCTCCATTCCTCAACCCTATAGAAGAGTTTTTCTCGGCATGGCGGTGGAAGGTATATGATCTCCGTCTCCAGGCTGAGGTACCCCTCATCCAAGCCATGGAGGAGGCCTGTGACCAGATGGAGGTAGCAGCAATGCAAGGATGGATTCGTCATTCAAGACGTTTCTTTCCAAGGTGTCTTGCTAATGACAACATTGCCTGCGATGTTGATGAAATTCTCTGGCCAGATCCAGCTAGGCGAAGAGACAATGTCTAGTTATTTGTTTTAATGTTTTTGAACTTACAATACGTAAAGTGACGTTTGGTTACAGTATTATGAATCTCCATGTCAACATTTTGGGCGTGTTGAGAAATAAACGAGTTTCTTCAGTCTGCAACATTGGTCTTGTGTAGTGTTTGGTGAATTTACATTATATTTGTACTTTGTTGATAGTAGCCTACTCTAATCATAGGGAAGTAGAAGTGCTAAAAGTGTTTTTGGTTTATCACAGCAGAGTGTAACTCGTGCAAACAGAGTATAGTAATGTGAAACGTGTGTGTTTCATATGGTAACAAAGTGTGGTTTTTAAAAAGAAGTGTATAGTTTTTACAAGAGTGTTTAATTTTGCAAAGGATCTGTAGTGTTTTGCTAATTGGGTGTGTGGTTGTGCTAATTGTGTGTAGTGTTTTGAAAACACGGGCCCTGTTTTGAAAATCGTGCTTAAGCAATCAAAAAAAACGGTAAGATCCAGTTGGTTGACTGGGCCCTGAACATTATGGTGAACATGTGTGTGCATGTGTACTTTTATGCTTGTGTGTACGTGAGTGTGTGCGGACATGTGTTTGGAAGAAGGCACATCCTGCATGTGACAGAGACAGATTCGTGGTCCCAAGGGTTGTTTTGGTTTGGTTGTCCTGGCTTTCCTGAAACACTGATCATCTATTGTAGACACTGAGGTCCAGAGTGTGTGTGTGTGTGTGTGTGTGTGTGTGTGTGTGTGTGTGTGTGTGTGTGTGTGTGTGTGTGTGTGTGGATGGTATAACCTACTTGTACAGTTCAGCCATAACCGATCTGGGAGGCTTGTTTTTTGTTTAACCTACAATTCCTGTAACTTAAAAAAATCCTCTCACTGAGTGAAAGGGTTGTCCCGCTCTCTTTATGCTCTCTCTTTCTCTCTCTATATGTATAGTCACCTATCATTCATGTGATTAAGCTGAAGATCTAGTCCAGATGGCGGATACAGCAGGGTAAACGTGTCCCCATGCAGCCCTGTAATTTGCCAAGTGTTTTAGTGCTGCTGTGACCACCCATGGAGGTATGAAAATGATATGCAAGCCACCCAGTAAGATGTCTTTCTTCCTACACATACACAGACATGTTGTACACACACACACACGCACACAAAATTGTCCCCCTTGAATCAATTTCTGGATATTCAAGTAATTTTTACAAACTCTTATTGAGTTTCTCATCTTAAATCGTTTGACATCTGTAATATCCAGCAGAGGGCAGTAATGTAGAAATTAAATCAGTATTTAAACAGAATCTGAACGATCTGTATCGCCTTCATTTTTTTGCAATCCTTGTCTTTATCAGTAAACCATTTAGGTCACTATTATGAGTTTTAAAGAAATCACTCAGACATACATTTTTGGTTACGTTATTTATGTCAGCAGTTTATCTGATTGTTTCTAAGAAATTCCATTGTAAAATGGAAATTACATAGTAACAAGCCTTAGTATTCTACCTAATTTTATTACATTGGGATTTTCTGAATAAAAAAACATATTGTACCAAAACATTCCCATGCATTTTACCACATAATTTCATAGTTAGAATGAGGTAATTTGCCATTGCATTAACAATCTATTTCTAAAGCAATCAAAAGTCAGTACGTGGTGATCTTGTATTTCCACTATGACATGTTTCTCTTAGATTTTAGTTATTAGCATTATTAACAGACATTGGTTAGAGACTAGTTAGAGACTGAGTCACCCACACCGTACAGACAGTTTCATTTCTCTGTAAAACCTGATGTGTTATGATGGTGGGACACGTGTCTGGTCTCTGGTGCTAATGCTCTGTACCCTGTCTGTCTGTCCTGCTCAGTAGCCTTGGTTGAGGTGAGAGCTGTCAGGCTCTGCATAGCAGCTCATACATGGAAAGAGTCAAGTCTCAGTCTTTGCTTCCTGCGAAGGGGAGAATCACCCTCTCCCCTTTGTTAGTCTGCTTGCTATTGACTTCACTCATATTCTGTAGACTAGCTGAATATAATCAGATAATGTGGTTGTAGATAAAATTAGATATGGTGTATTTATCCCAAGTATGTTCAAATTTCAATCAAATCCTCTCATGCTCCATCATCATAGATTTATTTATATATTTTTTTCTTTAACATTTTCAGTTATTTTTGGAGAGTCGGTTTCTTTTTCTTTGTAAGTCAGTAATACAGCAACTTTTAACATGTATTGCTTGGGATGTTCCAAATGGGATTGGTTTACTGTAAATTAATAATGTGTGTATGTGTGTGTGTATTCCACTGACGTAGCCGGGTTATTACCGAGCATGTAGGTGGGGGAGTCACATGTGTTCTCCTGTCTCCTCAAATGTCAAGCCCTTAGAGCCGTGCTAGTGGTCCCCCCACACACGAATGCAAACACACACACACACACACACACACACACACACACACACACACACACTCACACCAACCAACAGCGACTGGGGGTCAGACCCAAACACTGACTTTTACAAGAACAATATGAGTCTACATCAGTCAAATGGCTCTTGTTCAAGTAAGTTCATATAACTGGGCAATTCTGCAACAAAGTCTAGTCCAAATATGAATTAAATAACCTTTTATTTTAGCCCAGAGAATGAGGGAGAGTGATTGGAAGAGGGAGTGGGGATTGGGGTTTCTAAATCACAGCAAATCATCTGTGAGTTTGGTTTTGACGGCCCACAGTGAAAGTAATGTGGTTAAAGTGTGAGGGAAGTCACTTTCAGGGACCGAAACTTTGGACAGTGAGAGCGAGAGAAAAACTGGACCCTCAAACATACTCACACTTCAATGTACAGAACTGTCTAATGTCATGTTATTGTATGTTTTTGTAATGTTATGTCTACTCCTGTAGTGAGCATTGTCCACCTGAGTAACACGTAAGTCAGATAGCCCATGTATAGATGCTCAGCAAACTATCAATAGACTATCAGTAGCATGTGAACTGCATGTCTGTGGACTTGTAACAAGGAAGCATCTCCCTGTGTGATGCTATCTCTGAGTGGGAAGGGAACCAACCTGAAAGCTCCTGTCTTGGCTGGCCTGGCCCTACAGTACATGGAAACCGCAGGTAGTTTTCCTTCCCGTTAGCCTGCCCACTGGTTTCGAGTCATGGGGAAGAGGTGTGGTTTCTTCCCACCAGTGAAACATGACAATGGTGATGCTTTCCTGACAATCCTGTCCTGACAGTTACTGTATGTACATTTGACATTACAATAACCGCTTCATAATATCTGCTTCATACAGTAACAACCTATTGGTCAGTGTCCCACTTTGTTTCCAAATCATTACTCTGTACAAAATCTTATCAGTATTGACAGTAAACCTGTAAGCCTTGGTTAATACAGACAAACCACAAAACGTTGACTAAATTCTTATACAGCTAGCTAAATATCGCCTGGTGGGCTAGCTAGTTAGCTACCTTGGTTGGACTAGTTGGCTACATTAGCTAACGTTAGCTAGCTAACGTTGCACTGTATCTCTCTGTGGTGTAGTCAGACTTTCCCGACAGGCTAGCGAATATGCCTAATGTTAGCTATTAGCGCTAACGTTAAATATCCATGCGCTGGTGGACTAGCTAGCATGTGACCACCCGTGGGGTCTGGGAAAAAGTCTGACAACACGAACGATGAGCTAACGTAACTAGCTAATTAAACATTAGCTAAATATCCCTGACCTGGGGGGTTAACATTAGCTAGCATGTCGCCACGTGGAAAGGTGTGACTACATGAATGGTGAGCTAACATTAACTAGCTGGCTAGCTAGCTCACAAAGGACTTGTGGGCACAATGGTTTCCCATACAAAACACAAACGGTTTTGTTCCACAAGTGCATCTGTTGTACATGACTAATCAAATGACCTGTGAAGTCAGTTATACATGTCAGCAGGGATGGAAATTAAGCTAGCCCGAGGCTAGTACTTTTCAGACTGGGCTAGTAGTCAATGTGTCAAACTAGCCTGACACATCAGTGAAATGGCTAGTAGAAAATGTGCCAAACTAGCCTGACACTGCAGTGAAAATGTGCCTTTACAAACATCGCATGGCACAGATTTAGGACCTGCATGTTACCCGGGCTAGTAGAAATCATGGTCTGCTGGCCAGTGCCCAAAATCCTTATGTTCCATCCCTGCATGTCAGTCCCTTTCAGACGATCCCACTATCACTGTTGGTCCTCCTCAGTGAACTCACGGCTGAGGGTTTTAACTTTCCTCTTGAGAATTAGAATCAGAAGTACAGCCATATAGCTCATCACAATACTTCACCTCTTCGGGCAAATAGTACCCTAGACAGTCCTGATCATCTGGTTGAGCATTCCAGATAATTCCTCCATCCCAGCAGAAATGTCCCATCCACATAGTAGGATTCTATATGTGCAGATAGACCAAAGCCCAGTCTATTTTACCTTTACTATAGTCAAGTCTGTGGGTTACGGTATTTTAATATAGATGTTACCATTTTAGTAATCAATTTAGCTAGCTAGTAAACATTTTTATTTTTTTTGTCTTTCAGATGGGCGGACCGGAAACCCAGTGACAAAACTCGGGTCTGCAGCAGCCATTTTCCAGTGGGAAAAAGAAATGGCCCTATATTTATCAGAAACGGTAGCTAGCGCATCCACCATGGTAGAAGAGGAAGATCCAGACTGTTGATTGGGAAACAAGAACAAACAATGAGCATGAGGATTGGGTGTTGAAGGACCACTTGTCACATTGTCCAAGGTGGGTTTGTGTTATGATAAACAATGCATTTTCTGTCCAGATTATGATGTTTATACAGCATTGGAAAAAAAACACCACTGACCAAATGTCACTTTGTTTTCCAGTCCAACAGGAGTGCATCCTTCATGCCATCCGGTGCATGGACATCCTGTGCCAGTGTGATCCGAGCGCAAGCGTCCAGAGCCTGTGGATGGACAGGTCAGTAACTCATCAAATGTGATACAATATAGTGTAAAACATTGAATTTGTAGATGTATTGACATTTTGACTTTGTGTCCCCTTTTCCCAATGTTTTAGGCATGAGACGTGAAATGCGGAACATCAGGCTCACCCCACGAGAAGCAGTGCATAATCAATACCACGCTCAGCAAGGAGATCTGCTGGAAGTGATGTAATCTCTCTCTCTCACTCTGGGGGTAAGACATAATTTAAACATCACAGATATAAATTCCCACCATACAATGCATTGTGAACTGTGTTGTACTACTAAATGAAACTGTGAGGAGAGCCTATTGTTTGTGTATGATTATTATTAATTTTAGTCATTTAGCAGACGCTCTTATCCAGAGCGAATTTCAGTTAGTGAGTGCTCTACCAACTGAATTACATCCCTGCCGGCCATTCCCTCCCCTACCCTGGGTCAATTGTGCGCCGCCCAATGGGTCTCCCAGTCGCGGCCGGCTACGACAGAGCCTGGATTCGAACCAGGATCTCTAGCGGCCACTGCACCACTCAGGAGATTATTTGTTTTTCACTTGTTTTTCAACAATGTCAGATACAAGCAGGGATGACTGGGGCCTTCAGCAAGTAAAACACAGGGGCTAAGAAATTATTTGAACATCACATATGTAAATTCCCACTGTGCCCATGATAAAGTTAACTACAGTACATTACTTTAGTTGGCTGCTTCGAGCAAAACTTGTACGTACTATAATCTATTCTGGGAGCCTAGTGTGTGTGTATGAACTATGTGGAATAATTTTGGACCATTGGCTTCCCTGAAAACAGGTACTGACAGGAGGAGCAATATGAGTCTGTCAGAGGTCGTCACGCTGGATGGGGATGGTGATGGCGGCATTGGTGGTCCATACAACAAACAAGCAGGTGTCCCTTCTAGTGATGTGGAGCTGACCTTGGACCTGGTGCTAGTAAGGATGGTTTTCACGGATGCAGTAAGACCCTCCTTCCTTGATATAGAAATTTGTCGACTTCACTGCCTCTTCAATGGTAAGGTTCTTTGCACCATAGGGACACTTGACCTCCACCACTGCTGGTTTGCCCACCAGACCTTCCGGTGAGGCACCCAGGATCCCAGACCCCGTGACCAAAGCCCTGACTCCTGCACATCCATCCCTGTAGCCATTTTGAATGCCTTGATGCCCTCCACTCCGTTATCTATGCCCCACTTTACAGACAACACCCCATCCAACGATTGTGATCTGAGGACCCTTTTTAGCAGCAACGGAGTAACGAGCTTGGTCCTAACCACTGCTCCATAATTGTTGGCCGTCTCCCCATGGTGTGCCAGTTGGGGTTGGTGCGCTGTCCAACTGTTGCCTGTCGTATAGCCTCCTGCTGCTCCACCGACAGCGCCAAGCCAGCCAGGATGCCTGCATACCCCAGGTGCCCTTGTTTTTTAACAATGTCAGATACAGACAAGGATGACGGGGAGGGTGTCGGTTGTTCTATACCATTCCACTGAACCTGCCCCAGAGATGGTTCCTTAGCCACTGAAGATCCTCCTCTGTGGGCTCTCGGGACAGAGGGTTGTAGTGTTCGGCCGGGTATAGGTCCTCCACTGACTGCACCCGGTTGGGCATTGTTGTCTTCCTCCACTTGCATTCCACATCCATTCTGCCAATATTGTGAACTGCCACAATAGGCTGCATAGCTATACTTATGAGCTCCACAGAGGCATTCGCATGTGGTAGAGAGATTTCCCTGGTCACCATAGAGACCTGCCAAGAGGAAGGATGTGCTATATAAATAAAGTTTGATTTGATTGATGACATTACAGCTGTAGAATATTGAATAAACTGTAATTTTCAGTTTTTCCATAAACTTTTAATTAATAACTTGGGATTTTATTACTTGACATATCATATAGTGGGAAGGATCCTTTAAATCAAGACTGTGTGAATGCATGTACCACTCTGAATAAATAAATACTGTGCCTTTGAAGATTTGTCTCTGGTCATGAAACTACAATACAGGCTGGATGTCTAAACAAAGTCAATTCTGAATGTTAATAGATGTTTAGGTTCATTCTCATCAATTACAACATTCTAGAACTGAGTTATCACTCATCTAAGTCTGGTATCCGGGGTAATCTGGTTAATGATTATATAATTGAAGAAGTGGCTCTTTCCTTGTAGAATGTTGTCAGCAGTATATAACATATTGTTTTGCTAAGATGCTCAAACTTAACTTAATAGCTACACTCACCGACACAGGATAAACTTTATCCCTCATGCTGACCCTGACCAAACCGGTAAATTGCCCCTCACTATAGCTGCACTTCTCCACATGGCCAGACATGTAGTGATCTTCTCCCCTTTTAATGCTCTTATGCTCATCCTTGAAAAATGCCATATGGTCTGAAATAGACACCAAAGTCGACATACTGTACAAACTATTATCTAG
Organism: Coregonus lavaretus; assembly: GCF_964263955.1. NCBI lineage: Eukaryota > Metazoa > Chordata > Actinopteri > Salmoniformes > Salmonidae > Coregonus > Coregonus lavaretus. Next base: position 16,484,222 of record NC_140010.1, read on the forward strand.
CCTAAATAATACAACAATATTTTTTGATCTACTGCTCTGCTAGCTAAAGTGTACTCAGTGGCTAGCTAAGACAGAGAAAGTGGACGGAAGAAGTTCCACACTTTATTCAATTCATTTCAATACAGCACATGGATTCATCATGGATTGGGCACAGGTCTCTGATCGCACTGGTGGACGGTACCTGACTGTCGGCTAGAGATGACGTGCAGGACCATCCAGCAGGAATTTGTAGTCTTGCTGAGGTCTTCTCTGTTGATAATTAGTATTTCTAATTTTTTAGAGTAAATTGAGGCGACTATATTGATAAAAACTCAACTTGTCCGAGAGAGAAATATACAGTTATCAAAACGTTACACCAAGGTAAACCTATTTATTAAAAATACAAAACAGAAATACCTTATTTACATAAGTATTCAGACCCTTTGCTATGACACTCGAAATTGAGCTCAGGTGCATCCTGTTTCCATTGATCATCCTTGAGATGTTTCTACAACTTGATTGGAGTCCACCTGTGGTAAATTCAATTGATGGGACATGATTTGGAAAGGCACACGCCTGTCTATATACTGTCCCACATTTGACACTGCATGTCAGAGCAAAAACCAAGCCATGAGGTCGAAGGAATTGTCCGTAGAGCTCCGAGACAAGATTGCGTCGAGGCACAGATCTGGGGAAGGGTACCAAAAAATGTCTGCAGCATTTAAGGTCCCCAAGAACAAAGTGGCCTCGATCATTCTTAAATGGAATAAGTTTGGAACCACCAAGACTCTTCCTAGAGCTGGCCACCCGGCCAAAAAGAGCTATCGGGGGAGAAGGGCCTTGGTCAGGGAGAAGACCAAGAACCCGATGGTCACTCTGACAGAGCTCCAGAGTACCTCTGTGGAGATGGGAGAACCTTCCAGAAGGACAACCATCTCTGCAGCACTCCACCAATCTGGCCTTTATTGTAGAGTGGCCAGACGGAAGCCACTCCTCAGTAAAAGGCACATGACAGCCTGCTTGGAGTTTTCCAAAAGGCACCTAAAGGACTCTCAGACCGTAAGAAACAAGATTTTCTGGTCTGATGAAACCAAGATTTAACTCGGCCTAAACTTGGCCTAAATGCCAAGCGTCACGTCTGGAGGAAACCTTTCATGGTGAAGCATGATGATGTCAGCATCATGCTGTGGGGAAGTTTTTCAGCAGCAGGGACTGGGAGACTAGTCAGGATCGAGGGAAAGATGAACGGAGAAAAGTACAGAGAGATCCTTGATGAAAACCTGCTCCAGGACCTCAGACTGGGGGCGAAGGTTCACCTTCCAACAGGACAACGACCCTAAGCACACAGCCAAGACAATGCAGGAGTGGCTTAGGGACAAGTCTCTGAATGTCCTTGAGAGGCCCAGCCAGAGCCCGGACTTGAACCCGATCTAACATCTCTGGAGAGAACTGAAAATAGCTGTGCAGCGTCCAACCTGAGAGGATCTGCAGAGAAGAATGGAAGAAACTCCCCAAATACATTTACATTTACATTTTAGTCATTTAGCAGACGCTCTTATCCAGAGCGACTTACAGTTAGTAAGTATACAGGTGTGCCAAGCTTGTAGCGCCATACCCAAGAAGGTGCTTCAACAAAGTACTGAGTAAAGGGTCTGAATACTTAGTGAAATGCTTACTTACAAGCCCTTAACCAACAATGCAGTTTTAAGAAAAATAAGTGTTAAGTAAAAAATAAAATAATTAAAAATAAAATAATTAAAGAGCAGCAGTAAGTTAGTTTGAAATGTTTGTAAAATTCACTATGTGAAAAATGGATGGTGAAACAATTATTAGAACCATTTCCGTGTTTGACCGCAAGGTTTTATTGGTATTATGACGGGTCCACTATGGCCGACTACTGGAGTTAGTGGAAATGTGTTTTTGTAGGTAAGTCCTCATTCAGTGGCGTAGCGCATTTTCTTTCCTTTTTTTCTATCTTGCCACGGGGCAGAGAGACACATTTGTAGTTTTATAGCTAATCTCATGCAATTTTACACATTTTGCCATGAGGCTTAGTGAATATTTTTACTGTTTTAGAGCTCAGGGATTCTTGAAAGACAGGACAATCTCAACAGTTTTTTCCATAAATATTTGTCTTAATATTAACTAAATTTGAAATATATATTTTGATAGACCAAAGAATCAGCTATCACACCATGTAAAGGAACAACAGATGTTGACAACAGATACTCAAAATAGACATATTTTTGCCTCTAGAACTAAAAGTTCAATACAAACATTTGTAAAATATGGAAAATGATTCATTTGAAAATCCCCAATAAAACTAAGCCATTCAATTAGCTCTTTCAGCACTCTGACGGAGTTGACCTTAAGCAAAAATCTGACGGGGTTGATTTTTTATGGAGTTGACAAAATGCAATTTTATTTCTTCCTTCAAGTGGTATACACAGTAGCAATTTAGTTTTTCCTCAGTTGCTTTATGACCTAATTAAATGTAACATATTTGAACTAAAATGCATATTCTACCTGGCAGATGGAGTTGACAGTTCATGGTTGTGACCATGGTGATTCCAATAGTCTGTTTAAATCTATCAAAAGTAGAGAACTTTACAGACCATGAGTGGGCTTGTTGCACTACATGTAATGATGACATGAATAAGGGGTCCTTATGGTATAGCTGACCCTGCTCATTCCTGATTGATTTTGGATCTTAGACAAATCTGATGGAGTTGGCCAAATCCCCGGACAAATCTTTTAGGAATCACAGTTCTGAGAGACATTTTCTTTAAGAGTCACAGAGGGCTATTGCAAAACACTACATACTATCATTTTTCAGTTAATATCCATTATTGACAGTTTTTAGAATTTTAAACACTTTTTTAGAGAGTTTAATATTGGGATCATTTGCTCCGGACAAGGGCATTTCCAGGCATAGAGCTGACATGGAAATGTATAATGTAGCAAGTATTTTGAGGGAAAACTCGTGGGCCCCATGGGGTATGTGCTACGCCTGTGTCCTCCATCACATCCAGCTGCCAAAAGGAAATAATTTGTGATAACAGTTTCCTCCCCTCCACCACTAGACAACGGAAAACATCAATTTCTCTCATATTGGAGTTGTATATTACTGGTACATGTACAGTGCATTCGGAAAGTATTCAGACCCCTTGACTTTTTCCACATTTTGTTACGTTACAGCCTTATTCTAAAATTGATTTAATTGTTTTTTCCCCTCGATCAATCTACACACAATAACCCATAATGACAAAGCAAAAAAAAGGGTTTTAGACATTTTTGCAAACGTATTCTCTGCAGATTCTTTTCATCAAGGATCTCTCTGTACTTTGCTCCATTCATCTTTCCCTCGATCCTGACTAGTCTCCCAGTCCCTGCCGCTGAAAAACATCCCCACAGCATGATGCTGCCACCACCCTGCTTCACCGTAGGGATGGTGCCAGGATTCCTCCAGATGTGACGCTTGGCATTCAGGCCAAAGAGTTCAATCTTGGTTTCATCAGACCAGAGAATCTTGTTTCTCATGGTCTGAGAGTCCTTTAGGTGTTGTTCATAAAAGGTGTTTAAATAATCAAAATATGTCAAGGGATTTGTAGTGGAGTGAACCCCTTTCATAGATTGTTTGATAAATGGGTGAAAAGATACTACACAGAAATTCTCTTTGTGTGAGACACTTCAATGTTTCAATGATCCCTTTGTATTCTTCATTCATATACATTTGGCTTCTTCTTCCTTCTCAGTCTTAATTTCTCTTGAGGGCTACTCTACTTCCTGTGCACCTGTGACTTCTGCTTCCTGCTTCAGTCAGTCCCCCTCTGCTTCACATTGGTCCCCCATCACCCACCCCACACCCTCTACCCCAAACCGCATCCTATAGACTGTCACCATGTCACATGCAAACAAATACACATGCATCCCCCTCTCGTTTGAAGCAAATGAGAGAGAGAGGGGGAGAGAGAGAGAGGTTAAGCAGTGGGGTCCCCCCCCCCCACACCACTATCACAAGTCAGGGGCGTTGTGGGTTACTAAGCTTTCCCATCAGCACCCACAGACATCACAGGAATACGAGTAACACACACCACCTCTTGTGATAGGCCTGTGCACCTCTTGTGATGGGCCTACACACACCACTACCTCATAGCATTGATGATTCAGATACACAATGTCAAGGATCAAGTGGGAACCAATGCTAGTCTCAGCATAATCATAATGACTTCAATTACAACTACTGAGGGGCAGGATTTGGAAAATCAATCAATCACGTTCACCTAGACACCTCGCAATTAGACATGATTTTGAAAGGAAACAGAAGTGCAATGTAAAGATTTACAAATCAAAAGATGTATTCACTTTTTCATATCATTTAATAGAAAAACTAAAAAATGGTTGATTACAAAAATAATTGTAAGGCTGTACAAATTAGGGTAGATTCTTTCAGCGCACCCATTTTTAACACTGATCTTTGGCTCAAACTCTTGACACTGATGATGGAGGCACAGTCCAGTCTTACGTTGAAATTACAGTAAGGCATTTTAGTCCAAGACCTGAGTATACTGTATACTATTCAGAAGATGTGATGTAAAGTTCATTGGTCTATCTACATTCATATCCATGGCTCCTGGGGCCTGTTTGTGTGTTACTCCTGCATGTGTTGCAGGGTCCTCTGGTAGTCTCCTGGAGCTAAAGGGGAGCTCTGTTGCAGGGTCCTCTGGTAGTCTCCTGGAGCTAGAGGGGAGCTCTGTTGCAGGGTCCTCTGGTAGACTCCTGGAGCCGGAGGGGAGCTCTCTGTGTGTCCCTGGAGCTCGTAGTCCCTCAGGCAGTGACTGCTGCTCTGCTGGCTGAAGTATAACAGGTCCCTGACAAACATGGGCTCCACCTGCAACACATACAGGGGTCACACCATGAATTATGAATGCCAATG